>NW_027493788.1:0-339889 GCF_021521415.1 Bidens hawaiensis
TGGTGATTATTTTCTATTCTTAAATTAATTACTCGATTCTAGATTTTTAAGTTCCATTTGCAGGATCTTTTCACTTCGGGTGTTATAAAATCTGCTACTGATTTTCAAGTGTATAAAGAGGTTGCGGGTCTTTCTGGTCTTGACTTTGCTTATGCAGATAATACTGCTGTATATCACACAAGGGTATTGTTTAAATTCGTAGCATCTTTAGTTTGACTATTGTTGACCAAGTTAAAGTGATCATATATTCGTATGCAGAATGACAAATTGAAGCTTTTAAAACCTGGTTCGCTGCAACATCTTGGTGAAAATATGCTTGCTTTTCTGCTTCATACTGCTGCATCTTCTCAACTTTCAAAAGTCAAAGTCAATGAGAAAACTGATACTGATGCTGCCATATATTTTGACATCTTGGTACTTTATGTTTATGTTTTCTTGATTATAAAATTTGATTTATTGACTTTTGAGATCAATTGCATAGAAAGGTAACCAATTTTTGATAAAAAGAACCTCAAAATTTTGATATTTAAGGTAATCTAAGCCGGTTTATATTGTCAAAATGATGATGTGGTTGGTGATGTGTCGGAAAATTTGATCATGTTGATGTTCTTTCAATATTACTCTAATTAAAAACCTCTTAAATGATTGGGCCTTTTTGTAAGTGCAAATAAATCTTATTATTTAATGCAAAAATCAGACCACGCCGGTTACCTTTTAGTGTAAATAGTTGATATATGTTCGTTTATTTAATAAACGAACGGACATGAACAATTTTTTTTTGTTCATTTAGTTAAATGAATGAACATAAACACACGTCTTGTTTGTTCGTTTATGTTCATTTGTTTACATTCTTTATGTTCGTAAGTTTTAGTTCGTTTGCATTCGTTAATATGTAGTTAATATTTTGGACGCATTACATTTTAGTCCGGTTTTAATAACTTTTTAGGACCAACACATTGTTGTTCACATATACTTTTAACTGATTCTAGCTTAGTTATGTTTGTTTGTTTACGTGAACCATTTGTTTATACTGTTGACGAACATGAACACACTCATTTTCTTAACAAACACGAAGAAGAAACCCTCTTCGTTTAGTTATTCGTGTCCTGTCCGTTTGCCCTCAATTTTATTTAAACGAACGAACATAAACATATTTTTAACAATCCAATTTAATGTGAAAATTCAGGGAACATACATGATCGTATTTCGTCAACGATTCGCCAACATGCTCTACAATTCAGTCATAATGCAATCCATCATGATATGGGTCACATCACTTGCCATGGGGGGAGCACCTGCTGCTATTTCATTATCCTTATCATTATTAAGCATAATATTAATGTGGATATTCTCATTAATTTTCTCAACCGCCATTGCTTTCATTCTACCACTCGTTTCATCATCGCCGGTCCCCCTTCGTTTCAAACCCGTGGCTCATTTTAGGTTTATTTGCTTCCCTGCTTTCATTGGAGCTTTGACTGGTCAACACATCGGTTACCTTATTCTAAAAGGGTACATTTCACGTGTACTTTCCAAGAAAATGGACCCCGTGGTTAAATCCAACCGGGCTAAATTGGAAGCTGAAAGGTCATTTATAAAAGTGGTTTGCTGCAATGGCTTATACTACTAATTGTTGGTCATTATTTTAAAGTGGGTTCTTCCTATATTGCCCTTGTGTGGCTAGCTTCCCCAGCTTTTGCTTGTAAGTTTGACTTTGTGAAAATAAAATCTTTATTTGGTCAAAGGTGTATGCTGACTGATATAAGTTCCTGATTCTGTAGATGGACTGCTTGAAGCAACTTTATCTCCCGCACGTGCACCGAAGGCACTCAAAACAATAACTTTAATATTTGGACTTTTTGTACCGTTTTTAATATCGGGTGGCATGTTTATTCGGTTAGCAGGAACCGTTGCTGGTATGGCTGTTCGTGTTGACAGGTATTACAAGGCGTTTTTGTCGTCTAGTTAAACGAACGAACAAGAACACATGTCTTGGTCGTTCATTTATGTTCGTGAATGTTTGTTTATGTTTGTTCAGTTAAACTTGTTTATGTTCATTTGTTTGCGTTCAATTAGTTTACGTTTGTTTAAGTTCATTCATCTAAGTTTGTTAATATATTAATTTAAAATTTTAGGTCTGTTACAACGTAGTTTAGTTTAATAACCTTTTAGGCCCAGCGCATTGTTGTTCTCATTTACTTAAAATTGGTTTTAAATCAGTTATGTTCGTTCCTTTATACTGTTAACTGACAAACATGAATAAACACGAACGCACTCATTTTCTTAACAAATGAACACGAGCAAGAAAACCCCATTCATTAGTTGTTCGTGTTTGATCGTTTGTCAGTTAAAGCATGATCTTGTTCGTTCAGTTTGTTTACAAGCCTATTTCCTTTGAATTCATAGACTGATGTAATTTAACTGCAGTCACTTGTTATTTCTTTTAACTTTGAATTGAACTGTTTGATTTTAATTTTAGTGTTGCAATGTCTTACAATGATGTATCTATATTCATGCAGGAATCCCGGAGGTAGTCCTGAATGGTTGGCGAGTGTAGCGGTTGCTGTGTACGTATCGGCTGTCATATGTCTTACAATGGTGTATCTCCTTTCATACATCCACATATCAGGTTTGACTTATTTGCCTTTTATAAGTTTTAGCGTTTGCAGTTTTCTGAAACTTAGTTCACTAGTAAAAGTCAAACACAGACTTGTTTACTAACATATTATTAGCTACATTTTTTTGTATTATTCTTTTTACTGCCTTTTTTAATAACTTTTGGTTTCTAGGTGCAAAAAAGTTGATTGCAATTGCAAGTTTGATCGTGTGCGGTCTTTCACTAACGGTGGTGATATCGGGAATCGTCCCGCCATTCACCGAAGATGTTTCCAGAGCCGTAAACGTAAGGCTCATTTTATTTTGCTCTTCTTACATTTTAGTACTCATTATAAAAATTAATGTAGTCATCAATTCTTTTCTCAAATTAAGGATCCTTAGAAAGTTTAAAAGTTAAAGGCAACCCCCGTTTGATTACTCAATGCCAATTTTAGAGGTGACAGTTTTTCCCCATTTATGCCCGGTTGTGTTCATTCTTTTACATTCAAATACGTTTGATGGTTTATGTGTTATGCATTTATCTGCTCAGTTAACATTTTTTGGACCCACTAAAATTTAGTCTAGTTTTTCTAATTATTAGGCCCTGCAGTTGATGTTCATGCTTAATTTTAATTGGTGTTTGCACGGTTATGTTAGTTCATCTATGTTCGTCTATGTTCGTGAAGCGTTCTTTAAGACTATTAACAAATGAACATTAATGGACACACTCAGTTTCTTAACGAACGAACATGAACAAGAAAACCCCGTTTGTTTAGTTCATGTTTGATCGTTTGTTCGGTTAAAGTTAAAAGAACGAACACGAACATGTCTCGTTCGTGTTCGTTTGGTTCATTTACAGACCTTATTTTACCTCTAACAGGTCAAATTATTAAAAGAAAAAAAGTGAATTAAAAGGGGAACTAATCGAATAAATTTTAAAACTATTGCATACAACCTTCTATATATTTTTCTTCAAAAATCAGTGATTATTAATATATTGTTGTATAACTTTTGTTTTTGAAATCACAATTCTTACATCGATTTTTAAATAGTGAACCAAAAAAGTGTTTTTGGTTCAATCCATCCTGACTCGTTAAGACCTGTAAACTATCCCGCCATACTTTTAGTTGGAACAAGTGGATTTGATTCACCTATGAAAATCTTGATGATTCCTAGGTTGTTCATGTTGTTGACGCTTCTGGAAGAAACGGAGACCACAAAGAACCAGTCTCGTATATTTCATTATTCTCAACTACCCCTGGGAAGTTAACCAAGGAGATTGAACATATTGATGAAGGGTTTACATGTGGAACCGAAAATAAAACTGATTATGTCACTTTCACCACTTCATACAGCTGTTTGACCAATAGTGATTCAGTCAACGGATGGACCGAAAGCGACATCCCAACTCTAAACGTGGAAACCGATTCAAAAGGGGATGAAAGATTCACACATGTTACAATCGACACCAAACTTTCAACACGCTGGTCTCTTTCAATCAATACTAATAAAATACAAGATTTCAGACTCACAGGTACCATTTTTATTTTTTACAGTCAATATTTTTACAATAATTATTGTTTATTAATGTTATTTTTTCAGATGCTGAAAATGATGAAGAATTGATTCAAATTGGCGCGAAAGGTAGTATAGATGGATGGCATAATATTCAGTTTTCTGGAGGGAAAAATGCTCCAAGAAGATTTAGTTTGACTCTTTATTGGGTCAACAATCATACTCAAGTGACAAATGATGACGACGATAATGGCTTATTGTTGAAATTAAGAACGGATGTTGACCGATTGACTCCAATAGTCAAAAGGGTTCTTGAGAAGCTTCCTGCATGGTGTTCATTGTTTGGGAAGTCTACATCTCCCTATACCTTAGCTTTTTTGAATAATTTGCGCGTTGATTTTTGATTTAAGGAGATTAATACGAACTCTTGCATACATGTTTCAAACATTTATATTGGTTGTTTTGTAAGTGTTTGGTTTGGATGTTAGGTGATAGAACAAGTTGTAGACTAGCAAATAAGTAATTTATGATTTGATTCAAAGAGTTTTTTTTCTTTTTCTTTTTTTTTTCTTTTTGCTAAACACTAGAAAAGTATATCTAATCTAATTGGACAATGTTTGTGGGATTGTTGATTATGATGAAAGTTAATGATCTTTAACTTGATTTGTTTGTTATCATTTCATTTATATGGTATCATTGATTCATATCTAAGCTTTGACTCACTTGGCTACATATTATTTTGGTTATTCAACTCAAATATTTGATCAGTTTTTGTTCTTATGTAAGTTTAGTTTCATCTAAGTTAAATGATATGACATTGGTATTAGTTTGTTTTGCTTATGGATTATTGTGCTTATTGTTTGATAGGAGAAATCAACAGAGATGGTGTAAAAGCGATTGTTTTGGCTGGTAATTCTTTAAGCAAGTTACATGTTAGGTGTGAATAAGTGAATTTAAATCACTACAAAAAATTCAAAATGTGAAGATTTCAAGTGAATTCATTGGAATTTTTTCTCGAATTGTTATTTTTGAACGAGAACACGAATAAAACATTTTAGTTTTTTACTTTTTTTGTTTTTTATTTATATTTTGAGTTATGAATTTTTTATTATTATTTTTGAATATTTTTTTGAGAGGTTTTTGATCTTAATAGAAAACCTCTAAAAAATTCAAAAAAACTAATAAAAAATTAATAATGCAAAATATAAATAAAAAACTAAAAATCTAAAAAAACTCAAATGTTTTCGCCGTATCCTCGTTAAAAAAACAAAAAAAAACAATTTTAATTCATTTGTGGTGATAGATTATAATTCATTTGTCAAACGAACACATCAAGAATGGAATTGGATTTCAATACCTTCCAATTCCAATTCATATTGGAATGTTCCGATTCCAAATCCAATTCCTTCCTATTCCAAATCCTATGCAAATTCCAATTTTTTGAAACAAGCTCGCCCCTAGTGTTTTAAAGGTTTTGCATTCGTCAATTTATAAGTACTTATCAACCTTTCGTTTAGATGAGATATTATTGGTGAATATATAGATTAAATCTTGTTGTACCATTACATTTTGATTTCTAAAAATACCCTTTCGACCATTTCCATTTTTCTTTAAACCCATTCTGACCTGAACCTATTCTAGCTTGAATCCATTATGACATGCTACCCTAACCGTTTCTTTGACATGTATAATATAGATCTAAATCAATGAACAATGTGTAACCAGAGTTGAGCGAAGCGACTAGTTAATCTTCCTTTTGATGAAAGGTTGAAGATGATAGCAAAAAGATACATAGCCAAAAACCAAAGTTGATTACATATTGACCAACAAAATTGTAACTAGCAGTCTAGCATAACCAACAATTGCTTAAAGAAGCCCAAGACGGGTTTCAGATCATAGCTCCGAAAACTAACAATTACAAATGTTAAATAATTAGTTAATTATATACATAAAGAATTGATTCAATACACTACCAAACTTGTAATCTCAGTATTGTATCTTGTGTTGTTAATTGGGTTTGAATTCAAGCATGTGTGACTTGAGAGTTGAGATGAGTCATGACTCATAAGTAGAGGTGTACAAAACGACTCATAAGTAGAGGAGTACAAAACCGGGTTTTTTCCAAAACCAAAACTGGTTTGATCAAAGCTTGGTCAAAACTGGTTTGACCCAAACCTGCTTAGGAGCAAGAGATGTCGACCTATCCAGGTTGGTTCGGTACCGATTTAAAACTGGTTTTAACTGATTTAAAACCGGTTTTAACCTGTTTAAAACCGGTTTTCCTCAGCCCGGTTTTAAAACCAGTTTGTTTGTTTAAAAGAGGATTCGGTACCCAGGTGGTTTGGGTAGGTTCATGAACCGGTTTAATTGAAACTGGTTTGCTTGTCAAACCGGTTCGAATCAGTTTGCCATGAACCGATTTCAAACATGTTTTTTTATACAGCTCTGCTCATGAGTCATGAGGCTTCTGTTTGGGCCCAAAATGTATAAAACATTCTTGTAAGTTGTAGGTATATATTTTCAAAAAGTAAAATAAAATATGAATCAATAAAAACCAATTTACATGTTTACTTACATTCTTGTAACTTGTAACCATATTATAGTTAACACTTTTACACATACTAATTAAAGTTTTGACACAAAATTTCATGTTTAAAAGCTTTATTTTTGGTATTGTAACACAAGCTTATTATTATTATAACACAAGCTTTATTTTTGGAATTTCTTTTCACTCACATATTTACTATTCAATTTACTATTCATTTTACTTTTTTTTAATATTCAGTTTTAAGTCGCTTTTTACATATACTATGTTTTTACAAATAGTCGGTTAAAATTTTCTTAAACTTTGCTTTCGTATTAATGGTTGGTCTTTAAAATGACCAAAACTTTTTCATGATTTAAAATTACCCCATCGTCACATGTTTTTATATCTGCGTTTCGACGTTTGATACCACAACTTTAAAATATGATTTTTTGGCTTACTAATTCATGTTTACCAATTTGTGCTTGTACTGCCAATACTAACTGAATTTGCGTCGGTTCACAACTGTACCGTGTTGGTTTTTTTGTTCCACAATGATAATATGATAATTTGTTGTATTTTGGCATTGATAGGTTTGTTTCTTTTGTTTAATTTCAATGTCATAACCCGATACAGGTTGATTTCGCATTAACTCACAGCGCGCTCTTAGATTAACCTTTTTACACATTTTTTTTGTTTGGTTTAATGGTCCCGTCGCGTAGCGTGAGGTCCTAAATCCTAGTTGAAATTAACGAGAAAGCCATTTTATTAATGTTTTATCTCATAACGTGTCAAGTAAATGTGTGGTTTATAAATCATCGTCCATGATTGTTATTAGATTTATAGATTAATAACTTGTATACCTAACATATCAACCTAAAAGATATGTCTCAATCTATTTTATACATTAATCATACGTATAATTTAATTTTCTTTGATTTAAATATTTAATATCTATTCCAAATAATCTAAACCGGATTTATATACATTTATACCGATTTCGCTCCCCCTTTGACTTTTAAAACTTTAATCTTGACATTTTGTGTTTAGTACAATTTTCTAGAACTAAAATTAGCTAATAAGAATTAATTACAACCATTATTGGAGTCATAAAAAACTGAAAAACAAGAAGTCCGACAAATATGGGTATAGAACTTTCATGGTTGACTTTTTGACCGAATCTCGTGTCTAGGATCTCGAGATAAATCTTTGAACATTACTCAATTTCTGTTTAATGCTATTAAATATTTTTGTTAAATGCATAAATTTCAGTAACCATTGTTAAACTATGCCTTGACATAGTGGTTTTTTGTTCTTAATTTAATTATATGGTTGTTATTAAAAATGCTAGAATTATAGGGTTATTCTAGTTAAATCCGTAATCTCTATGGGTATAAACAAGCTGTTTGTGACTTACTCGAGATTGCTTTCTAAAAGCTCGAATCAAGTCAACCTTAAATATATGTCAAAGACTTTTGAGCCCAAACTTGAGTCTACTTTTATTCTAGTTAAAGCTATAATCTCTATGGGTATAAACAAGCAATTTGTGACCTACTCGAGATTGCTTTCTAAAAGCTCGAATCAAGCCAACCTTATATATATGTCAAAGACTTGGAGTCCAAACTTGAGTCTAAACTGAAACAAGTTCAATAAATGTGTTCAAACCTAGATTTCATATGTCAAGCTTTACCAGCCTTAGAAAGCTGAAAGAGTCTATTATATACATTAATACAATAATTTTTACAAATCAAGCTCAAGCTTTGAACATATGTATGGAGCTTAAACAAGCTCAAGCGCAATCACCGTTGTTTTAGAGGAGTTATTTTTTTGTTTTAGTTTTTAAAAATCTTTAGAGAAGTAATTCAAAAATGACTTTTCTTCGTCTAAAACAAAAAGGGAAAAAGAACAGAAGGATATCGGTGGCAGTAAAATCGATGGTAAACACCATTTCATATTTAAAAAAGTATTTATTTAGTATAAAAATGAACACTTTATTTGTAAATAGTACTACTATGTCTTAGTAAATAATTAATGGAGGGGACAAATTTCATAATTATATGGCATTAATTGGTGTGTGCGTAGGATAACGAAGTCGTCCCAACCATCGAAACGGCGCAACTCTTGTTACGCAGTTAAACATGGCTTCTTTAATAAACATTTTTTAATACATTATCCTTATTTTATATATTAGTTATTATATATTACTTTTTTCATTAAATAAATTTAAATATTTTCAAATAAACTTAATTACTTGTAATTTATGAGATAATTAAATTTGAAAATGATTTAACAGATTTATAAGAAAAAAAATATTTTTATGCGAATCGGTAATTATATATGAAAAAAATAAATAAATAAACAATTAATTAGGTCGAAGCATCAAAACCAACGTAAACCAAACCAGCCACACGTGAGCAAGCTGTCTGTTCCTAATCCCACTACACCTTGGGATTAATGTTGTTGTGGGACTTTTATTTTTAAATTTATGGAATTAATATTGTCATGACAGCAATATTACATGTCTTACAAAAGGTTTAATTAATAATTTAATATATTACACAAGTTATTAATATTAATATTTTCTCTCCTTTTACTTTCATTTTTAATTTGATCAAATCGACATGTGTGAGAGGTGTTGACGGTTGTCTTTACACGGCTAATGCCTAATAGGTATTACTTCCTTTTGAAATTATTTAACGGATTTTCAATTTTGTGGACTAAAACAATGGATTTTAAACTACTAAGAAGCTCATAACCTTGCTTTAAGGCTTCTTATATATAGAAAGCATGTTCAAAATGGCAAAACTCATAAGCTATATATCACTGAAACCATAGTTTACGAGAACTAGCATTCTCACGGTTTGTGGTTTAGGAGTCTTGAAGCGGCAGGGTAGTGACGAGAATCTTTCTTGTTTAATCTGTTTCCTTGAGGGTAGTCATGACCCCCAAGAGAAGCGGGCCTTAAGGCAAATCTTACATAATTAGAGGAGACATTGAGTGATAAACATGGTAGATATATATCACAAGCACATTTTGAACAAAAACAAGACAAGAAATATATGTTTACGCTTGCTTGAAAGATGTTCACGATGCATGATTGGCATTCTAATATATGTGTCTTTACTGAAGATAACATGAGACACAACAAACAATATATATGAATAAAGGTTAATTTACACATAAGTGAACTTAGGATCATGTATATTCCTCATTGGTACGTTCAACCATACTATGAATTAAGTATATGCAATTTGTTTGTGAAAATATCGTGACACATTAAATGTAAGCACACCAAGTGATATAATACAGTTGAATAGACTAATAGCCATTGTCAAACAAGAAATGAAAAGCATAAAACATGCCAACCTAGTTCTTACAGAATAAAATGTCTTACAAGAGAGAAAAAAAAAATCATAAGTACCCAACTGTACAAATTAACTAGAAGAAATCGATTATTCTCTAACATCCTGCTTTGCCATTAGGCGAGTCCGTTAGAATCGTTAACTTTCTCGCCACCTTCAAGAACTCACTGTAACAGCAACAATAACAAAAAGATAAATTTAGCATAAAAGTTATAGAACATACGAACTTTGTTAGCATGTTATAAAACAAATACCTAAATGGTTCGTCTCCGGTGTGTTTTATTACCCCATCTGCATTTCGATAAATCAAATTGGCCGAGGCGTTTGATTTCTCTAAACCAAACATGCTAGCAAGCGCTACGTACAATTCTTCATATGATCCCAAAGTCGTGAGGTCAAAGGTTCGACCCACGTCCTCTGACTCCATAAAAACCTTACAATGCCCTGTCTCGACCCATAGATCATCCTCCTCAGATGATTCAAGGGCCGGACTACTCGTATCACAAGAAGCACTCTTGCATAGTTGTTGTTCAGTCAATAGATCATCCTCCTCAGATGATTCAAGGGCCGGACTACTCGTATCACAAGAAGCACTCTTGCATAGTTGTTGTTCAGTCAGAATCGGTTGACCAAACAAAACAAATATTGGTTTCTTCTTATCATTTACATCCTTCTCATTATTTTTCCTTTTCAAACTCGGGTTAGGGTTTTGGTTCCCTATTGTTAACATACACGAAAGATTTTCGTCACACTCTTGAAATGGAAACCGGCTCATTGGGCCGTGACCACCCATGAACCCTTGTGGTAACGGGTTCATTGGGTTGAACCGCAAATGCTGGTCCAACCCAAATTGTGTGCTATGCCTGGCTCCCTGGATGCTTGGTGGGATTGTAAGCAAAGGGAAATCGGGTGGTTGTGGGAAGCGAAGCTTCTTCCTTGGAGGCGAAAATGGTGTAAGATGAATCGCGGGCATACTTGCTACTAACTCCACTAACCACGGGTTGACTCGTTGCACATTTTGTAGCAATTCGGGTTCATCCCAAGTTACCTATATGTTTGTTCACAACATAACATCAAAATCAGCAACACGGTAATACTTATTTATTTAGCAGTGAACAGAATCAATAAATTTATACAAAATTATACCTGAAGAAGCCTCCATGGAGAATTAGGCCAATTGATTTGATCATCAACTTGAACCGAAGCAATGGTTCCCATAAACCAACTAATTCTTGATGAATCTTCAGTTTCAAAAGCCATTTTGAATCTCATTCCAGGACACCATTGGATTCTCATGGCGGCTTTCACGGTAGCCGCCTTAACACAAAACTCGGGCGTGCTCGCACGCGGGTAATAAACAACCTCAAACGGCAGACCCGCAGCCGCAAGATTCGCGGCTTCCACCACCGCCTCCGCGTCCCCTTTCCCATTCACATTCTCATTTTCTGGTCGGAACCTGGCAAGCCCCCCTCCGTACAATGAGGAACCGGTGGGGAGTTCATGAAAACCCCCACCGATTCCTCGTTTGGCTCGCCTGATTCCGACACACAAATCCCCATTATCCGCTCGTAAAAACATGACCGAGTCGCCCGCCACGAGCTTCTTATGGTTAACAAAGTTACTCCACCCGGTTGTCAACAAATGCCGCCGCGGCGTCCCGCGGTAAATGTGCCGAAACTTCCAAATCTGGCTGTGAACATCCTTCACCGTAATAATCTGAACCGGGGGCTCCGCGGTGTAATCCAACCGCGGAAAAATGGTTTCCGCGCAGTATCGCGGAACCGAGAAACCGCCTCCGTTATTCGCATCAGACTGAGTCAAAGTCTTAGCAAATGACGTGGGTTTCTCTTTATTTTCATTTCGGTCAAACCGTAAACCAAACCCTAGGTCATCTTCGTCATCATTAGAGTCAAAGAAGCTAGGGTTTTTGACCGGAATAAGTGAGATTTTAGCATACACTTCATCTGTATCAGGGTCCGCCATGAACTTAACTGTGGACACTTCACACATAATGTACGGAGGAATCCGGCGGGGGTTAGTGAACACGGTGCTGTTTGGGGTTCTGGAGTATTCAGCATGTCCTTGTGGAAAGTACAAAACCCTAGAGTTTAGTGGTGGCATTTGCACCATGCCGCCCGCACACGCGTGCCATAACTGCGAGTCTAAGCTTTTTTCCATGTTGTTTGTAGGCTTCTTCACATGATTCATTACAGTTATCATTGCTAACTTAAGTGAATCTGTAAAACAAACAAGAAATCACATTACTATGGTTCATCAACATAATTAACGGCCGTTTACAAGACACTCAAAAGACAAGTTTTATTAAAACGTTGTCACTTTGAAAATTATTGGTCAGAACTGCCTTTTAAATATTATCATGACCGCCTTAATGACTGTAAAAGTTTTTAAAAATTATTGATTAGAATGGCTGTTTGAATATTATCACCTTTCTGACTGTAAAAGATTTGAAAATTATTGATCAAAAAGACCGTATGGTCGATATCCAGACGGCCGTACCATAGCCTGTCTAACTTTATAATTTTGATCAAAATGGCCATCTGAACTCTATCCAAATGGTCATTAGAAATGGTCTTGGATTAGATGCAGACGGTATATATATAGCTGGCTATAAACAACATAAATCAAAGGACATAGATTTACCTTAATTGGATAAGATCAGAAGTGAGTTAAAACTGAAGTTCCATTAATAATAGTTGAGGTATCAAATCAAGCAACTTTGAGTTCCTATGGCTTCCTGCAGCACAAGTTGAATATATTGAGAGTGAAACATATGTATATTTATATATAGAATAGAATGTAGTTGCAAGTGTGAGAGAGAAGTGGTGAAATACCTGAAGGTTCGTTGCCGACCGGACGGTAGCATACAACACACAGATACGTACAGATATGTGTGTACTCAACATGTATGTATAAGTTGAGAGATTTTTTCAGGGTTTGTTGTTGATTCCACTGCTTTTTCGCTCTGTAGCCTGGAATATAGAACCTTTCAACAACAACCCCTTCAGCTATTTAGCTTAGTTTTAAACACACCTCCATGTTGTATGATTAAATTATTAGTCCCTTAACATTTTTATCATGTGTCTAAAAAGAGGGCACGGGGTACTGTATCAAACCAAATACTTTTGATATTGGTAATGATATTTATTCTTGGGGATTTTCGGAATCAGTATTTTCTCACATTTATTGTTAAGTGTAATTATTTTTGTTAGTTTTGTAGATTGAGTTCTATTTATTTAAAGTTTAATAAATGATTGAAGTAGTGTGATGTTAAAGGGTGATTTTGGTTTCTAAGATTTGGAATTGAAATTCCAACTAAAGGTATCAGATTTTAATTCCATGAGACTCGTTAAATACCATAGCTAAATCCCATCTTTGATTTCAAAACCTTGTCACATGGGATTTATGAAGTCAAAAATACCTCATAAGATAAAATAAATGTTATCCACTCTTGATAGCCTCTTAGTAGTCAACACCTATAGCATGTAAGATTTCTTTTTTACTTGGACTATTTCGTCTTCTCTTAGGTCCACCAATTCTTTCATTTTTAATTTTGTTTTAAATCAAGATTTGTGCACATAATTTAAGATGTTACATTCTCATAATTGGAATTATTATTTAACATTTTAAATGAAGATTCTTGTCTCTAATGTCATGGGAGGTTGGTGTTTCAACACCACCCAAATATGTTAACTTATAGTTGTTTGTTGGCGGTGTGGTACAAGTTGTTGAGAAATTATTCAGATGTTTTATAAGTTACTTTGTTAATTAAAAAAAAACAGAAATTATCATAATTTTAATTAGCTAATGCCAATTCGGTCATTTACCACGTGTGCTTTTTAAAATCCATTTTCATTTCATGTGTGGCAAGACTAAAATTAATCCCGAACAAAATGCACCTTAAGATAATCTAAAACAAGACTTATCACAAATTTTTCGGTTGTAAGGTGCGACCGTACCGTAATTAATAATAGAAGCTAATATCTATCACAAAATATATGTCCCACGTTTCCTTCTCACAAAAGTTTAGTGACAAAACTATATGCGGCAAATAATTTAATACACTATATCGGTTTATTTCAATATAATTATATCGGTTCATTTTGATATAAATGAAATCAAATTGGAATTTGAATAAAATTAAACAAATAAAAATATATGTTTATATATACCAAATAATTTATTTTAAACTATATATGCATTAAATTATACACATGTATAATACAAATGAAAATGATATATGTAATCTGAATCAGCTATTTAAACCAGATCGAAAACCTTAAATATGAATATTTATGCATGCCTATGGATTGATAAGGGCATTCAAACATTCAAATATAATCAATGGCAAAGCTTGAACGAAAGCACATGTGTGACTTAATACGTATAAAAAATTCATAAACGAGGGGGGTCGGGGTCCTTCACGTTCTATTATTCAACTATGATGCCGTAGTCCATAGTTTTATCCCGAATATTGCTGAAAATGGATGGTACATATTGTTGAAACTTTCATCGCCTTATAAAGAAATTATTGTTAAAATGCTAGATGCATAAATGTATACTAAGGGGTGCGTTATGATCTATGTTGATAGTATAGGGGTTTCTTCGAAACTTTAAGCAATTAACTTGTTGCACACTTGCACTTTCATGAGATCTGAATATCCGGGTTGATAAGTCATTACCACACTTGCAAAGTTTTGCGCGTGTAACACGTTCGCCACTAATTCAAATGGAATTCCATATATATTTTTAAAATTTTGGGAGGGTTTGTTTGATAATATGGAATAAAGTAATTATATTTTGAATTATAATTTTAGCCAATCTTATTCACCTGGTTTGGTTCGAGTTTATATGTTTATTCGTTTAATTAAATGATTCGTGTATGAATTGAAATAAAAACTAAATGAGTCACTTTGTCAAACTATTTAAAGTTAAGAAAAAAATTATAAGTTCAATTTCTTCTATAGATAATTCTTTTTTACAACTCAAATATAAGACAGTTATATTAGTTTCACCCAATGTTTTAAAAACCGGTATTTTACTCGTATCAAAATGTATCAGGAGGTTTAACCGGGTTGAATAGTTTACCTCGTAATTTCATATAAATACAATTTCAACTCAAAAAAATAACTCAAAGATACATTGATATACATCACAGATGAACCAAATATCGCACATGAACAATGGTTGGGTAAGATAGAAAGTTTGTATTTTGTAAACGAAATTTGTCAATTACAAAAGATGTAAATAAACCAACCCTGGATTTGCATGATATAAAATTGCTTGATTAATGAATCGTCGTTTACCGTGTTTATTCGTTTCAGTTTTATCCACTATGTTAAAAGTCATTTTTAAAAATATGAGCCACAAAAATTTTAAAAATCTCTCAGATTTAAAACCGGTTTGCCGGTTAAAACCGGTATTTAAAAAAAATGGTGATACGATTTTCTAGCAAACCGACCAAAAATATCGGACTCTAAATAGCGATTGCCTTATAAAATACGGAATAACCGGTTCAACCGGCCGGTACGCACCGTTGGTTTCAACGGTTTAGCTGAATAATCTACACATGTTATATTTGTGTTAAGTTAAAGCTTATAATTGCATTAAAGATACAATTTCAAGTCATAGACTCAAAATATGAGTCAAAAACAACATTTTAACCAAGTTATTTATAAGAGCTATGATCGATATTTCTTATACAAATGAATATGTGAGTCATCCTTAGATTAATGATTAATCAATTTAAAACACATAAACATGAAATGGTAACCAAGGGAAAATTCTTAAAATGTTTCATTATTAGAGGGATTCTATTTTTGTCTTCATAAATAAAAGTTCAGAAATGTCTCCTACAAACACATCTTTGACGACGTGTTAGTCCTCTTCCACGACCTGCTAGCTTCCAAGGCACGCCTTTCACAACCAGTTAGCCTCTAACACGTCTTTCACAAAATGTTTTCCCCATTAATTGATGTTTTTAATATCAAATTATTATATTAATTTTACTCGTATTTGGTTTGTTTAACTTTTAATTCATAAAGTTTTATGAAATTCAAATATACGGTTGAGACGTACTTATTTTTTATCTACGCAATATAATATAATAATGTAATATTAAAAAAAACAATTAATACACCAAACATGTCGTGAAAGACGTGTTAGAGACTAACAGGTCAAGAAATGCTTGTTAGAGGCTAACAGGTCGTGAAAGACGTTCATTGGAGGCTAACAGGTCGTAAAAGACGCGTTGAGTCCTAACACGTCGTCAAAGACGTTTTAATATGAGATATTTTTAAAAAATTTTATTTATAAAGATAAAATTGAAATATTTCTATATTAATGAGACATTTTGAGAATTTTCCAAATAATCAACCATAATTATTATTGTCAACTATTAAAATATAGACAATATTTCAAGTGAAATATTGTTGTTTTATCAAGGTTGACGTGGGCCTCACGCGCCTCCCAAGCAAGATAAGAAAGAAACCATATCACGAGATTTGCGATAAATTAGTTTGGATATGGGTTTTGAACATAGTTTTAGGTAGGTACGGTTCATGTTAGACCCGACCCATACGCTCATTTTTTCATTAACCTTGTTTCTCGTAATCACTACATTGTACCTTTCATGTCGTCTCTAACCGTCTCTTAATAGACATTTAATACAACATATAAACTTATGTTTTTTTATTTTTAATTTGGAAAAGAAACCAAAAGCAAGTGACAAAATGCATGGAATTAAAAGAAAGTCCAAATTATGCGGCTATTGATATTATACATATATAAATATTATATAATATTTTTAATGGTGTTTTGACGGTAAATCATAACTTATTTTCGTAAAAAAATGGGTAAATGAATACAAAAATAAAAATATTTGTTTTATGAAATTTCACTAAAATCCACATTTTGTGAGCACAACACAAAGTTTTTTAACTTCATGTTTTAAGTATTACGTTTGTAGAATTATCCTCAAAGACAACATGTTCAAACATTCATACACAAATTTAGTTAATTAAGTATGCTTTCATAAAGCATTAGAGTTCGTTTTCTGTTTTATAATTATGATTTTTTTAACGTGAAATTTACATTTTTTTAACTATGTTACATATCTATGGCTGTGTGAGACAATTTCACGTACATAGTCATTGGCTAGCTTATCGACTATCACTTGTATATTTCCAAAATATTTTCCTCTATGTGCGATATGATGTTGTATATCGTATTACGTACTTAAGTTACAGTTAATGAAAAAAATTTGGTGTGTGGGTACGCGACGCATTGACCTCGTGACTACTTGAGTTATTTGCTGCTAACAGTAAAGCAGAAGTATGGGAATCACATTTACTAATTTTATGTTTTCATTAAGTTGTTTCATCATATAACATATAGATTTTTTTTTTATGAGAGGTATGGTGTGTGCAACCAATGGCATGAACCTGGCTCATTGATCTGGTTTGATGGTTAAGAAAGGGTGGACCATTCTCTTATTGATCAGGAGGCCATGCTTGGAGATGAAGGGGGTTTATACGCGCAATGGGATTTAATTTTTTTCACTTGGATAGTTTAAAAGCACATATTATATTATAATTAAATTGAAAACTCATATTTCATATTTTAGTTATATTTCTAGGTAACTTTATATACTCGTGATACTGCAATATATAACATACAATAAAATCAACTAATCATAAGTTTAAAAACTAGACTTACATGAATCTATGTAAAACAATAAACTCTCCAACTATCAGCGTTGGACAATCTACAACGGGTCTTGCGATAGAACACGCTCACCTCTAATCTTGAGATGGAATTTACAATAAGGATGTTCGGTTGCTAACTTTATGACAACCCAAAAGAAATGTTTCTTCACCATATTAGCGACAAAATTTTAACGGAACTTGTTTGTTAAGTTGGGACTTTATTTGTCGAATGCTCAAAGCAGTTATGTTGACTCCATGTTTGATCTAGATAATATAAAGTTCAACAAGGTATCGATTGTGGGAAGGTCTTAATGAATTTAAATATATGAGCCATTAGCCAACAGGGCAATCACAATAGTTACTCTACTAGTGGCTCGGGTTGGTCTCGGCATCTCGCTCCCTTCCTGTACTTTTCCTCCCCAAACAACTTGAGTATGGAGTGACTGTCATATTTAGGACAATCGAACAAGTTAGCCTTCGGTTTTCAAGTCAATCAACAAAACTAGGTTTAAATTTACAAATATAAGAATAGAAATGAGAAAGTAAGCATCAAATACAATAATTAAATATCAAATAATATTTGTAAAATTAAAGATTTGGTGAGGTTGAGCTTCTATGACTCTAATACAATAATCGTAAAATATTAACTAGGTTTTAAAAGAGAAAAATATTTATTTAAGATGTGATTCATCATTCATGGGCGTATTATATCCCATTTTTAATTTATATCCACCAAATACATGAGCTAGATTTTAAATTTTGACTGATCAGTGTTTTTTATAGAATGAAATAATTACGAGAGAAGAAATCAAAATAATAATTTTTTTAAAAAAACATGTTTTTTTAAGCCAAACTATATAAGACTCCTTGTAATGGGGTACTTTGGCAACTAAAAAGCCTCAAAACGTCCAGAAACACTGCCCCGGGACGCTATGGGGGTGCTTTGGGGCCAAAAATGGTTTGCACGCTTTATACATAATACCTTGTTATAGAAGAAGGCAGGGCCACATTTTTTCTAGCCAATGAAGGAGAAGGTGGTGGCGCTATGGGATGCCACCACTACACCCGGTCTAAATAAAAACAAAGGAAAGCCAAGTTAGATACCTAGGGGTCCAAAGTACAAAAGTTGTAGAAAATACAGACATCACATGGAAATTATAAATAAAGGTTCTCGATATCATATATTGCTAATTTCTTAATTTTAAAACTTCACCAATTCTCTCATTCTATCTTCAAACATTTTTCTTGATTAGCAATCTATAGAAAAGAGACTGTCTTTGTGTCATCCACTATTTTGCTTGTTGATGGAGGTTTATTATTAAAATAATATATGATTGTCGCTTTCCAGAACATCTACAAAGTGACCGACACCACTGCTTGGATAATCTCACCCTTACTCTTTGCAAGCCCATTCGCATTTAAAATTTCTAGCTGATGTGTTGTAAAACACACTTATTTTCCGCAATTTTTATCTAAGTTTTTATATTATAGTTAATGTATTTTTACTTATTTTATATTGGTTTTACATAGTTATATGTATCTTGTAGGTTACGGGTTGAAGAAAGAAAAAAACCGGACTTCATGAAGAGCTTAAGGACCTTGGATGCATACGATTTCAAGACAAAGCATAAAGCCCGGCCCGTTTACATCATGGACAAGCCCAAGCCTACTTTTATATTATAATACAAAAAAAAAATAAAACCCTAAGCCCCCATACCTACTTGCGATCGGCAGAACCAAAAGGAGGAAAAAAGAGTTTTTTCGGCTAGGGTTTTGTGACATGTGGAGAGTAAGGAAGAAGAAGGAGACAAGAACAAGTGTCGGGAAGGTTTCTCATCAGTTTTCCCAGCCAAGAGCAGCCACAAATCATCCTATATCCTTTCTTTTAAACCATTGTTCATCAACTTTCTTATTCTTGTTCAATTGTTAACTAGTTTTGCAATTGCTTTAAATATTGAATTGTTTATGATCATTGTTGATTGTCGAATGATTGTTAAGATGATTAGGATGAGTTATTTGATGTTTTTATTGAGTAATAGCTGTTGTCCAAAAATGTTTTTAGGCTAAACTTGTCGGTTCTACCTAAGAATGATGATTATTGTTAGTGATTGATGAGTTTTAAGGATTGTTTGATTGATAGACTTGAATTGTTATTGTAAAGTTTGATTTAGACATAAAATAGGTTGTGTTTGATGGCTGGAAATTTTAGTAATTCATTGCTTAAAATCCTTGCGTTGGTTGATTAGTTTTGTATTGATTGATCGATGCTTGTTTGATTCTAAACTTTGTGTTTAGGGTTTGTTTGGGGTAGGTACAACGGTAGGGTTTTGTTGTGTGAATTATTGGTTAAAGTACAGCGGTTAAACACCTTCTTAGAGACCGAGATGTGATAAGAAGTTAAGGTCGTCTCATTACCTTTGCATGCTAGAATTAGAATTGCACAAGAGCGAGTTTGTTTCTTGTCCGGTTTAGGTGTTTTGAGCGACTAGTTGATCTATTTTGGTTTAAATTAAATTGTTCCTCTATCCTTGGTTGTGTCGTATTCATTACCATTAGGGTCGAGTGTTGGTGAGACCGAGAGGTGAGTTGTCACACCCCGACCAAAGGCGGCGGAACATGCCGAGGTGTAACGATTGTCCATAAGCACATGACACTAATTAAAGTGACAGTATTTAATAACTCATTTCATTTCACAACATCGAAAATGTCACATTCCAATTATCCATAAAATAACCATAAACAAGATATCACAAAATATGGCAAATTTGATATTGTTCATTTTTACTAATATCCTAAGGTCTTTGATGTCGTTTTCTTCACAATCATAAATCAGCCAAGATGCAAACCTGCAACATTTCATAAAATAAAGTTTGTCAACACAAAGGTTGGTGAGCAATTCATAAGTTTAATCATATTAGTATATAATAAAGATAGCCACAAAACTTGCATACGAAACGATAAATAAATGTGGTAATTTGGATAAATAGATATCGCTAAACACATTAGCGACACCTAGCTATAAGGGGATGCCAAATAGTCTAGGATTTTATAATTATCGTTAATTGCATTACGTTAACGACACCTTGCTATAAGGGGATGCCAAATAGTCTAGGATTTTATAGTTCCACCAACCAAAAGCGATAAACACATAGGCATATAAGCATAGAACACCAAATCGAGCAATTATTTAGGTAAAGTATACAACTACGTTTGTGGTTTAAGATTCAAATATAAAGCATTTTGTTGAATAAGTATGAAATGTCACCCCCAAAATAAAAGATGGAATATGGGGTATGAAGTATTCACCTTCAAGTAGTAAACTTGAAAGATGATAATTTGGAGATTTGTCGGAACGACGAGTTTAACACACAATGCCTAAAAAGAAAAGAAGTCTTGAATTTAGAAAAGTTGTCTTGAAGGTCTTTAAACAAAATAAATGTTGAGAAATGTAAATAATTAAAGTTCAAGGTTTTAAAATGTAACTATTTAAGAATTTATAATAATAACCCTTTAAAAATGTAAGTTCTCGAAACCGGGTTTAAAGTATCTAACCTTAATATTTACTCAACCTATGTTAAGTAATAAGGTGGATAAAATGCAAGAATGAAAATCCCTTTGGAATAAAGGTACTAAAACGGGTTTTTTTTATCGAGTGTTCGGGTTGTCGGTTCGGGTCTTGATAATGGGTCAAACCCAAAGTCAACTTTCCAAAATATTGAATGTTATGAGATAACTCAATAAAATTTAATAAGACTTAACCAAGTATGTAGTTCCATTGTTTTAGAACTAACAACGCACGTTAAGCGAGTGTTCGGTTTTGTCGGTCCAAACTTTGTTATGAGATCAAGTTGGATCCAACATTTCCAAGTACTTAAGAAAATATTTAAAAATCAATTTGTAACTATTTTTAAAGAAATATACAAGTCTTGATGGCTAAAAAAAACACACTTGTGTGTCTTAAGCGAGTAAGAATCGGTTTGGTTTCCACATGTCCAAACACTAAAGAACTTGTATAATAATGTATAAATAAAAAAAATACTTTAATTTTTACAACCAAAAGTTAACAATAAAGTCTTTAAACAAAAGTTCGGTTTTCGGTTCGGATCGTGTTTCGGGTAAAGACCGAGGTAAGATTCTACAAACCCATAACCATAGAATTTGTAAAAATGACCAACAAACTAAAATAAGCAAGATTAATATGTATGAACAAGTTATATAGATGTATATATATCAAGGACACGAAGTCCTCCATGATGCATTGCCTTATGAGGTCCGAAACCTCACCGACCGGAATTGGAGAAGTAACTACCAAAGGTAAACAGGGGTGTATATTATATATATGTTGCACAACCATAAATAAGTATTAATAAGGCTACATAAACTAATTAAGATGAAAGACTAAAACCTTCAAGAACACTTAAAAAGATAACCTTGAATCTTTGATGTTTGAGAGAGTTTTTTTTTTTTTGGAGTTGTAGCAAGGGAAAATGAAGAGGAAAGATGGTGTATATATAGGGTAATGTTGGTGGTCAAATATGGGTGTGAGACACAAGAGTTTTCATGCAAAATGGATCAAGACAAAAACACAAAACAACAAAAAATAAAAAATAATAAAAAATAAATAAATAAAAATAAAAATAAAGGTAAGATGTTTTCAAGACCCAACAAGTGTGAAACAATATTGTAACATAAATCCATCATTTTGATTATAACATAAGCTTCGGTTTACAAATCGGGTCGGTTTACATAATAAACAAATACAAAAACGAATACAAACAAGATCCGAAATTGACGAATGTCACATGAGTCAACATTAGAACACGTTAACAATTGTTTTCCAGTTTGGTTGTTTTAGCCGATTAAGAGCGGTTTAGATTTGTTGAGTGAGACCGAGAGGTGATCCATTGAGCCCGAGCTATCCTTAGTCGTGTCATTTTTAGGAACCGGTGTCTTGATTTCATTCAATCCATTTACTTGTTAGACCTACAGTTTGATTCATGCCTAGGTAGACGTTTTTCTCCATCCAAAGTCAACACAGTTAGTTTTCCGTTAAGTTTTCTATTTTTGGTAACTTTTGTCAGTTAGTCCAGTTAGCCCAGTTAAATTACTTTAAAAAGAAAAATTAAAATCAAAATCAATTAAATATTATTCTTGGGTAGGTCTTGTCTAGGGTTAGTGATCATTAGTGTTTATACGTGTCCTCGTGTTCGATACTCGGACTTCCTAGGTCTATACTACTTGCGACCGGTACACTTACCGGTTGTGTGTGGTCTTGTTAGGATTTTCGTTTTAAATTTAAAGCTTAGTTGTGAGGGTCATTCAGTCTTTTAGACATATCATCCAACGCACACCACTAGCAGCCCGCTAATTGATGTGTAGTTCAATGGACCTGTTAATTTCAACCATTGTAATATTAATACCACAACCCAATCAATGTCACACACTCACATTTTACCATTAAATGATCCGTTGTTTCCACCTATTTGCCACAAAAGACATAATTTATATTATCAAAATCCATACCCCTTACCAATGGCGCATCCTTTGTTGCAATCCGATTTTGTAATAAACGCCAGATGAATCAGTTTAACTTGATCGGTAACCGTTTTACCAAACATTCAAGCATGTTTTTGGTTTATCAAAATTATCTAGATCCCATCTACAGTGTCTCACTGTGAAAGAGGTTTCCATGTTGTTACATCCTTGCCATAACCAGTCGTCGACCTTGTTTGTAAGTTCCGCCTCCAAGAGTAGAAGCGAACATAATTGTCATTCAGTTTTTTCAACCCTTCTTTTTGGTTGTCATTTCCACTTCCATTACCAATTAATCTTTTCATTCATTCGACAATAACAGTCTATAAGCTTGACATCTCTCTCCATTCTCTAGTTGAAAAAAACACGAAAATTTCTCCTTCAATGATTTATCACCGAACCAAGCGTCTAGCCAAAATTAATTTTGATTCCCTTTCCAAGTTTAGCTTTCAACCTTCCCATAATTTTTGTTTCTTGTTGTGTTTTTTTTTTTTTTTTTTTTTGGTCCAAATTTCTTATATTTCTCCAAATGCCACTCCTTTATTTTATCATTGGTATGCTTTCCCACTTATGTGCCTCCCAGTGTAATGTCGTGATACTTTTTACCCAAAACACATCTCCTCGCGTCTTATACGTTACCCACCACTTAGCCAATAATGTCTTATTCAACACATGTAGACTTCCCACTCCTAAACCGCCTCGGTCTTGCTCAAAATACATAATGTGTTTTGAAGAAAGATTTTGAGTTTAGCTAATAAAACAGGCCCATCCTAATTTAGATTCTATAGTAAAAGCCCAAGATAAGATGTCCATGTTGTTTTCAATCTAACGACAATGATGTCATAAAGTTTAGAAGAATGCCATATATTTTGAAAGAATGATTAAAACACTTACAAAACTAAAACCAATCAATCATTGTTTTATTTATTTTTTAACAGCAAATTGTGTTATCTAAGGGACTTGAACCCAAGATCTCCAAACCCCTTGAACCAATCGCTCTTTTTAATAAAACTTTTTTGATTGTCTAATTCCGCTCCATTATATTTTAAACAACTATAATTTTTTTTTGTTTACGTTAAGAAAAAAAGAGTTTAAAGATTTAATACAGATCATCACCTTGAGATCTTTGAATCTCAAGGGGTTAATGAACAATGAGTGTATACTACACCTCACATGTATAAACTACAAAAAAAGTGACCATCAGAGACTAACTTATCGAGGATTAATATATCAGTCTCTAATACATAGTATCTAGGACTGATTTATATGTGACTAATTATAGTGACTAATAATCAGTCGCTAATACTTTGACACCTTATTTGAGACCAAATTTCAGTCCCAAATGTGATTTAGGAAATATAAGGTTTTGATGGAAACTTATTAGCGACCAAATTTCAGTCCCAAATATGTAATGAAAAATTAGTCAAATGTATAGCGACTGATCATGAGTCTCTAACATTGAAGGAGCACATTAGAGACTGGGACTAAAGTATTAAGGATTGATGTTTCAGTCTCAAATACTTAGTATTTGGGACTAAATTTTCAGTTACTTGTAGAATTGGGGCTAATTTTTACGCGACGTGTTTTAGTGACTAATAATCAGTCGCTAATATTTAGACACATTATTTGAGACTAAATCTCGGTCTCAAATATATTCCTCTAGAATGAAAAAATAGGGCAAATTTCTTCGAGACTAATCTTCAGTGTCTAGTTGTTTTTTCAAGCTCGAACTTGGCTCATTTAATAATTACTAATTAATTTATATAAGTTTTTAATTATTTTTATAATACTTTTAAAAAAAATCTCTAACAAGCGTAAGCTCGGCTCGATCTCGTGTAGTACCTTAAACGAGTCAATGCTTGGCTCGAGCTTGGCATCATATGAAAAAATGGAGTTACATGATCCATGTTTTTTTTCACTTTTGTTTTTTCATTACCAATTTTATCAACAGAAAGTAAACAATCCTCTTAAAATTTCACATATATGTATCAGATTATATTGATATATTTTTATGTATTATTGATAGATGAATGCTGAAAAGCTACAAAAGATGGCTGGTGATGTTCCCACTTGTTGAAAGGGTAGCGTTAGAAGGTTGTTTTTAGCTGTAATTGTATTACAGAAACACAATTTCAGTTTTGTCCAATTATGCAACCCGGTTGTAAGCCCAAAGTCCCAAACACATAATCTGATTACCGATTAAAACCGACACGCTTACATCTAAACACCTGAATACCAATTAACGAAAACATATTTGTGTCGTTATCCGCTTGAGATTTCAACAACAAAAAAATTGAGGAATCCAGCCCAATAAACAAAGCCCGTTTACACGATCCGAATAACATCCTTGTTATAATTAAAGCATAGTCTTGGTCACGGGTTAGGACGAGCTTGGACCAATATGTGTTTTAAGCAAAAGGAGTTTGGGTCAAAACCCTTTTTTTATACATATACATCATTACCAATTTCATCGTTCATCTATCAGTTATTCGGTTTTGCTTAGTTTGATCAAGGTCAAAATAAGGCTACTTGAAAAAGGTATCGGTTTGGTTAAGGTCAAAACGGGCTATTTAAAAAGGTATTAGTTTGGGTAGGGTTAAAACGTGCCGTTTTAAAAATGTATCAGTTTGGTTCGTGCCAAAAAAGGTCATTTTAAAAAGGTGTCGGTTCGGTTCAGGTCAAAAGAGCCATTTTAAGAAGGTATCGGTTTGGTTCAGATCAAAACGGGTCATTTTAATAATGTATTGGTCTAAACATTAGCCAATGATGTCTCATCTATTGTAATTATTAAGAATCAATAGGACATTAAAGTATCTTCAATTTCTGTCAACATTGATTTGAAGTATGGTGACTAGGAGTCTGGGACCAACCCTTATCTCACTGCTAACCAGAGGCTGCTCAGGTAACGATAAAGAGCACGTATTTGCATGGTTTGTCTGATCCAGAACTAATTATATGCATGAAATGTTATTTGAAATTAACTTATTAAATTTACAACGTCTGACGCATAATAGGTACGCCCATAACTCGTGCAATTCACTGCGCGTGGCGACATTTGATCCTACATAAGATGTTTTTCCTATGTTTTACATAATAGGAAATGCCAAGCCAAAACTGATATTCAATTACATGTAAAATAAAATCAAAAGCTAAACTCAAATGAAATCCAACATGTCTCATGATGCTCCATTTGACCCGCTATCATGTTATAAGCATGCCATCTTAATCCACACATCTTGATATTCTTGATTGTTAAAATAAATGTTATGAAAAACGAAAGGTTTATACT
This sequence comes from Bidens hawaiensis, assembly GCF_021521415.1. Lineage (NCBI taxonomy): Eukaryota > Viridiplantae > Streptophyta > Magnoliopsida > Asterales > Asteraceae > Bidens > Bidens hawaiensis. Next base: position 26,542 of record NW_027493788.1, read on the forward strand.
AATACTGTACACTCGTGCATCTTTAATTTTGAAGCCTTTTGTCCATCTTAGATAGGGTTGTAATTGAACCGAGTTAGGACAACCTCGAGCTTGAGCTCGAAATTAAACAAGCTGGATTGAGAGTGGCCCGTTTACTTTTTCAAGCTGAAAAATCAAGCTCGAGCTCAGTTAACTTTATAATTTTTATCTATTTATTTTTTTAACAACATTATATATACAAATTATAAACTAGAGAACTTATAACATTATATATTTTATTTTTGTGCTCTTTTTATAGTGTTTTAAAAATAAATCATTGTAATCGAACCGAGCCAGAGCGACCTCGAGCATGAGCTCGAACTTAAACCTGGATCGAGAGTGGCTCGCTTACTTTTTTAAGTTGAAAAATCAAGCTCGAGCTCTGTGTTTTAAAGCTTGAGCCTATATATTTTATTTTTGTGCACTTTTTATAGTGTTTTAAAAATAAATCTTTGTAATCGACCCGAGCAAGGGCAACCTCGATCCTGAGCTCGAACTTAAACGAGCTGGATCGAGAGTGGCTCGTTTACTTTTTCAAGCTGAAAAAATCAAGCTCGAGCTTTGCTGGTTTAAAGCTTGAGCCGAGCTCAGTTAACTTTTTAATTTCTATTTATTTATTTTTTAGCAACATTATATATACAAGTTATAAACTTGTAGGGGTGTTCACGGTTCGGTTTCAAACCGTGAAACCGTCCAAACCGTTCAAAGGTTTGGTTTCACGGTTGGTTTTTTTTTTTAATCTTGGTTGGTTGGTTTAAAAAATTTCAAACCGTAGTGAACGGTTCGGTTTACGGTTTATACCAAAAACTGCCGTATGAAACCGGACCGGACCATATGATTGTTTTATATTTTATTTTTTTAATATTTCTATCTTTATTGAATACATGCTTGAACATTTTCATTCTCTGTATATAGAATTTAGCAAATGTCTTGTAAAGTTCTATTAATCAACCGTCGTATACTCATAGCGACAACACCATCTAAGGCGCTAGTTAAGACGTTTAGTACTTTTTTTAGTTTTTAAATCTAATTCTCTTTTAAATTTTAGAATTTGTTGAATGACATTTTTGTTTGATTTTTGTTATGACATTAATGCTTAGATAATTGTAGTTTTTGGGAAACAAAGAATCAAATTTATGAATTATATTACTCTTTTTAATTATTGTATTGATAATGTTTTTCAGTACTTGAAGGGATTTGTTAGATATTATAAATATATGTTGGGGACTAAATTAAATAGTATCGGGGGCTATTTTTCAGTCCTTTTAAGAAAAATATTAAAATGTACACATAGTATTAGAGACTAAAAAACAGTTACTAAAATACACATTAGAGACTAGTTTAGGAGACTGATTATCAGACTCTAAAAGTACATACTAGGGACTAAAATAACATACTATACGGGATTAATTTTCAGTCCCTAAAAGAGGCGTATTAAGGACTGAAATCGAGTAGTAACAGGAACTAATTCTCAATCCTTAAAGCAATTAATTAGAGACTGATTTGATATGGAATCATGAACCACAATACGTATTAGGGACTATATTGTTTTGTTTTAGAGGACTGATTTTCAGTCCTTAAAGTCATACAATAGGGACTGAAATCCGAGACTAATTTATAGTCTCTGAAGAAATGTTTTAGGGACCGAAATGACATGGTATTGGGGAATATATTAAAGACCGAAAGTTTATGTTTCGGAGACTAACTGTTGGTCCTTGTTTGTGTCACACAACGGGGACTGACTTTTAGTCGCTAAAGCTAGTATCAAGTACTAGGCATCCGTCACTGGTTGGGGACTGGCAAATCAGTCCCCGATAACCATTAGTTACTGATTTGGGAGCATCAAAGACTAATTTTTAGTCCCAAATAGCAATTTTTTTTGTAGTGTATATAGAAGAGTTTAAAGATAAACAAGCTATTGTGATTATTATTGTAATTAGGTTATGTAGTAGTGTGTTGATCTATTTGAGAATGGTTGGTTGCATTGAAAAAGTTGGCATAAATTGCCAATTCAAGAGAGTTATCTAGATTAATGTTGTTAGTGGGCTTAATATATAGTACGTCACCCAGCGTAGCATGCTCTGGGCATGAGACCTTTGGTAGTACGACAATGCTACATCCCTTTCGCTACTTAGAGCTAGTCAAGTGTATCCCTATGTCGATGGCTGATTGCTTTTGTTGGAGATTTTGATTTTCAACACAACTTTAGTGTTTGCTTTGTTGTGTTTCCACCTAGCATTGGTAATGCATTTATCAAATGTATACCTTTAGCTAGTAAGCCTCAAAAGATGAATGTAAATGACTTGGGGTAGGGAAAATCGAACCAAGTTGACTACAACCGATTGTAATATTTAAACACTTAAATCGCTTTAGACTAATGCTCCGCCGTTATGGTTTTACGTCCTGGTGTGTAACCTCACTTTAGAATATGCATATTGCTTGTACCATTCTTAACGAGTTATATAAATAGTTATTGGGCTCATCATGTGAGAAGTTTTAAAAATATTCTAGGACCAATTTGTGTAAAAATATTATAAAAAGAGTTGTAAAAATACCGTGTTACATAAACTGATTAACCAACGTCTCTCGATTTCGTGATTGTGTTAGAAGTTAGCACACTAGCGCTTTTTGTTTTTGAAGACAAAAACTGTCTGCAATCTGATTTCATCTTATTTCATGTCTGCAACTGAAGATGTGATCTGAAGGTCTGCAATCTGAAAATATAATACTGTGTGTTTTATAAAATGGGTATCGTCTGCATAAGCTGAAAATTAGTTACCTATCATACATATCACAGTAGATAGAAGTAATTTAACGTCTGTAGACTAGTAAAATAGTTGGTGGTGGGCGGTGGACGGTGGTGGTGACGGACGGTGGGTGGTGGTGGTGATGGACGGTGATGGTGGTGGGTGGTGGACGATGTTGGTGGCGGATGGTAGGTGGTGGCGGGTGGTGGGTGGTGGTAGTGGACGAGGGTTGTGGCCGACGGGTGGGTGGTGGTGGTGATGGATGGTGGTGGTGGTGGGTGGTGGTGGCGAACGGTGGGTGGTGGTAGTGGACGATGGTTGTGGCCGACGGGTGGGTGGGTGGTGGTGGTGGTGGGTGGTGGTAGTGGACGGTGGGTGGTGGCGGTGATGGACGGTGTTGGTGGTGGCGGACGGTGGTGGTGGGTGGTGGTGGTGGAGGACGGTGGGTGGTGGTGGGGGGGGGTGGTGGTGGAGGACGGTGGGTGGTGGTGGTGGTGGTGGCGGCGCATGATGGGTGGTGGTGGTGTTGAACATTGGGTGTTGGTAGGATGTTAAGAAGTGTGAAGATGTTTGAAGAAGTTAAACAATAGCTTCTTTTTAAAGACCAAAAAAGCAGTTTGCAGATCTTATTTAAAAAAAAACAAACAGTCTTCAGAAGCTTATGTCTGCGTGCCCGCAGACATAAGCCTCCTGCAGATGTTATAAGCAAAAACAAACACCACCTTAAGATGATTATGCTAAAATGTTCATTGTCCAAGTTTTGCTGTTCTTAATTTAAAATTTGAGCAGAAATGTTAGTTTTGATTTTTTATTTTTGATTATTAGAAACCAGAACTGTTTTTAATGATCTCCTTTTTCTCCCAAGTACACCCCCGTTTTTGCTTATTCCGGTGAGTTCCAAAGTTTGCTTATTCTGGTTGAACACGTGTTCTTTTCATGTGGTATAGCTCAAATGATGTGTAGTGTGATCGTCCAATGGTGTAAATTACCTGTTTTATTCGTATTTCGTTTCCAAGATAGGTTGGTTCTCAACATTCCCTAAAGAGAAAGCAAAAGTGCTTTAAGCTATATGTTTAATCGCGACTTGGTGCTTGTGGAAAAAGAGGAACGCGTTAGTCCACTCTGGGGCTCCAATTGAAAATTTTGGTTTGGTAGAGGAGATAAAGGTTTTGGGTTTTCTTTGGATAAAAAATTGAGAAAAAAAGGTGGGCTCTCGTGGGAGAAGTTAGTTTTAGATTGTAACGGTTGTAGGCGGGTGGGTTTTTTTTTTGTGTTGGTTGCGTGTTTTGTGTGCTCTGTCTTTTTTGTTGGGTGGTGTGTACTTATTTTTTGTTTGCTTTGGTGGATGTTTTTGTGTGCAGTGACTTGCTAGCGTTTTTAATAGAGCTTTTTTGTTAACCATTCAAAAAAAAAAAGACATAAGAGAAATAAATCAAAACTGTTACTAATGATTGGTTTGGTTCCGCTTGATTTCATGGTTTTAAATAATTGGGTCTTAACACAAGTCGTCTAAAATAAGATATGAAGTATATAAAAAGATTATGCTTAAAAAAGAAAGTTCCTCAAATTTTCAGAATAAAATTAAGCTTTTAGAAATACATAAAAAAATATTAATAAAAAACAACAAATTGGCAAGTAGCAACTGCCCAAAATTTATAAAGCAAGCATGTTGTCAAAAATAACATTAACATATCATGAGTCTGATGCTTATTTTAAGCAGCCATACATTACGCAAGGCCCACGATATAATAGTTAAATGCTTGAAAATGTATATATATGTAACTAATTAAACACATTCAAAACTAAATAATAAGGTATGTAAATCAATTAACATATAATAATAGAGCCGAGCTAGGGTGAGTTTTGAGAATCGCAAAGAACTTGCTATAAATATAAATAATAACATATACATATATCTTATAATTCGACTCGTTTTTAGAGGTTTGATTTCTGATACAAACTTTAAACCAAACCATTTTGTTATAAGTTAAAATTTTAACATTGACTAACCAAACGTTTAAAAAGAAAACCAACCGCAAAACCATACAGATGACCGGTAGAACAATTTCACGGTTTCAAATACTGTGAAGACACCTGAACTATCAAAGGGAGAAGAAGGCAGTGGGAAGTTATGCATGGTACACAAACATAAACATAAACACAAAATCAAGAAGAAATAGTTGGTTCAAAACTTAAAAAGAATTGCAAAAAGAAAATTACCACAAAAGTGCTTAAACTTCTCATCTCAAGACTAAAGACTGCAAAAAGAATCCCCATCAACCAAGCAGCATAACAAACAAAAACTAAAATAACTGACTCACTAACCTCCATCTATCCTTTTAATCTTACCACCTAAATATAACTTCACTTGTATAACATCCCTCCCTTCTCTTCCTTCCAACCTATACAATCAACAAAACAAATCATACTAAAACTCATTACCAAACACACCCCTTTTCCCCTCTAAACTTAAATCTTAATCTGCCTTTGGGTTAATGTTTGGGATCAACTCCGGTTCGGGCTTGGGCCCATTTTGTCACTCAGCCCAAACTTAGTTCTCATTTCAACCACCTTCTTGTGAGAGTTGGAGTGGATTGTAGGAACAAAAGTCGGGCTGGCTGCCGGGCGGTACTCAGGGAATAAGCGGCCAGACTTGTAACGAACACCACACGTGTTGCAAAGGGTCTTCGGGCCCAACGGGCCAGCCCGCCATTGTGGTGTCTTTGTGATTTCACAATGCTGGCATTTTCTAACTCCTTGTCCTGTCGGGTTCTGGTTTTGGTAATCGTTTTGGTTCTCGTTTTCCTCTTGGGCCTTGGGCTTTTTCATCTTCTTTTTCTTAATCTTATCGGGCCCACCAGAATTCAGCCTGTTACAAGACGTGAAATTCCTTTCGGGTTCCGAAGAACCCAAAACGGGCATGAGAAGTTCCACCATGTCGCGTGGGTTGAACGTTGCGGGCCGAGGACGTTTAGTTCGGGCCCGTTGTGGCCCACGTTGAATCGGGCCGAGTTGGATCATCTTCCCACTAGGTGGCCCGCTAGAGGACGAGTTGGAGCTCGAGCTGCTGGTGCTCTCGAGGACCGACACAGGACTCGATGTCTGGAATTGGACCGTTTCTTTTTGAACCGGAATGTTCTCTTTCTTAATCGTCAACCCATCAAAGCGAATTACTTTTCATCATTTTAGGCTTACGTATATAAAATTAATTATTTGATTAAAATTAATTATTTGATTCTAGTTCTACATCAAGACGCTAATATAAAATTAATTTTATATAGAATTCGAATGATGACCCTAATTTCTGTTAGAGACAAATTTCTTTTACTTCTCGAAACTCAAATCTAAGACATTTGGATGTTTATAGACTTTGTCTCTCAATAAGAATATCCTATAAGAGTATATAAAACACAAAAGGAAAAAAAAGTTATACAAAATGATTAATATCGTCAAGTTAAAATTTATACAATAATTAACATTGAATAAAATCGGGGTAAAACAAAAAAAAATAATAATGCTACCACTTATAATTTCTTCAAAATTTTGTCTTTGTAGAGAAAAATGATATACCAAAACCTTAAATTTAAATATATTAATGCATAGATCACAGGTGGTCTAGAACATTAAATTAATAAAATTTCTTAATAATAATAGTAGTAGTAGTAATATGAAAATAATCCGTTGAACAGTAAGAGAGCGGTGATCTGGATTGGAACCTCTTTAGTCGTTTGATTGTGCGTTGTATAACACGTGCGTAGGCGTGATCCGTAACTACTATCCCACTACGTCTTTAGCTCCGTTATTATAAAACCTATTTTGAAATTTAATTTGACCTATATTTTTATGAGAAAATTCCCATAATAACCTTATTTTGAAAATAGATTCTAGTTTTGTTCATCAAACTTAATAATTTCAAAAATGGTCCTCTCTAATTCATCTTTAACCATTTGTCAGAAAATCTTTAACGACATGTTAGCATAACACGTCGTCAAAGACGTGTTAGCTTTTCTAACACATGGTTAAAGACGCTAACGTGTCGTCAAAGACACGCTAGATTTCCTACCACATGGTTAAATATGAGTTAGACCTCCAAACACGTAGTCAAAGATATGTTAACACCAAACGTATAGTCAAAGATATGTTAACTTTTTGTTTGTTTTTTTTTTAATATTATATTTTTATAATTAGTTTTACTTATATTTGTTTTTCTTTTATAACTTTTAATATATAAAAGTTTTATATTATTTCGAATATACCGACAAGACATGTTTACTTTTACCTACTGACCGACATAAATTTACTCAAACTCGAGCCGTGCCAAATCAATATTGAAATGTTCAATAAAATTTGGCCCGCTTGGTTTTAAATAAAATTTATGTTGGTCCGTAGATAAAAGTAAACATTTCTCTTCGGTATATTCGAAATAATATAAAATTTTATATATTAAAAGTTATAAAAGAAAAACAAATATAAGTAAAACTAGTTATAAAAATATAATATTAAAAAAACAAACAAAAAGCTAGCATATCTTTGTCTATACGTTTGGTGCTAACATATCTTTGGCTACGTGTTTGGAGGCCTAACTCATCTTTAACCATGTGTTAGGAAATTTAACGCGTTTTTGACGACATGTTAGCGTCTTTAAACATGTGTTAGGAAATCTAACGTGTCTATAACGACGTGTTATGCCAACAAGTCGTCAAAGACGTGTTAGATTTCCTAACACATGGTGAAAGATGAGTTAGAGAAGACCATTTTTGGAATTATTAAGTTTTGGGGACAAAACTATAATTTATTTTCAAAATAGGGCTATTTTTGGGAATTTTCCCTATTTTTTTATGTAAATTATTATGTACAATGACTACAATCATGTTTTTAATAATTAAATATTCGAGATATTTTGTGTAGAATGAAATGGAGGTTGTATTGTCAATATTTTGTTCAGCTATATTTTGGGTGGATGGATAAAAAGAATGAATATGGTTAGCAAAACGTATGTTTTTTTTTCCCGTGATATAAATAATAACTCCGACCAGAAAGAAACTAAATAGAGCTAGAAAAGAATCTTACAATATTAAAACGGGGTTTTGTGACCACGCAATCCAATTGATATTTGTATTTTCAGATGAACGAATGAATATGGATGAGATAAATATTATATTGAGTAGATAATTATTTGAGCTGCATGAATATTCATTTCAAAACCAAAAATATTTTAACAAACTGTTAAAACAGCAGATGGAACGGGCTTATGTTTCCGTTCTCATGCTCTCTTCCGCCTCTGGTTCCAATAAAGGGGAATGGTGCTTCCTTGCTCCCAAAGCTTCTCGAGTCCGCTCTTCGCAAATTTTTTTCTCAAATTAACGTGTGCTTCCCACTGTCTATCTCACATTCTTCTCGAGAAAACCACCAAACGGTGTTCTCGTAACACACCACTTGCCACCTAAGTCTAAATCGGAAGAGCAAAAGATGGGTATCGTGTGCCCTCATACATTTGTACACATTGCACAAACAATCATCAAAATAGCGAAAGAAAAAAGTTGTAACATTTAAGTAACCATGTAATGTGTCATGTTCTAAACAATAGATCTAGTTCATGCTTCATACATAAAAATATCATTTAATTTGAAAAGCACAATAATTCTTAATCCATATTTGTTTTAATTGTCATATTTGTTTATGCATTAAAGATAGTTATGTTCTTGGAGCGACGTATATCATGTAAATCAATATCAATGAAATAGTGGTAGACATATTATAAAAGTTGAATTAATAGGGAAAATGAGTGTGGTGTCGGTGGCAACCGGTGATAGTATTAGAAAGCAGCTAAACAATCATATTCCGGCAAGATTTTGTTTTTTGTTTAACCTCGTCGGCAAAAATAAGTCAAGAATCTTAAATGCTAAGTGAATGTCGCCGTCATCGTGGGTACGGTGTCCAACTAACTAACATCTTCGTCGGTGGCCTTACTATTTCTTGTGAGTTGAATTGCATATAAAATAGTTTCTCATATTTACTAGAATTACTCTCTAATTTATATGGACGAAGTGAAACCAAACGTAAGATATTTTTTTTTTTTTTGAAAACTAGTTATGTCAATTATAAGTTTTTATGTATTAAAGGTTTTAAATCATTCTAACTATAAACTTTTGGTCGTTGTCGGTAGGGTTGTCAATTTATCACATGGACCTGTTAACACGACACGACACGACACGGCACGGGTTTTAACATGTTTGGGTTTGAGCTTAACAGGTTTCGTGTCTTAAACAGGTCGACCTGTTTAAGACATGTTTAAATTCGTGTCCTAACAGGTTAAAGACCTGTTAACCTGTTAGTAACCTGTGTAGATTTTTATTTTAAAAAATAAATATATATACACTCCTAAAGTCTTAAACATAAAGTCATATTTACAAACGGCATGCCATTAATGCCCGTCAAAACCCTACATTATGTTTTTTTATGGATGTTATGCATTGCTTATATGGTTTTTTGTTTAAAGTATACTATGGATTTGCCGTATTTTGTTTCAAGCATGTTATGGATTTGTGGTTTTTTTGTTTCAAATATGTTATGGATTATCTATTAATTAAGAGTTTTATGCTCGTTTTGAATATTTTGGTTTCGTTACACATGTATTATTTATTGTGTCTTTAAAAGGGTCCTTAACAGGTCTTAACAGGTTAACCTGTTACTAAACAGGTTTGTGTTCGTGTTTGGAAAAAATGACACGATTAGTTATTGTGTCGTATTCATGTTTAGCACAACATGTCATCGTGTTTATCGTGTCGTGTCCGACATGTTATGACAGCTCTAGTTGTCGGTCCTAATTAATGAAATGGCTGGTGACGGTCTCACCTTTTAACATGTTTGCTTCCAACGACTAACGGAAACGTAACTCCGTTAGTCTCTAGTCATCGAAAAAACCTTTTCGGCTGAAAAACTTCTTTATCGTCAGAAAATTCAACGTTTTCGTCCCAGGCCTTTTTGAAACCTTAGATCGGACCTTTAGGAACCGTTTTTTTAGTAAAAACCCCAGTTATTGAGGTTATCATAACTCTAGGTGGTTGTCGCAAAAAAACGTTTTCGGCTAGAAAACTCTTTTTTTCAAGTGGAAACCATCGGTGGTGGTGTTCATGTGGTGGTTGTCGGTTCGTGACAATGATGGGCGTTAGCGGTAGTGCTCAAGTGGTGGTGTGCATGTTGAGTTTTCCGGCGAAGGAATTTTCTGGCAAATAGCATTTTTCCAGCGATCAGAGACTAACGGAGTTATGCTTCCATTAGTCATTGATCATTGGAAGCAAACATGTTAAAAGGTAGGACTGTCACCAACCATTTCATTAGTTATACTAGCAATGACCAAAAGATGATAGTTGTGATTATTTAATACCAATATACCAAGAAATTTAAGCACGGCCTTTTTTTTTCTTTTACTCTTACCTTTAAAAAATAAATCTTATCAAACTACTTGATATTACTACGCCAAAGGCGCCATGATAATCCTAGAAAACCTATGTTTATTGCTGGCAATGTTTAACTGAAATATATCATATTTAACTCTTTAAGCTATTTTTTTTTGATTGCTACTTGGACTGGGTAGTGTAGAATATGTGGAACTACATGAAGATCTCCACGCAATGGCGAAGGCATAAAGAGGGAGAAGAGGAGCGTGAACGTCTGTGAAGGCGCGACATCCACGCCCTAGCTGTGGGTGACGTGCATGCCCCTAATCTTATCATGGTTTTGTAATTAATTTAACATTCTATTTCTAACTAAAGCTATATCTCAAAACACTATATACAAATACAATATGTACTTTTTACTTAAAATTTGTTCATAATAATAGTTGTATACAAAAAGTATGTTTATTTTTATTCATACTAAATAACTAGGGGTTAAATTGAGTGTACTAAGTATAATTTATAACTTCAAATTTGTTATGCATAATAATAGTTGTGTACAAAAAGTATGCTTATTTTTATTCATACTGAATAACTAGGGGTTAAATTAAGTGTACTAATTATGATTTATAAGCCGTTAAATAAAACGAAAACTGTAAATTAAAAAGAATAGGGATATTGAATTTTAATAATGCCAACTAAATGTTGTTGACCGATAATAATCGTAACTGAGTTTATTGTCACTGGTGGTCACAAAAGTAAAAATGTTTGCCTTCAGTGGTCCCTCGTTAAAAAGGACTTAACGGCGTTATATTGTTTTCCGAAATTCAAACTAATGTTTTTGTGCTTTTGTTCGGAAAAATGATACGAGTCAACTTATGTAAAACTAAGCTCGAACCGATGATTCAAACGGCTTTATTTTTGTTAATTGGAAGTTCAATCATCCGAGTTGAAACATTGTTCCGTCGTTTTGGAGCACCATTTCAAAATAAGTTTTGCATCAATCGACTCGTATCCTTCTTCCGATTAAAAAACCTTAAACAATAGTTTGAAATTCAGGATATAAAATAACGTAGTTAAGTCCTTTTTAACGGGGGGCACTGATGACCGTCGTTTGAGTCATGCAAAAACCTAATTAACCTAAGCAGCTAGGGTAAGTCAGGTATCGTATCCACCAGGAGTATGTGGTCAGTGTGAAGTGAAATCAATTCCTAAACTTATGAAGTAATTCAATTAGAGTGTTGATCACACTAGTAAACGGTTTATATGTTATAACAAGCAACCAAGTAATCATGTATTCAATCAATTACCAAAGACAAATCACACCCGGGAATCCAAGTAATTAACCTAACAGCAAACTCATGCAACTTACAAATTAACAATCACTGATCAATACCGATTGACTAACTAGATAAACCTTAGGCATCAACGCTTACTAACACACGGCACTGGTTATCAAACAGTCCCTGCCAGTGTGACTCAACTAAGGGAAAGTGTATGCTTCATCACATTCAACTAGTCAAAACAATCCTATAAGCAATTATCATAGCAACTGGCACAATAATCGTTCTGATCGAAATAAACCTAAACCGACTGAGTGCACAATAATACTAGACATCAATACTCATAGATTAATCAAAGATCATTACAATCAATTCATTCTAAATACATGAGAAAAACTGAAAGATACAATACTTTATGTAACATTCGTCAATTTCGGGTCTTGTTTGTATTCGTTTTTGTATTTGTTTATTATGTAAACCGAAGCTTATGTTATAATCAAAATGATGGATTTATGTTACAATATTTTTTCACACTTGTTGGGTCTTGAAAACATCCTATTTTTATTTTTATTATTATTTATTTATTATTTTTTTTTTGTTGTTTTGTGTTTTTGTCTTGATCCATTTTGCATGAAAACTCTTGTGTCTCACACCCATATTTGACCACCAACATTACTCTATATATACATCACCTTTCCTCTTCATTTTCCCTTGCTACAACTCCAAAAAAAAAAAACTCTCTCAAACATCAAAGATTCAAGATTATCTTCTTAAGTGTTATTGAAGGTTTTTAGTCTTTCATCTTAATTAGTTTATGTAGCCTTATTAATACCTGTTTATGGTTGTGCAACATATATATAATATACACCCCTTGTTTACCTTTGGTAGTTACTTCTCCGATTCCGGTCAGTGAGGTTTCGGACCTCATAAGGCAAGGCTTCATGGAGGACTTCGTGTCCTTGATATATATACATCTATATAACTTGTTCATACATATTAATCTTGCCTATTTTAGTTTGTTGGTCATGTTTACAAGTTCCATGGTTATGGGTTTTTAAGAATCTATGCTTCGGTTTAACCGTAAATAGCTCTAAACCGTAAACCGAACTTTGTTACTAGTTTTGTTAAATAATTGTTTAAACATACTTATTGTTAGATCTAAGTTTCTAAAATCATTTTTACAAATTCTATGGTTATGAGTTTGTAGAATCTTACCTCGGTCTTAACCCGAAACACGATCCGAACCGAAAACCAAACTTTTGTTTAAAGACTTTATTGTTAACTTTTAGTATTTTTTATTTGTACATTATTATACAAGTTCTTTAGTGTTTGGACATGTGGAAACCATCTATGAACTTGTTGTGAGATGGAAACCGAACCAAACCGATTCTTACTCGCTTAAGACACACAAGTGTGTTTTTTTAGCCATCAAGACTTGTATATTTCTTTAAAAATAGTTACAAATTGATTTTTAAATATTTTCTTAATTACTTGGAAATGTTGGATCCAACTTGATCTCATAACAAAGTTTGGACCGACAAAACCGAACACTCGCTTAACGTGCGTTGTTAGTTCTAAAACAATGGAACTACATACTTGGTTAAGTCTTATTAAATTTTATTGAGTTATATCATAACATTCAATATTTTGGAAAGTTTACTTTGGGTTTGACCAATTATCAAGACCCGAACCGACAACCCGAACACTCGATAAAAAAAAACCCATTTTAGTACCTTTATTCCAAAGGGATTTTCATTCTTGCATTTTATCCACCTTATTACTTAACATAGGTTGAGTAAATATTAAGGTTAGATACTTTAACCCGGTTTCGAGCAAACTTACATTTTTAAAGGGTTATTATTATAAATTATTAAATAGTTACATTTTAAAACCTTGAACTTTAATTATTTACATTTCTCAACATTTATTTTGTTTAAAGACCTTCAAGACAACCTTTCTAAATTCAAGACTTCTTTTCTTTTTAGGCATTGTGCGTTAAACTCGTCGTTCCGACAAATCTCCAAATTATCATCTTTCAAGTTTACTACTTGAAGGTGAGTACTTCATACCCCATTTTCCATCTTTTATTTTGGGGGTGACATTTCATACTTATTCAACAAAATGCTTTATATTTGAATCTTAAACCACAAACGTAGTTGTATACTTTACCTAAATAATTGCTTGATTTGGTGTTCTATGCTTATATGCCTATGTGTTAATCGCTTTTGGTTGGTGGAACTATAAAATCCTAGACTATTTGGCATCCCCTTATAGCAAGGTGTCGTTAACGTAATGCAATTAACGATAACTATAAAATCCTAGACTATTTGGCATCCCCTTATAGCTAGGTGTCGCTAATGTGTTTAGCGATATCTGTTTATCCAAATTACCACTTTTATTTATCGTTTCGTATGCAAGTTTTGTGGCTATCTTTATTATATACTAATATGATTAAACTTATGAATTGCTCACCAACCTTTGTGTTGACAAACTTTATTTTATGAAATGTTGCAGGTTTGCATCTTGGTTAATTTATGATTGTGAAGAAAACGACATCAAAGACCTTAGGATATTAGTAAAAATGAACAATATCAAATTTTTCATATTTTATGATATCTTGTTTATGGTTATTTTATGGATAATTGTTATGTGACATTTTTGATGTTGTGAAATGAAATGAGTTTATTAAATACTGTCACTTTAATTAGTGTCATGTGCTTATGGACAATCGTTACACCTCGGCATGTTCTGCCGCCTTTGGTCGGGGTGTGACACTCTACATCCCAGGTATGACTCGAAGAAACTAGCCGCGCATCGGCATCTCTCGGGCCTCGGTTCTGATCTGGTAGGCCATGTAGGACACTTAGAGATGATTGGGGATGATCGGGACTTGCTCTTCTGCTCTGGAAATGGCCTGGAAGGTCAAGAATGCCGTCTAGGGTCGTCCAAATGTGATATAAACAAAACCCTAACTTTCACGATTCTGGGGACCATCGCGTAGCGCGATGGCCTCCTCTCCTGGTCCATCGCGCTACGCGATGGACCAAAAGTCAACGCAATCATTTACAGGGCATCGCGTAGCGCGATGCCCCACCTTCAACACCCATCGCGCTACGCGATGGGTCTCCGCGATGGGTCTCCTTTCTCAGCAACTTCACATGATTGCCTCGGTAAGCGTGCTGGACATCCCGGGTCTTCATTCCATGCTTGTACAGGTCCAAATTAAACGCGTTAAGTACCTGTGACCTGAAACACAGCAAACACGTATGAAGTACCAAAGTTTCTAAACTAAACACGTAAAACAAGTACATTAATACAATTAAATATGTACAAATAAACCGAACATCAGGCACTTGGGTAAATTTGGGACCACCAATGACGATAAACTTAGTTGAGGTAATTATCGGCAAATACCATTTAATTATTATGATCTAATATCAATATCTCAAAAGAATATTATTTAAATAGTCTAACTTATATATAAACTAAACATTAAATTTAACATATTATATAAAACATATGATAGATCTATTTGTTAAAAAATAAATATTTATGAGCCTTGATACATAAATTAACGTGGCAATAAATATAAGAATTTCAAATCATGACTATTATTATTTTATATTGAAGCTACTAAGCTTCAAATGTCCACACTGATTTACTCTTTTTTCTGTCCAGAGGTCCGTGATTGTTGTAACGTGCATACAATTTAATTATTCAAGTATTTCACTTTCAAACTCGAATACTTTGTATATTAGACTCTACACAAAATACAATTTAATATAGATTTATTTTAATAAAATAAAATTTCCATAAATCTCCTCACATGACCATCACGTCTTGTCCTTCCCTTCGACAAAACGTTGTTTTATTATTAAAAAAACACACACACACAAACAATCATCATACGAAGATATATGTCGCATTGCTGTTTTACCCTTCAATTCTCATGTAATTGCATTTTGGGTTATACGAATTTTATTTATATTATATTTGAACCTTAAGTTTCGTAGTTGACTCGTTTTGATTCTTTAACTAACCCTAGACAGGTTGAGGTGTTTAATATTCGGTTTTAGCCCGATTAAAATGAAAAGTGAACTAAAGCAAAATTGTTTAGAATTGAACCAAATTACATATTTGGTTTCGGTTCCAAAATTTTGAATTATAGAATGGTTAATTAAGTTTTGCCAATTAGACCAATCCAATTAAACTTTTAGTTCAATTTTATTTAACTCAGTTCATAATGGTTGTTCGGTCGACAACGAGAATCGAAACTTTTATTTAGCTTGCAGTTTGGTTTTAACTATTTGAATCATGTTTTGTTTGGTTTTCGGTTTTAGCAAATAGCTCAAAACAAATTAAAAATCGAACAGATGAACACCTTACAAACAAATCAACAAATTTTCTTCAACTCAATTTATAAATGATAGAGTTTCTCTACTTATCAAACTTAAATAAACTTGTGATTGTCACTAAAGCTTTTATGACTTAGTAGATCTCCCTTACTACACCGTAAAAACATGCAAAAATCGCTAGTTGCCCAAGATTTCCATATCTATCCCCTATAGCTAGTTTCACGTCATTTTGGATCATGTTTGGATCATGAACTAGCAGGGCCGGCTCCAAGAAAGGCTAAAAAATTTTGGGCCAGAGGCAAGCTTAAATTCGGGCCTAAAGACTTAAGCAAAAAATAAACTCGATAACTCATAAAAAAAAGTAAATCATACGATGATAATAGTAATTTCAATACACAAAATATAAATATTGTTGCAAAAAAATTCTATTATTCTAAATTCTATTATTCTAAGATTCTATTATTCTAAGTCAATAACTTTTATAAAACTAATCAAAAAAATAACTAACCTGGATCAGATTAGAAATTCAGAATTTTGGAGAATCGAAGGCTGGAGGTTGGCGGTGGTGGTGTTGCAGTGGTCGTGCAGGTCTCGGTGGTCCGGCGACAGACGACGGACGGACAGACGGCGGAAGCAGGGCCGTGCGGTAGGTTTTTTGGCTTTCTGCCTTCTGAGATCTATTTTTTTTTTTGAGCGGTAGAAGTGTATAAGAAAATAACAATAAAAAAAATTGTAATTGAGCTATGGGCCTACAAATAATTTGGGCAATTAGATATTTGGACATGATTGATTTTATATGGGCCTAAACAAAATTGGAAATCTAATACTATAAGTTCAAATACAATTTTTTTATAACACCATATATATATATATATATATATATATATAATTTTTAAAAATTTTCGGGCCTATGGCGGTCGATCCCCCTGCCACATATTATAGCCGGCCCTGTGTACTAGTTATGTCTTCTCCTATTTAGCGTGCTCTATACTTGCATTGTCCTCTTGAGCGTCTCGGTTGATCAATATTAATCAACCAATTCGTACAAAGTCTCACCATCATCAAAGTTAACAAATGATGTTGCACATTCATGTAATAAAGCTTATTAGAATATAAATATCATTAGTAAATAAGTTCAAACGAGTCATAGTTGGACGGGAAAAACAATTTAGAATATGATGTTTTTGACTTGAAATTTGGCAACGATGGGTTGAAGCTTAGCATTTTAACTTTTTCCAATTCCAATTCTTTGTTTTAAGTCATAAAAAAATTAATAATTATTTTAAGAAATAAAGATGGTCTCTATGACTAGTTGAAATTCCAAATTCCATCACAGTTTATGAAAAATTACTAATGTAACACGATGGACCTTGGAAAACATTTCATATGGGACAGACGATGATCGATATCAAAATTTCATAGGCATCGGTCAACCAACTCCAAAACTTATAGTGTAGGTCCGCCCCGATAACTCCAGTCTTCAGTACACTTTATATAAACAACTTAAATAACATATAAAGTCAACTTGACCCATATCAATTGAATTACTTCCTAGGTACTGAGCAACTTAAACGCAAATCGATTCATTAATGATAAAACTAAATTTATTAAAATATCATCAATTTATATTGTTTTTTGCTTTTAAATTCAATAGTAAAAAGATATATATTTTTGTTCTAACCTAAAAT
Organism: Bidens hawaiensis; assembly: GCF_021521415.1. NCBI lineage: Eukaryota > Viridiplantae > Streptophyta > Magnoliopsida > Asterales > Asteraceae > Bidens > Bidens hawaiensis. The sequence goes on from NW_027493788.1 coordinate 44,030, forward strand.
ACAAACAACCAATCATTTGAAGAATAAAAAAAATGACTGAGATCATATAGGTAACTTTTAGAAACTGATTAAATGTGAAATTTACTTTTCTGATATTTTGTTATACTTAATGTTATGTAGTTATTTTTATTAGTTTCCTGACTCATCAATTAAATGATCGTTAATGATATATTATAAAGTGGGTGTGACATTGAGTTGAGATGATATTTTGAAACAAAAGTTATTTGTTTAAATAGTGTTGAAGATGATGTAAAGGCACCGTTATAAGCGGCGCATTTAGAGCAATAAATTACAGTCATAGGGTGGGAGGCAGGTTTCTTGTGATTAAAAAATCAAAAAGAAAATTCAAAATGAAAGCGAAGAATGACGTGGACAGGTCAGTGGATGACTGAATGTTGGCAAGTCCATTGTTATAGTGAGCCCAACATAAGGATCCGAACTTTTTAAACATGGGCTCTATTTCATGCATAATGGGCCAAACAAAGGCTTTTAGTTTTAGAGATATTGGTTTAAATAATCTTAATTATGCTCCATTAGCAAATAATAGTTTTAATTTTGCACTTGGCTGGTAATAGTCTCTACTAAAGATATATTAGTTTCTAACGGTCAGCTAGTCTTAAGTCTTATGCTGAGGTGGCACCCATCCACCTTTTTCTCCGATAAATAGGACATAATTAGAATTATTTAAATCCAATATTCCTTAGTTTTAAAACGTAAATTAGCAGGCCTGTTATTTGTCTGAGTCAAATAGTTTTAACAAATTTATTTATTAAAATTGATGATTTCTTTTGAATTTTATTTGGGCCACTTGAGGGGTAAAAAAAACAAAGTCAGTTCGTTTACTTAATAAGTTTATTCCAGTTTTATTGTTGGGAGAGGAGAAGAAAGTGATAGTGTGAGCTATGATGGTAGTAAACCTATGTGTTGAAGAAGAGCGGTCGACGTTCAAAACTTCAAATATTAATCCCAACACGAGGCGTTCATTAATCACAAGTTATAGTTGCATGTGTATATGAAATGTAATAACACAAGTAAACAACTGTCCAAACCTGTCTTCTATATTGAGTTGATTATCCTTGCGATCTTATATATCACTAGTCTCGATAGTCTCCTCTTAGTAAATTAGTTTGGTTTTTATTAGACTCAAAACGATAAACATGGTCGTAAACTGACTCTATAAATTGAACTGCACATAACCCTAAGGTCCTAAACAAATGCAATATAAGAACAGTAATGACAGCTACAAGTTCGTTTTAAGGTTATAGCTAAATAAATACGAGACCCACAACCGAAAAAAGAACCAACAACCTACAAATATGGCGCCATCCGTGGGACTCGAACCCACGACCACGTGGTTAAAAGCCACGCGCTCTACCAACTGAGCTAGAACGGCTGTTTATTACTTACTTTCTGATAACTGCTTATCAATCTTATCTTATTTGTCATTTTATAATGAGAAAAAACCATCCATGTATATAAGTAAAGTTATTCATACCTTAAAAGTTAAAACTGTCAATAAAGAAACATAAATATCAATTTGGTTTCGTTTACTTCCAAAGCATTGCTAAGAAAACTAAAAAAATTGTATAATATATAAGTAAAGTAGAACAAAACTATAAAAGTTATTATATTATTATAGAACTAACTTTTGAACCCACCCCGTGTATCACTTAAGATTTGTCAAATGATAAAAATAAACAAAGTCTGTTATTTCATATAAAGGACCAAAATTAAATGCAAAACGAAATGAAATATATATTACAAACAATAGGAAGCTAGAATTTCAAATTTATAAATTTGAGAAAACATTTGTTGTTTTATCAGAAGTATTCTCATTGTCATCCACTATTTAAAATTTTTAACCACATCTCCTAGTTACCCTGGATAATGCAACATATAGTGTCCATGGGAAAAAAAACTGGACATCGAAGGAACAAACCAATTCTAGAAAAAAATTGTTTTCGGCTATAATCTACTTGTTTAACTCTCATATATCTACTTGTTTGATCATCAATCAATATTTTACTTTTAATTTCCTTATTATTTTATAACTCAATTGCCAAAATAGTTTCGACTCATAACGCATGGATACTTAAAATGAATGAGATGAAATAGAAGATTAGGAGGAAAATGTACTATTATATAACTTAATTGCCAAAATGATTTTGGCCAAGAGATGGGATGAGAATGCTCTAACACCTTAACAACTTCCACTGAACATTTTTTTCTTTTTTTGCAACTACCGTTTTAACGGAGTCGTTCTTGAAATTTTTAAAAGGGTCGGTGTAAAAATTTCACAAGGTTAGTCGGGATTTTAGCATATATACTAAACAAAATTTCACAAGGGACGACCGACCCCATATGTAAGTACTAGGTCAGCCCATGGTCTTTACCCATGAGTCACTTTCGTTTTCTTTTTTCTTCTTTTTTTTTTTTTTGAAAAAGAAGAAATGAGTGTTAGGCCACATAGGTCCTGTCCAGGTCTTTTTTGAAATCACATAAGAGAAGACACCCGGCTCTAAACCCAACACTTTTAGAATTTATTGTTTTCCAAGTTACGCACACTAATAATCTAGTCCATATATATATTTGTTACTTATATGTAATCGTTATCACTCAACAATAGAATATCTAGACGCACCTATGAACCTAGACCAGTCTAGACCGAACCACGTTAAATTCTCATATTTGCTTATTGCTTAAGAGTGTGTGTGCAAGACACTAGCAATAAGTCTTCATTCCGAAGCATATGGAACAAAATCTAAGAGAAGAATTTAATTATCATAAACAAGCACCAAAAGTCAAACAAATCCATAGTAAAATAACACTCTAGTAACAGATTGTAATCTATCCCATTATACAGTTCACCCAACAAATCTCCATTAAATGCTGCAAAACTTGTACCCTGTACACTCACAATACCAAAATATAAAAAAAAATTATTATCAGAAATGAAATATATCTAGGCTTTTTCTCACAAAAAACAAAATTACAATGCTTTTTATAAAGCTTGTACCTGGGATTATACTGATTAAAGAACAGATAAGCTCACTTCTCCTCTTCCTTATCCTCATCTTTCTTCTGCTCGCATTAATATAAAAATCAAATAATATGAAAAACAAGTTTCGAGGCAAGAAAAGATAAAATTACTAAACTAACCTCAGGCTGGTTTTGCATAGAAGCAAGCAAATCTTTGACTGAAGGGTCATTCGGGTCAACTCCCGGGAGCTGCAACACCAAAATTGAAACAAAAATGGAATTTAAAATAATATAGAATTTTACTATTTTGGCTCCTTTTTCTCTGCAATTATGACATTTTTTTGAGTAAAGCAATAATAATAAAATAAACGTACCGAAGCAAGAACCGATGACACGAATGATTGATCTGCCAAAAGCTTGCCCATATCTGTCTCCCCTGATTGATCCTTTGCACCTTCTTGCACAGATAATTGTAAAGCTGCAAATTGCACCGATTTAGTGACTGTATTATTTAACTATTTCCAATATTATAAAATACAAATCAATGAGTCATATATAAGTTACCAAGTGCCAAATCTTGATCATCAGCGGCTGCTTCTGACATGTCAGTATCCCGTGTGGCAACATTAGTAGCAGGATCATCCATTGACATGGCAAGTGCCTGTTGTAGCAGTGCATTCTCATCATCCTGCCATAAATAATATTTTCACAGTTAATAACCTAGGTGTTTAAACGAACACGAACGAAGCATGTTCGTGTTCGTTCGTTTACCTTTAACCGAACAAACGATATTACACAAACTAAACGAACATAATTTTCTTGTTGATGTTCGTTCGTTAAAAAAATGAGCATGTTCACGTTCATGTTTACAGTTCACGTTCATGTTTACTATTATTTTCTTTGTCTTGGAACCGGGGGTTTCACTCGAAGCATCCTCTCTATGCTCAAAGGTAGCGGTAAGGTTTTGCCTACATCTCACCCTCCCTAGACCTTACTAATAGCTTTCCTGCTATTTGTGGGATATACTGGGTATGGTTGTTGTTTGTTGTTGTCCATGTTCGTTCGTTTAACTTTAACACAACAAACGAGTGTGTTCTTGTTCGTGTTCTTTTGTTAAGAGAATGAGCGTGCTCATGTTCTTTTATGTTCGCTCGTTAACAGCATAAACAAACGTAAACGAATATAGATGAACAAACATTATTGAGCTAAGACCAATTAAAAGTAAATGCGAACAAAAATGTGATGGACCTTAAAAGCTATCAAAACTATACTAATTGTAATTGGCCTAAAAAATTTTTATGACCATAGTAATGAGTGTAAACGAACGAACTTAAACAAACGTACGTTGAGCTAAACCCAAGTAAAAGTAAATGTGACGTGCTGCGCCTAAAATGTTATTACAACTATACTATATGTAAATATGTAATTAGCCTAAAAATTTAATACATACATTAACGAACGTAAACAAAAAAACATAAACAGATTTAAACAAACAATTGTTCATGAATAAGACATGTGTTCATGTTTGTTTATTAAATAAACGGACTTCCTACAAACGGTTCACTGAACGTCCGGTTTGTTTGCATGTCTATTATAACCTATTAAAACAGCTCTAGGGGCGAAAATAAAAAATTAAAAAGAAACTAATTACTAACCATTAAATCGTCTTTTTTATTCTCGGATTCAGATGCTGAGGTGGCAATATTTTCAGACATAATTGCATCTTGTGAAGTAGACTCTCCTTTCTCTTGCTTTGAAGCATCATCTGCAGCTTTTTTAGCAGCAGCTTCTTGTCTTGCTCTCTCTTCTTCCATTGAAACACGAAGAGCAAGTGCAAGTTCCGGGTCAAGATTCGGGTCAACACCAAAGTCAAAACCAGAGACACCACCAGCTGCCGCTGCTGCAGCAGCCGCTGCAAAGCCACTTCCACCTTCCCCATCACCAGTAAAGATTGGAGTGCTGATAACAAACAGTAACAATATCAGCTAAAAGTAATAGTGTTTAATAAACATGAGTGAAAAAACAAATACTTTTATTTGGGTTTGTAAACGAACCGAATGAGAACACGAATGGAGCATATTCGTGTCCATTCGTACAGATTGAACCAACCAAACAATCATATACGAATAATTAAACGAATAAGGTTTTCTTGTTCGTGTTCATTAAGAAAATGAGCATGCTTGTGTCCGTGAACTTAAATGAACGAACATAACCGAACATAGATGAACAAACTTAACTGAGCTAAAACTACTTAAAAGTAATGTGAAAAACAATGTGTTGGGCATAAGGTAATTAAAACTAGACTAGGTTGTATTGTTGAAATGAGCCAAAAAATTTATATGAATAAATTAGCAAACAGAAACAACAGGCGTGTTTGTTTGTTAAACTAAAAGAACAAAAAATTTCGTTCATATATTATAGAAACGAGCTTCCCGCAGAACGGCTCCCGAACTGTTTACTCAACGTTCAGTTCGTTTACTTTATGACTTGTACAATTTTTTTTTATAAAAGTATTTTTTTTAAATACAAGTTATACAAATTTTTATAAATAATTTGATTTGATACAAGAAAAAGTTAAATATAAAAAAGTAAATGTATGAGGGGTGATGATGGGGAAAAGTAAAGATTTGTAAGAATGTTTGCAGGGTTGGAGTGATTGTTTATGAAGAAATATGATTTATCGATTGGGCGCATTTGTGAGTATTTTTAAGGTTTTGGGTTGGAGATAGTCTAATAGCATATAAAAACATGTAAAAATACAAACCTTAAAAGTACATCAGAAAGTGCATTAGATCCAGCTGGCACATGAACAATATGACTGCTGTCACTATTATTCACAGCAGCAACCAAAGCCTCAAGCTTTTCTGTTTTAGCCTCATCTTCTTCACCAAAGTTCACAACATCAAGAGCTACACTGTTCTTCTTTAATTTCTTTCCAATCATCTCCAACACTTTCTTATCATATTTCACAGGACTGAAAACAAAAACCAGCAATATAACAAAAGAAAACAAAAAAGAACATTCTAGTAGAACAATAATGACATTCCATACCCTCCTGCAAACACAATTATCCTTTGTTGCTGCTTCTTGTTTTGGCGATGCTTCAATGCCAGCTGTGCAACTTGAATCCCGGCTGCCAAGTTCATCTCACCACCAATTTCTAAACCTGTGTAATAACAGAATAAAGTTTCATATAAAGATCGATAAGAATAGCAATATTGGCATTTAATAGTTTATATTCAATTAAAGAAGCTAACCGTGCATGCAAGCAAGGATCTTGCCAAGATCGCTAGTTGGAGTGACCAAAACACGAACACCTTTACCAGCCATTGTTAACACACCAACAGTATTCTCTGGATTAGACTGCAACATACAAGCAACAACAGCATTTCAGTTAACCATATGTTACTAGCTAATCCTAAAACACACAGTGTTTCCTGCAATTTAACTTAATATCAATCGGTTAAAGTTTAAAAACAGTACAATCTTGCTGCCAATTGAATGACAATCAGTTATAACACAGTGTAACTAACTACGTCTAAAACACAGCGTTTACTGCAACTTACTCACAATCAGTTAAAGTTTAACAAAACAGTACAATCTTGCTGCCAATTAAATAAAAAATAATTCGGTATACGATAAAGATAAATCATATGTCACAACCCTAATAGCTTCTCTGTTCAAGAACGCTTCTTAATATTGAGACTAACACGTGAATCTAATGATATAATCTACTTTAATCAACTGAACTTATAATCTTGACATGAATTGAACAAAATCAAACTCAATTTAACCAAAAGTTTTACCCGATCAATAACGTTAATAAAACTCTTTGCAACAACAAAACAAAAACCCTGGATTTATACCGCAACAAAGAAGTAGCAATAAACAGTTAACCATACGTAACTAACAAACTAAAACACATAGTCTCTACTGCAACTTAATCTCAACCAGCTAAATGTTAACAAACAGTTCAATCATACTGCCAACAAAACAAAACGAAACATAATTCAAATACCAGTAAAAACCCTAAATAGCTTCTCAGTAGAAAAACTCATGTTAATACTGAAACCAACCTAGTGTAATCAACTGAACAAAATCAAACTCATTTAATTTAAATCAAATTCATCAAAACAACAAAGCAAAAAAACCCTAGAATTAGCCACATAAGCATGAGTGCCACTAATTATATAGAAAACATATAATAATTGAATGAAACCTGAGTTTTAGCGCCACAGATCAAATTAACAGCATCAACTTGAGCCTGAAACCTAGTAGGCGAGTAATCGCCGTTGCGCATCCATTCGGAATTATCGATACAGATCATCGTAGCCTGATTCAATATTATAATTAAACCCTTAGGATTTGAAACAGAAGGGGTAAATGTGTATATATATATATATATATATATATATATAATATAGGGTGAGAATTGGAATACATACCTCGAGCACCATGGTTGAATCGGAAGAAGGATTACTACTGAATTAGAGAGAGACTTGTTTTCTTTTCTTGCTCACGACTGCTATAACTATACTCCGTATATTATTTTCACTTTTATTTTTTTCAAACTAAATTATTATTTTAATATCTATATATATACACACGAAGCATGAGTTAAATTTTAAGAGATACCAAACTTATCGCTTCAAGTAGAAACAATGATGCATAAGATTAAGATATCTTAAAGACAATTTTGTCTTTTAATAAAATCATGTATATTGATTTTAATTTATTAAAAAATAATTACAAGGTTGGTCTTTTAACTTTAATCATATTTTTTTAATTTATTAAATAGTTATATATATACCTCTTGTTTTAAACTAACTACCCCACAGACATTTAAACGTTTATGACTTTTTCACATGTTAATATTTTTTAAAAAACATTATACCATAAAAACGAGTATTTTATTCTTTTTAATTTGAGTATGGTATTGCTATACTTTTCTCATTTTAAAAACTTAATGTGTTGCGTGATTAACATTAGGGACCATCAAACATGTTTGGCGGGTTCAGTCGTTTAGGTCATGGGTTGAAAAGGTTAACGTTGGAATAGGTCGATTAAAAAAAGGTTAATTTGGTTTGAATCGGGTTGGGACGGGTTTGGTCGAAAGGGGTCAAGTCAGAACATATTTCGGGTTAAAACAGTGTCAGGCAGAAGGGTCACGGGTCAAGACGCGATCAATTTAACTTTACGTGCACATCGACACCTGATTGTGTGCCTACAGTTGTTGTGTGACGTGCTTACTAATAGCAGTTAAGTTTCCAATGCCACATTACGAGCATACTATCGACGGGCTACGCGCGCTCTATTGTGAAGTCACGTACATATTGAAACGATAACACCAGTTACACATTCGATGTCATGCTTCCATGCATACCTCACTGCATCGCGCGGACACTCGGTTAGTTAATATAATGAAAGTTATGTAAAAGCATACATATGGTGACTACTAAAAACAATGTAAGTCGAAAATTTTAACACATGACCTACATAGATCCTACAATCTGGATCCATATACTTAATTTTCGGGGTTATGCGTCATTTGATATCGGCTTATTAAAGCTCAAATCGAGTTGAGCTAGAAATCTATATTGAAACCAGTTTAGGGGGTGTTTGAGATTGCTTATTTTCATCAACTTATAACTTATTAACTGTTTAAAAGTAATAAGACGTTAGGCATTACTTTTATTTTGAGAGGAAAAGTTTCATAAGTTACACTTTTATAACTTATTAACTTAATGAAAGATTATAAGAAAGTAAAATAAGAAATCCCAAACACGTGTTCAGGAAATCCACTTGATACCTAACTTTACTAGATCATTGAGACTACATGATGTTATTAGTTAAATAAGGCCATGTGACGTCTAGTTTTTCACATGGATACATTGGGTTGTGTTACAAGCAATGGCGCTCCTCTCTCTTGTTACTATAATGCCGCTCGCAGGGGTTCTGGCTTATTTTAAAGCTGACATGGAATATGGCGTCTATTTGGAGACCACAACACAATCAAATATAACTTTTATATAAAATATTCGATTATGTAATTAAAAGAATAAGTAAAATAATATTACAAATACATTAATAAAATAAAAAGAATAATAAAAAAGTTAAGCTCAAGTATAAAAAGAACTACTTAGAATAAAATGAACTTGACTTGTCTGCTAAGATAAATCGGCTAAAAGAATTCTTTTAAAAAAATTATGAAAAAAATATTATAAGTCTAAATACATAGACTCTCTCAAATAGAGAACTACAAATATATTGAATTTCACATAAGCATGAGTGTTACTAGTTCTTAAATTTTGAGCATTTTGAATCGATATGATAATATTCGGAATTTTAGTTTTTGAATCAAATTCAAAATTGTGATTTTCAACTGACCCGAACAATTTACTTATTCTATATATACGATGTTTTTACAATTCTTTTTAGTAGTTTTCTTTGAATTCTAATTTCCCAGTTCAAACTGTTTTTCTAATAAAAATTCTATTTGAATTCAAATTCACTTTTAATCCATCTTAAAGGGAGTTTACCTTTAAATGAGTTGTTACTAAACAAATCTTACTACCATACTAAAGTAAAATAATGTGGACACGTGACATCTTTTTAAAGTGTTCACATAAAATGACACATAAGCTATTTCTAAAATTGAATTAATGTGATTAATTGCTACATTTATTATTATTTTTTTAAATCCTAAATTAAATTTTCATTATCTCTCATTTAACGTGATTTCCAAAAATAAAAAAAATGTTTAATGTTTATTTATTTATTACGTCTTTTAAACTAACTTTTCAAATACTTATTTCAAAATATTATTATTATAAAGATTCTTTTGATTTGCATAAAACAACTAACATGTGCCTAAACTGTTAAAAGTATCTTTTCGAGTGTGTGTACATCTAAATACCCAAAATTTTCCTTATGTGAAAATTTTGTTAAACTTGGTTTGACTCTTGATTTATTTTACCATTTCAAAACCTTAGTGTATGTTTGGTTGGAGGTAATGGAATAAAGAGGGAATGGAATGGAAGAAGGAATGGAATGGACAAGGGAATGAAATTGATCATTCCATTCATTTGTCTTGTTTGGTTAACCTATGGGAATGAAATGAATTATTACTTATTTTGTTTGGTATCCTAAAAAATTGTATGATTGAAATAGAAATAATAATAAAAACACTCATATCTTAAAATAATTTTTTTTACAAAAAAAAAATCGCAATGGCGATGGTGGTGGTGTTAGCTCCGGTGACGAAAATGGTGGTGGCAATGGGACGGTGGTGGGGGTGGCGGTGGTAGCATTGGTAGTGATGACGATGGTAGGGTGGCGGTGATGGTCAGGCGGCGGCGGTTACAATGTTTTCGGTGGTTACAGCGACAATGGTGGCGACGGCAGTGGCGGTGGTTGCGCTGGTGGTAAGGTGGTGGTGGCGGAGGCGGTGGTGGTGGCGATGGTGGCGGTGGCGGTGATGGCGATGGTAGTGGTAGTTGTTGTTAGGTGGTGATGGTGTTGTTGAGAAAGTGGGGTGAAAGAAGAATGGAATGAAAAAAAAGAAGGGGGATAGGAAGGAATGGTTTTGATGGAATGGGATTCCATGTGTAATGGATGATTCCATTCCATTGAGCAACCAAACACCACTTTTTTCATTCTTACGTAATGAATCATTCCATTCCCCCTATCATTCATGCATACCAAACGCTACCTTAAAGTTATCCTTTCATATTATTGAATAATTAATAAGGGAAAACCACATATGTTGTGTACAATGAGATATTTGAAGGTTTTATGAACATTTTTTGTATTTAATGTTTTTTCAAATTTATATATCTAACGATACTATTAAAGCAAGATGATTTTTTCACATGGCATTATTCAATGGCCTCCATATAGGATGACAAGTAGATACCATGTGAACGGTTTTCTATTTTATCAAGCTAATCAATCTAATCTAACTATACTATTAAAGCCACACAACTTGTTCAAATGACATTTAACTAGGCACTCCACATAGAATGCCAAGTAGATGCCGTGTCACTATTTCCTATTATGTTATGACTCATGACCCGGTTTCCTATTATAACCCATGACCCGTAATGCTTTATAAAATTTTGAAAAATAAATTATTGTGTGATACAGGTTTCGAACCCAAGACCTCATGTTTCAAACCAAATGTGCTTACCAACTCCATCAAATAGTGATTGTGTTTAATTTCTTAACTTAACATATATAAATGTGATTTCTTTTCAAGTATAAAACCAAAATTATATTTAATTGTTAACATTTCCATAATTCACAATATCACATTGTCTTCTCATATCTCTTTAACGCAACCATTTAAGATTGTTCATCGTTTCTCTCTTTATTTTAAAATAAAATATATTTTTGTTTATTTTCTTTTACAACAAAATCTTAGCCTTTGTAAATTTAGTTTTTAAATATGTGACAACTTTTTGTTATAAATATCATTTTTATATATGCAATATTTAATGTAACAATATCGGTATGAATGTTTTATTTTAAGATCATAAATAAAAATTAATATATGAAACAATTGAATTTACGTATTACATATAATAATATTTTATGTTTATTACATTTTTCACCCGTGTTGAACACGAGCTCTAACCTAGTTATGTTGTCATTTTAAAATCTCAACAAATAAGATATATAAATATTCTAGATGCATTAATAAATTTCTTTAAATATTCTATTAGTATGTTATAAGTTAACATTTGATTACGTTTAAATATAATGATCTTAACATTCCTCTTAATCTCACGACTCACTATCCAATGTTGTATTTAAAGAGGTTTTTAAAAAATTATGAATTGTAAAATTTTGTTTATCATTATTTAAATTATAAGGCACGTTATAATGTATATTATTAAATTTAACTTTTTTGTTGTATTTTTAAACTACTCGTGTATCATACAGGCTCTATCCTAATTTAGATAATAACATATGTAAAGAGTAAAGACTATGTACATGCATATAAAATGATAGAAATGGAGGAAATATATACAATCATGGTCAACACGATCTAAATAAACAAGAACACATAAACTTCTCAACATAGCAATGTAGCATACCACACAAACTTTATAAATAATGATTATTAAGCCCTAAACAAATCCCTATTGGTGTACACATCTTATCTCACACCTCGATCAAAAGCAGCGGAACATGCTGGGGCGCGATGTGATTGTTTCAATGCACACAACACTATTAAAGTGTCCATATTTAAACAACAAATTCATTTCATTTAACATAAAACACAACACAACTTGTTCATACAAATACAACAAAATACAAGAAAAATAAATAATTCGTTTTACTAATAATCCTAACGGTCCAAAATGAAGATAACGTCTTCAATCTTCGATCAACCAATAATCAAACCTGTAACGTTGCATAAAATATATTTTCTTAATGCGAATGCTGGTGAGCAATTCCATGATTTTTGTGTATATATAATATGAGGCAAAATCCACAACTCTTATGCGAAATCGTAAATAATAACAACAATTACGGTATATAAATTATAAATAAATAAGGCTCCTTTCTAATATGTAAAAATATCAAATTACAAGGAGGAGTGTATGATCATACTTATTGAGAATGAGGATGAGTCTAACCAACAAAAGCAATAAACATTTAGCAATTAATCATATGAGGTATATAACACATAATCAAGCAATTATTCTAAGTAACACATAAACTAGAGTTTGCGGTTTGAGAATTCGAGTCTTAAATCATTTTGTTTAAGTAAGTATGCAAGCTACCCCCAAAGTATAGAAACGAAAATGGGGATGAAATTACCCATTTGGAAAATAGTGATGTCGGAGAAGAAAACTTTGAATAATAATAATAATAAAAATAATCTTCAAGAAAGCGAGCCAACAGTTTAACGTGCGTGTACTAGATTGAAAGACCTTGAGTTAATAATGAGTCTTGAATATGAGATATAAATGATATAAAAGCTCATAAAAACAAGGCTTGGGTTTTCGGGAGTTTAAGTTATATTTTACAAAATGCGGTTAAATAAAGTAAGCATAACATGAAATGGGTTTTACATGAAAGCGAGTCTTTGATGTTTAGTTTTACTCAACCTTTGTTAAGTTTTACATAGGTGAGTTGGTTTAGTGCTAGTGTGCACGATCCCGTTAATGTAAGCATCAAGATCCGACTTTTAAGATTTGTTCGGCTTAGTCGGCTCGGGACTTGATAAAGTAGCAAATCCACATCCAACTTACCAAACATTTTAAATATATGAATAACTTCAATAAAATCAGTAGCTTAAACAAGTTTGAGGATTTTTATCAATTAAAATCCCAAACTCGGGTTTAAGCGAGTGTAAGTCGGCCCGATCTCGGTATAAAACCAAGTTTGGTTCCGACATACCCTAATATTAGAAATATAAATAACATAAAGTGCAACATGAGTTAAAAAGGTTTGGAAAGATTTTTGGTGGTTTGAATGGTGACTAGCTCATTAAGACGAGTAGTTCGACTTTTACTCGGTTTTTACCCGAAACTTGGGTTTAAGCCAAGATTTGTTCTAACACTTCCAAATCTTAAGTAAACATGAGTAATATAAAATAAAACATAACAAAAAAAATATAATTTTCACTTTTGGTGGTTTGAACATTAACTAACTTGTTAAAACAAATGTTCAGTTTTACTCGGTTTATATCTGAAACTTGGGTTTAAGACAAAGTTTGTTCTAAACTTCCATATCAACCATATATGACTAAAATATGAAGAAAAACTCAGGTCTAAAGTGTTTGATGCAATATAGTTGCTTAAAAGTTATTTAAAGTGCTTAAACGAGTATTCGGTTTTGGTTTGGTCCTTAACTCGTTATGAGATCGAGGATGGTTACCGCATGTCCAACAACATAGAACTAAAATATAAAGTAAAACTTATATCTATAATGTTTTCATACAACATCATTGTTTAAAAGCTGATTAAAGTGTTTAAACGAGTGTTCGGTTTTGGTTCGGTCCTAGACTCGGTATGAGACCGAGGATGGTTACCACATCCAAAACTATAGAACTAAAATAAAGTATAAGTTCCAGATCTAAACTCAAACAAGAAAGTTAAGCGAGTAAACTTTCAGAAAATTACCCAAACGGGCCTAAAATGTATAAATACGTGTTTGAAGGTCCAAAAACCTTAAACAAAGATCAAAATGGTTTTCTTAACATAAATTAACTTAGAACAACTGAAAATAACAAAAACATATACCCGTAACGGATTGAAATGCGAGATTCGGTTCCGTCGACTTTTAAAGTCGAACTTAAGCGAAACTAGGTAGGAACAACTTGCAAGTTCAAACAATTTGGGAGAGAAGAATGAAAATGTGCAGCGAAAAATGGCTAAGATGGGTGGGTATTTATGGGAAAAGATTAGGATTTGAAGGATTGGGTAAAAGCTTTATCCAATGGATAACCGGTACACTATGATGCTTTATTTTAAAATGAGTTTTGATTTAAATAAACTATGTACAGGGATAAAAACAAGTTTGGAGGGTTTTAGAGTAATTATGGGTTGAGTCTTGGTTGGTTTGGATGATTACAACACGAGTTCAGGTCTTAAACGAGCTTAAATGAACCAAAAACGTTAAAAAAAAACTATTTGTTTGCTAAACTGCACTGGGCTGCTGCTGCATAGTGGGTTGAGACCAGCCTTACGCGCCACGTGAGGTGTGGCTCTCGGCCAAACTTTGCTTTTTGGCAATTTTAGTCCTTGCAGTTCGTTTTAGGTTATTTTGAGCACAAAATAAGCATTTTAAACACTGTTAAAGACTTTGGAACGAAATGTAAAGTATGAAACATGATTATAACATAAAATTCATTGTTTTATTAATATCCAATGACCCAAAAGCCAAAACGGGTCCGGTTTACAATACAAAACAAGTACACGTGCAAACCGGAAATGGCGAATGTCACATCTTACTAATCTATTAAAGCAACACAATGATTCCACATGTCATTCAACTCGGCCATCCATCTAGGTTGCCACTTCATCAATTTTCCTAAAATACAATTTCCACCTAATTGTCTTTTAAGTTTATTTAAAATTTGTCAAAATATCCAAAGAAACGCGGACCTGGATTTTTTTTATAACCCATATTAGACCACTAATTATTTTCAGACCCATTTCCTTTTCTAATTCCATCTCCATCAACCCTAATCTCACACACACTCTGGTTTCCATCTTTGATGGTCTGAGTCGCTTATCATCTCAATCGCAAACACGGTAATGCTGAACCTACATTTTAATTTTATGTGATAATGACTTTAAATCCATCAACATGTTTCTGATTATTTAGGGTTTGTATATTCTATTGTTTAAATCTTAAGTAGAAGGAATATTGATTCGAAACGGGTGATTGTTGATATTATTATTATTATTATTATTATTATTTATCAAATTATACTATTTCGTGTACATGAAGATTACTCTAAATCCAAAAATCTGTTCATCACAATTTAGGGTTTGTAGATTCAATCAATTTAAGGTTTAAAGTATGTCTCTTTCAAGGATTCTGTGTGTTAGTGCTTCAGGTATATGGTGTCTAAGATGAAGTATATCTTGACATCGATTAGTAACGCTTTGTGAGTTTTTGTTATATCGATGATTTGGTTATCCCGTAATTGTTTATTTAGGGTTTAGATTGAATTTGAATTCAAAGTTCAAATTAAGTCAATTTTTTATTTAGGTAACATTAACAAAAAATTTGAATACTGACACTAATAATAACATTAAATATTCAATATTTTTTTTAATTCAAATAAGTTGAATTCAAATCAATTCTTAACCATGAGACTTGTTATCAAATTAATGTAATTGTAAAACAAATAATGGTTGCTAAATTTAAAATACATTTTGCCTTAATTTGTGCATATCTACCTATACTAATAAAAGAAAACAATTCGGTACACATGGCTTCATGAGGTTAATTCTCACTATTAAATTCCCTCCCAAATCACTTATCTATATCGATGGAAAAAAATTATCTTGGTTCAACATATAGCATTGATTATAAATTTAACATACCATATTAATTGGTTAATCTCTATTGATTAAATTATTAATGCCATAAATTATATTATAAACATCCTTAATATAAAAAATATTAATATAATAATTACGTGTCATAAAGATATTTTATTTAAATTTAAATGTATATAAAAGATTTTATGCTTAAAGAGTAACTAACATTCAATTTTTGAGACATCTTCATATTAAGGAAAATTATAATAATTTTTTATTATTTTTTTAAAAATATTCAATGTTTAATAAGTCTTAAAATCATAGACAAATTTTTTATTTTTTATATTTATTATAAGACTATTGTGACAATTGAACATTATTGTGTTTATAAGGACATCATGAAAGTTGTTTAAAAAGAAAATTCTGGTGGCTTTATTTGTCTATGGCCGGGTATGGAGTGTAAAACTTTTTTGTGAAATACTTTAACTACATCTTTCAGATCTAAATGCCTCATTGTTTTAGCTGTTGCTTCCACTGGCATTGCTTCATTATTGATATCGATGGTAGAACAACCCGTTCTCGATTTAAAATTCAAATACATTTGACGATATAATGTGACTATATTTGTAATACATTCTTTTACATGATACAAAGAGATTTGATTATCTTTGTTTTTATTTGTATTAAATTATTCATTATAATTTATATATTAACCTTATTCCGTATAATACACAGGTTTCTAAAACTAGTTAAATTTATAAGAACATATAATATTTGATGCCTAACTATTTTTTCAAATAAAAAATAAAATATATATCAAACTTAAATAAACCCAAGTAAAGAGCAAGACTATGTGTTTTCATTAAATTTATCATCTGAATTCATCCAATAATATTTTGTCTTGCAGTGTTGACTGGACACTAACTAGACATTCGCTGAAGTCACCGCTAAATCCGTATGAGCTTGTTGTGATTCAGACGAATAGTGGCTTCAGCGGATTTTCAGATTTTTTTTTCTTTTCTTTTGTTTTCATAGATATGAAATAACAATATAAAATAAAAATTAAATTTTCTAATAAAAGAAAATAATGCATAAATAAAATTTTTAATTATTAAACCATCTAAAACAAAATTGGGCCAAGCAATACAAAATAACTTAATAAATTAAGCCAACTAATACAAAATAACTTAATAAATTGGCCAACAAATAAGAAATAACATGTATGCTATTTAGTTATGCCAGGGAATTGTCTATAAAAATAAAGTCCAGTAAAACAAATCAGGTCACAACTTGTTGCCTTCTTCTTCATCGTGATGTCCTGCTACAGCAATATGCTTTCTGCCCTTCTTCTAAACAAGCCATCTCTCAAAAGGGCAAGATCCAACCTCTTTCACGAATCACAAGACCCAAGGGCTCGAGCCTCCCATCGCGTTGCAGTGTGCGCTACTGACGTGGCTCACGCCACCCTTGTCGCAGCTCTCATCACGGACCACAAACAGGTAGTTTAAGAGACGATCACTACATTCTAACAAATGAAATGTTGTCTTGTTTTTAATCCATCCAAAAGTTGGTTTTCATGATGTTTTCATACATACATATATATATATATATATGTATATATACATATATATATATATATACATATGTATATATATATATACATATGTATATATATATATACATATGTATATATATATACATATGTATACATATATACATATGTATATATATATACATATGTATACATATATATATGTATGTATACATATATATATATATATATATATATATATTGCATTCATGTTAACGCTATTGAAAACTTGTGCATTTGTGTTAACGTACTGAAAAGGGTGTTTTTTTTGTATTTTATCACTTCCCACTTACCATATTATCCAAAAAGATACCCGACACTATCGCTTGGTTGAGTTTTAGAAGTGTATATCCCCTCTCACTAAAGATACCTCTTGTCGAAGTTATTTGACCGAGCTTCCGCGTAGGAAATGATAATTAAACCAAAGTTAAGTATCACATGTGGACGAACAACCTTGATGGAAGTGTTGAAGATTCACATAAAGGTTTTGCATCGGATGACTTGTATGTTATAAATGTTATATTGCATGTCTAAGCTTGCAATTCATCTAACATGCTTTAACTTCAACATATAAATCGATCGTAAAAATCAGGATTTCAAGGATTGTAAAGGCAAAGTCGAGTAATTCAAAACCATATATGGGAAGATGTGTGTTCAATTTAAATATTAGTGTATGTAGAATGATTTGTGTTGTTGAATGTAAGCCATTGAATGCCCATTTGGTAATTTGGAATTACTTGTTGCAAGGATAGAACTTATTGCGTATGCTGTGAAAGTCTATTTAAGTGACCAGGTCACAAAGTTATTATGTGTCACACCTCAACCTAAGGCGGAAATTCCAGGGCGTGAGCATAATTGTTCACATCTCGAAGATACTATCATGAATATAAATGACAATATCTATTTAATTATTTTATTCAATGAGTACACACCATTTTACAAATATAACAAAACAATTCAAATAAGTAAATATGATCTAAGATAAACTTAAATAATGATTGTCTTCATTAAATCCTAAGGTCTTTTTTAGGTGTCCTTTTCACGTCAAAATTCAATTCAAAAGCAACCTGCATATGTGTAGAAAATAACAGAGTTTGTTAACAACACATGTTGAGTGAGATGATCACCAATTTTGACACTTACAATAATGTGTATATAATATATGATAAATGTTAAATGCGCAAACAAACATATGTGGGTAGTAATCAATCAAACCATAACAAACCATATACAAACCATAGACATGCTAGTGTGCCATTAAACCGTTGCCATGCGAACGGGCATTGGTTACAATGACTGAGATTGTCGATTTACAATCGCCAAGCGAATCGGGCTCAGGTTACTACGATAGCCATATGATCATACTATAATAAGAATATGTTTGACCTCTCCGAATGCGATAAAGTAAATAATTAAACAAGAAGCAATTAGCATTTAATTGAAATACACATAATAATTATGTTTGCGAGTTTGTGTATATGTATGATATAAAAATATAATAAGTACGTATATGTCCCCAAAATGTTTTAAAAATAGTAGATATAGGGGAATGACCAAGATCACCTTAAACCGAAGGCAAGTGTATAATGATAACGATAAACGAGTTAATAATTAAGCGAGTTCTCCACTAACGCGTCGAATGAAACAAACTAACTGAACCTGAAACTTTGAGATATGAAAATATAAGTAAAAGCGAACTCGTTTCCGCTGGAATCGTTCCAAACGGATATTTGGAACTCTAGTTATGTTAAATTAAAGATTTAAGCGAGTCGGTACTAACCAGAATCCGAGCAGCGAGTCGGAAGTCGGGTTTTGGCCAGTAGCCTTAAAATTTCGTTACGAGAATAAAATCTTCTGGACCGAACGTTGGTTCCTACCAGAAGTATGAGAAAATGAATGGTCAAACTTGTTGACTATTTTACCCTTTAACGGGTTTTCAACGAATTGACCTGTCAACACCCGTCAATCATGGAAATTGATTGATGGTTATTGACTAGGGAATATATATGAACGATTTCACAGAAGAAAACTTACCTGGATAATGCTTGAATCGATGAGAAACGGAAGTCAAAGGTTGATGTGCAAGCAAAGTCAACCGTTTATGATTGTATCTTCAACAATAATGCAACAACCGAAGAGTTTTATAAGGGGTAGAGGAGAGTGACGGCCGGAGATGCTCTATTAGGGTTAGAGTAAAGTTTGTGGTAGGTTATAATGAGATGTTTATATAGGATTTACTACCCATTATGGTTAATTTACTCGTTTAAGCAACCGAATATGAAATTAATGACTAAATCAATGAAATAACCAGAAGATTTCGTGCTTAATCAAGAGGTTATGAATATGGACATGTATTTTAGTTATATTCCTTTTCTTGGACCTTAATTCACTTGATTTATGCCAAATATAAGTGATTTACATGCTAAAAACGAACTAGGAAGCAAATAACGAAAAACAAACTGATCAGATGGCTCACAGCGCCGCGTGACCACAAGTAGGTGGTCTCGTCGCGTGGCGCCCTGACCCTAGGGGTGAGAAATTTCATTTTTTGACAAGTTAGGCTCTTGTAGTTTGAAAATTGGCTAAATATTGAACATTTTATGATTAAAATAAGAAATGAACATGGAAGGTATAAGGGGTATAAAATGAATATGTAAATCTTTAATACTTATAAATATGTGATTTTGATTAATAACAAAGATCTAAAAATGTTTCCGGGTCGGATTAAACGTAAACGAATACGAGTTCGAAAAATCCGAGATGTTACATTATGTGACCAATGTTGAAACATGAATCACAACATCGTAATGTGATCATGTTGGATGTTATACAAAGATAAGAGGGGAAGGAGCCACAACATTTCCATGTGAGACATTAAATTGTGTGATTTCATGTTCAAAAGTACCATACGTTTGTTGCTTGGCATTATAGTTAGAAACAGTTAAAAGTAGGTGGATATACATATATTGAAGACAATGATGTTGCTAATTTATGTTGTGTTGGAAACCCAATTGAAAGAACTAGGAAAAGTTTATGTAAGTGGCATATTACACACTAGTCTTCAAACTAATACACCACACTCCCTATGACTATATTCCCACAGTTTGATATAATACGTAAAAGCATACAATTTCATGAAACTTGTGAAATGAGCACATAAGGGTTTCCTTTACACTCTATGCAATGGACCTAAGTGTAAAGAACAAACGAAGGTCCTTTCCAGTCGGGGCTACCAACGTATTCGGATATGACGTCCCTTTCCCACTCGATACAAATGGACCTGAGTGCAAATGGGGGGGCGTATGATCATACTTATTGAGGCAACCACTTGAAATCCATGTATATAACAAATAAGCAAGTAAGCACACAAGTCCATAATATGAATTGTAGTTTGTAAGCAAAATTGTAAATATTGAGGTTTGATAGGATACATATACTACCCCCAAAATATGAAAACGTTTAAAAATAGGGTGTGAGAAATTCATCTTATGAGATGTTATTGATAACCGAAAGCGTCTAAACGATTGTAAACGGTGAACGAACCGAAAGCGTCACAAAGCCAACTTGAATGATCCACACTAGCTAAGATAAATAATACGAGACTTTAATCGAGAATCTAATGGGATTATAAATTGATAAGTTATGTTGAGGTTTTGAGATTATAATACAAGTTTTACCAATCTTGATTATTCTATTATTATTTTAATTAACGGGATTGCGATTATAACATTATATTATTATTTTATAGTCGACGACGTGAAGAATAATAAGTTCGTGATTCTTGAATTAATAATTATAAATTAGAAATTTATTTAACGTGTTAACGGAATAGGCTTTAATATTTTAAATATGATATAGATTGTTAATGATTTTTAATTAACATTTTACGAGAGTGGAAGTTCGTTTTATACATGAAAATAGTGAGGTATTATTTATACTTAATTTATATAATTTTTATTTAATTTAAACTGATTTTTAAAATTTGTTTATGATTTTAAAATGATTTATTATATATATATATATTATATTAATAATAATAACAGAAACAGTTTTTTAAAAAAATAATGCTTGACCCAGGTTTGTTGAAAGTGTAGTGTGTTAACCAGTTTGACTAAGCAAGATATTCGTATTAAACTTGGTTTTTATTAATTATATAAACTAATAGTTTTAATCAATTGTGAAATATGACAAAAAAAGCTGAAGCGGGGTCTCAAACCAAAGTCTGGCAGTTTACACACGAGCACATTAACCACTGGACCAAGACAACATTCTATTTTATAAACAAAAACAATTAAATATAACTAACATTCTGGATCATCTTCATTATCCTATAAACCCTAGATTTTTGATTCTCTGATTTGATTCCATATACGTTAAAATTGATTTAGGGGTTTGATTATACTGTTGATCGCGATATAAAACCATATAACAATTACCTTTTAAGGGTGCCAGAATGAAAGAGAACGAGATGGCCGAAATAACGATCGGAAATTTCTTGAATACGGATTATAAGTGTAATATGATGTTAATTAAGTTTGAGTATGAGATTAGGCTTACGGGAATGATCTATTTATATTATCAATTGGGTCGTATAATCGTTATTTGGTGTTAAATGACCTTTGGCCGGTTACCGACGGTTTCGCGAAAGTTACACGACCGATTCTTCGTTTATATGATGTTATTATTGCTGAATATGATTTACGTTATGGCCAATATTGTTTATGGTCCATTAATTTTGTTACAAACGAGTCGTATGGTTGAATTGGATGGTCGCCGGAGCTTGCGTCGTCGGATTTCTTGCTGTCGGAAAATAGATCGGGAAAACAGGACGGGGGTTGGGATGATTTTATTTTTATTAATATTTTGAATAATTTACGCTTTGAACCCCTCAATTTAGGAATTCTTTTAAACTTAAATTAAGTTTTAAATTATAGAAATGGTCCTTAAACTATAAAATGTTATACAAACAGATTTAATATTTATATTTTTGTTTTTAACCCTGAACTTTGAGGATAATATGATTTATGATTTAACATTAAGAGTTTTTGGATAATATTCGAATGCACATTGAACATCAAACATCGGGAATTTAAATGATGAAAAAAAAAATACATTGAACGAGAAACCGAGTCGGAAACATTGATGAACGTCAAACGAATCTTGGGTATTTAACAATACATCTATTTAAATACTTGAAAAAAAAGAATCCGAAAATTCGAAACGGGTCGGGTTTTCGGGTTTGAAAAGTAGCGAATGCTACATTAAAGCTTCATTTTTGGTTAGAACCAAATGACGCCATTCTTTTTTTTTCGACCTCCGTGGGTACCTTCACATCTTTCACGAGTCCAACAACCATAAGAAACTTAATCAATTCCCATGTGAGGTCGAATTGCCACCATTCTAGTCCATGTCGAGCTGATTTTGGAAAAGCATGGTGATTATTATGCCAACCCTCTCCCAAGCTTAGCATTGACACCCACCTGCATATCAAATAAATGAATCACAAATTCATTCAATTTGCAACACAAACATACATACAAGTTAGGATTTTAGAGATATATCAATTATTGGTGGAAGTATCAGGGGTGTTCCAAGCCCTTTCGCCCGATGTATGGTTGACATAGTTTTGAATGTAAGTTACTAGGTGCAACACCGTTATTCGCATGCCCTAGTTCACCAAATCAAGGATTTATTTGAAAAAGTGAAAATTCTTATGTAAATAGAAGGAAGGAATGAAAGTGCGACGCTTGTCCCGATGCATGATGACTTTGGACGGGTGTTTATTATTTTTTGAATAATTATTCATACTCGTTCAAAAACCGTTTACATCAGTACAAGTGTCGTTCTCTTCTTTATTACTACCATTTTCTTTACGATAACTAACTGCAATAAGCGTGTGTCAAACACTTACCATTCCCCAAGCCAAGTAGGAAAAGCCTCCATAAAGGTATAATAGCGTTGCAAGTGCAGTAGGATGCCAAAAATACGTGTCATGAAGAAATCGATAGAAACCTTGTGCTTCTAGCTCCATAACATTTGGTAATTCCATACATGTCAAGTTAAATGTTATTTTTCTATAAGGATAAATTTATTAAATAGTAAAGCTTAATTTGTATGCCATTTAGAAAAGTACAGTAACAACCATTTGTAATATAACATACTTAATTCTCTTATCAATATCAAAAAAATGTCACATCACTAGTTTTACTCAATAGTTATGGTTTTTCTTATAGCATTTTAGTTCAAAACATCAAATAGTTTTTGCATTTGGTTTGTAAAAAGTTAAATCGTTTTCATCTTGAATATTAACTGAACTTACCTTGGTAGCAACATAGTCGCTGTAAAGGAACCAGCCAATGTAACTTAACCATACGCCTTTGGTAGGAGCGTTAGGGTCCATGAGTGTATCTGCATGCTTGTGATGGAGCTTGTGTGTGCTTACCCACACAATTGGATCTCTCTATAAACACACAGACTTAGTTATTGTATATGACAAATAATATTTAAATCATTTGTACCAGTGGCGGCGTAGCCGGATGATGATGCCAAAAATTTTCGTAGCTTGAATTTCTAACGAACCACAGATCAAGTCACATAATAAAAGAGATTGCCTTAATTAAATTATATTTTCAACATAGAATGGTAACCAAGTATCAAAAGTGTTCAAATTAGGTCATTCATGCAAAATTTTCCCAAATTGGGTCACTAAATCTTCAAATCGGGATTTGCAACATACGTAGTTATATTATAAAAATTAAAAACAATATTATATTAAAACTTAAAAATAAAAAATAAAATCCACGTCACATAAAGAAATAAAAGGATTTTCTATGTGGTACAAAAAAGAAAAATGCTAAAAAACATGTTAAATCTATAATTTAAATAAAATATGAAGTTGAGTTACTTAATTAGAATATTTTTAAATTTGAGTGAGCTAATTAGAACATCTTTAAAACTTGATTACTATTTTATGAAAGTACCTCTGTTTGGCTATTTTCATTGTAAAACGACAGAAACATTAATGGTTATAGGTTGTCTGAGGTTGCTCGTGGGTGAACTTCAAGCATCAACAATTGGGGAAATAACAAGATAAGCTTTCTTAATAATAATTGGTAATATATTTGGGCTTTATTTTAAAAAAATGATTGGGCTTTTTTAAATTGGAAAGAAGAGGTCTGATTAATTGAACTTTAACAATAACATGTTTATGTAATTGTTTGATAAAAATTATTATTTACTAAAATTTTCATGGAATCGGTTCAATTATCTACTTCTCCATAAAACCAGTGGATTTAATGGTTAAAAATGTTTTGGGGTCCGTTTGAAATTCCCGGACTATGCATTCTATATGAAACGCGACACTATAGCCCTGTCAATGATTTGTACGTTGCAAGAAACCAAATAATGATTTGTACGTTGCAAGAAATAAAATAACCTGGAGAGCATGAGCACCACAATAAGCAAAGAAATACTCGAGTAATTTAGGGACCTTAAACCCACGGTGGGTTAGAAGTCTATGATAGCCTAGGGTCACACGGTACCCGCTCAAGAAAGCTAGGGCCACTGAAACCTGAACCGCATTCGGATCATACACAAAAGGGGCACATGCACCCAACAAAAGCATCTCCATGAACCAACAAACGTTTGTCTCTTCTAACCAATACCATTTCAACTTCAGGATCATGTTAACTTGTGCGGTGTGACAAAAGGTTTTAATTATAACGAGGTAAGCTAGTATTATTGAAGGATGTTATTTGTATAAATAGAAAGCTTGCAACTTGTAAGTGGTGTTTGTGTATAGTTGACCTATAGCAAGGGCCTCCGGTGGCGGTCAGGTATGGTGTGCTGCTCACATTGGCGGATCCAGCATACAAACGGGTGGTTCCCCGGAACCACCCGAGTTTCGAAATAATAGTGTACGGATATATAGAAGACGCGTAGGAACCATCTTATAAATTAAGAGGGAACCACCTAAAAAAAATTCCTGGATCCGCCACTGGCTGCTCATGTGGTTGTGTTTGCCGAATATAAATGTTGACCACTGTGCCCATAAGAAATAAATAGGTCGACAAAATGACTGAATTTGCCATGCAGTAACAAATAGGAATATATATGGGATCATAGATAATGTTGCTAAGTGATAATGTTTTTCATAGTAAAGTGAATGCAATGTTATATTGGAATCAAACAACATAGAGAAATGATAAATGATTTCTTTGACTGAAGATGCGAACTATCTTTTATATTGGGACTTGGGTTAAAAAGAAAAAGAAAAGAACTTGGTAACCAAGCGAACACGTTATTTGAAAACTATTAAATGCAAATATTATCCAAATCTATTTTAAAGGTATTAATGATTAACAAAAGGTAAAAGTATTATTCTATGCAAGATAGGAGTTCAAATGAGTCGACCCAAGCCCGACTAGGTTAGAGCTACGCTCGTTTTGACTTATGAAGGCTCAAGCTCGAGCTCGAGTTCAGCTCGTTTCAAGCTCGAGCTCGAGTTCAGCTCGTTTCAAGCTCTTTTTCAAAAGCTCAGGATTTGCCTCATTTATTATGAATTAATTAATTAACTAATATATGTTTTTAATTATTTTATATATTTTGAGTAAAATTTTAAACAAGCCAAAGCTCGAATCAAGCTCGATTGGTAACGTAAAACTAATACATAGAAGTCTAAAAGAGGCAAAACTAAAAAAAAACACACAAGGCTTGTTAAGACTCAACGAGCCTAAACGAGCTTCCCGTATGTCACCCCGACCATGACGGAAACGTCTGGGCGCAGCCGATTGTTCATCGCACATGACACTATTAAGTGACAATATTTAATCAACTCATTTAAATTCATAAAAACACAAAGAGTCACATAACTTGTTCATACAATAACCGAATTCAAATCACAGTAAATAATATAATGTTCGTTTTGCTAATATCCTAATAGCCTCGATAACGTTTTTTCTTCAAGTCCTCGAGTCAACCTAAAGTCAAACCTGTAACATTGCATAAATAGATTTTGTCAACACAAAGGTTGGTGAGCCATTTCATAGTTTTTGAACAATAGATATATAATATGAACTTCCACAACTTGTATACAAAACAATAAATAATAGCAACAATTTAGATAAATGAAATCGTTAATAAGAATACATTAACGACACCTTTCTATAAGGGGATGCCAAATATACTCGGATTTTGTAAGAAATCGTTAATAAGAATACATTAACGACACCTTTCTATAAGGGGATGCCAGATATACTTGGATTTATGAATCAACCATCCAAAAGCGGTAAACACATTAGCACTCAAGCATATAAGCATATAATCACCAAATCGAGCATTTATTTAAGTAAAGTATACAATAAAGTTTGTGGTTTAAGACTCAAGTATAAATCATTTGGATTTGAATAAGTTTGCAATGTCACCCCCAAAATATAAAAGAGTGAAAACGGGGGATGAAAGTACTCACATTCAAGTAATAAACTTGAAAGATTTGATGATTTGGAGATTAACCGGAACGATGAGTTTAACAAACGAAGCCTAAAGGAGAAGAAGTCTTGTATTAGAAAAGCTGTCTTGGAAGTCTTTAAACGAAAATAAATGATAAGAAATGTAAACAATTTAAAGTTTAAGGTTTAAAATGTAAATATTTAAGAAATTATAATAATAGTCCTTTAAAAATGTAAGTTTGCTCGAAACCGGGTTAAAGTATCTAGCCCTTAATTTTACTCAACCTATGTTAAGTAATAAGGTGGGTAAAAATGCAAGAAAGCAAGTCCATTTATAATATAGATACTAAAACAGGTTTTAACGAGTGTTCGGGTGGTCGGTTCGGGTCTTGGTGACTTGACCAAACCCAAAGTCAACTTTCCCAAAATAATAAATGTACGAGATAACTCAATAAATCTTAAAGAGACTTAACCAAGTATGTAGTTCTATTGTTTTAGAACTAACAACGTCCGTTAAGCGAGTGTTCGGTTTAATCGGTCCAAACTTTGTTATAAGATCAAGTTGGATTCAACATTCTGAATACTTTGTGAAAATAATTAAAATCAGTTTATAAAGTATTTTTAAAGAAATATATAAGCTTTAATGGTTAAAAACACACTTGTGTGTCTTAAGCGAGTAAACTTGGTTTAGTTCGGTTTGGTTCGGTTTTTATCTTGGAATAAGGCCAAGAATGGTTACCACATGTCCAAACATCATGGAACTTGTAAAATAATTTATAAATAATAATACCAAAGTTTTACATACAAAAAGTCAACAACAAAGTCTTTAAACGAAAGTTCGGTTTCCGGTTCGGATCTTGTTTCGGGATAAGACCGAGGTTAGATTCTACAAACCCATAACCATGGAACTAATTAAAATGATTTTAGAAACTCAAATCTTACATAAAAAATGTTTATACAACTATTTAAACAAACTAGTAAACAAGAGTTCGGCTTCCGGTTTGGAGCTATTTACGGAATAACCGAGGCTAGTCTCTACAAACCCATAACCATGGAACTCAAAATGTAAAATAGAACTAAGATGAACAGAAGTTAAACAAGTATAACAAGTTTGATAGTTAGATGCGGAAAATATATATAATCAAGGACTACTACGAGTCCTCCATGTAGCTTTGTCTTATGGGCCAGACACTTAACCGACCGAGACCGGAGAAATGCCCACCGAAGGTACAAAGAATGCTATTATATATATGTTGTATAACAATCTTCAAGTATAAATAAGTGTTAACAAGTTGATTATAATGTAAGACTATGGTCAGTTTGACTTTGGAAAGTCAAACTGCCAAAAAAATATGAAGAACACCTTTGAATGCTTGAGAATTGGAAGAGAATGAGATGAATGAGCAAGGATTAATGAAGGGGATATGGGTGTATATATAGGGTGGGTTGAAAGGGTCAAGCATGGGGTGTGATATCAAGGTTTGCATGCAAGAGGGGTCAAGACAAGTCACAAAACAACAAAAAAAAAAACAAAAATGGGGCTGCTGCTGATCGGCTGCTGGTCAGCACGTCGGTTTGCGTCTGGAAGTTCGTTTTTGATGTATCTTGAGCGTTTTAAGTCCGTTTTCAAATCCGTAAAAGGGGTTTTTCAAATTAGACAAGCGGGAATGTTTTAGTAACATAAAATCCAATATTTTATATATTTGAAATGTTCGGGATATAAATCGGGTCGGTTTACAACATAAAAATAAATACAAAATAAATACCATTTGACCCGAAATCAAGGGATGTCACACCGTACAAGGCTCGAGTTTGGGCTCGATAACTAAAACGAGTTTTATTTAATTTGAGGCTTGGACTCGGCTCGAGCTTAAAAAAGCTCGGCTTATCTCGAACCTTAGATCAATTCGAACTTAAGTAGCTCGTGAGCGTCTCAACTCATTTACACCCCTACAAGCTAAGCTAGTATGGTAACTTGTTTGCTTTAACAACGAATTACATGGCCATAATTTAGAAGCTAAGTTCAAAATTGATGATTCAAAGCATTCTTCTTTCTTTTCGGGTTTTTCTAGGACACCAAATAAACCCTCTGCCTTTACGTCCCGTATAGACCCCGTATAAAGCTATTGAGCGTGTAGGGGTTGTTCCTAGTAGGAACATTCTCTTTTCCTTTAGTACTTTTTCTTTTTATCTTGTCTCAATTTCTAATCTTTTCTAGTATTACATGGTGGTCCATGGCGGCTGATAGAGTTGACAAATGACAACTAATTGTAGAATTCTCGTAATATTTTGGTAAACATTGGTTCTCCTCATTTTTTCTTCTATGATAATATTAACTCTTTCTTTTTTTATCTTTATTTTACGTCCTGCTTGCGGTGCGCGCATATAATGTATATATGTGTGAGCCCTCGGATGGGCAAAAGTGAAATTACACTAATTTTGACGTAATTTTACTAATTTTGTGAAAATAGCTTTAAAAGTAGTGGAAGATTAATCAGACATCATGTGGTGGCGTTGATGGCCGAAAGAAAAAGGTACATAAACCAATCAGCCGGTGTCTGAATGATTAAGTGTTATGTGACTTTTGTCAAAGGCTTGGTGCAAAACTATTATCGAGCCGGGGGTCTCACCAGAAGCAGCCTCTCTATTTCTACGGGGTAGAGGTAAGGCTGTCTACATCTTATCCTCCTCAGACCCTACCATACTTTGATATTAGTGGGATTTACTGAGTACGATGATGATGATGATGATGATGATTTTTTATCTTTATTTTGATTTGTGTTGTATTGGTCTTGACGGCTAACATAGTCTTACAAAGGCTACATGAAGATGCTGATAGGTCGCCGATACACATCATAGGACCTTCAGTAACGAACGGCACCATTGGTGGTCCCTTGATGAAACTGGTAACCGTTGGTGAATTAAAGTCAGTATAGAAAAGGGTTGTGGTGAAGGTCAATGAGAAGCCTGCCGAGCATAAAAATGAAACTATGGTCACTTTATGTAATTTAACTTCATAGATTCATCATCAATCATCATCCGTTATATGATTTGGCATATGATTGCGGTGCCCTGCTAGTATGCTGATATATAAATATATATCATGATCATATATAAATATATAATAATGTTAAACAAAGCTATTTCTATTTAACTTTCTGGTATAGTTAACTATGTCAGGTTACATATTGTGCTATCAAACCCGAAACCAAATGTGATCGATATTGTTTCTTGTCTCTTGTTTTTGTGTGTCTTTTGTTAGACTCTTAATTTAATTGCACTTTTTATGTTGCTATTAGTCTAATTCAGTACAATTAACCAATCTTTGTTTTTCACTTTAGTTGTCACAATCAGACCAAACATGTAATATTAACCACATGCTAGGGATATGATACCTTAGTTACCCGAAATTGTATGCACTTAATTTCTAACATGGACTTCTGGGCATGGCTAGAAACGCTTCGCATTAGGTGTAGTTGGTGGTTTAATCTATCTTTGCTTACCATCTTCCCTAAAAATAAATGTAGATTGTTTTTTTTTTATGATTGCAATATATCCAGTATTAAATCATAACATTTGTGTACACATTTAACCTAAGCATTTGAAAAAGCAACTCAATTTGTTTACAAGAAACCGCTTCCATGATCAACACTATTAAAAAACCTTCAAAAATAGATTATGCTCGACTATATATACCACTCCGCCATCATGGAGAAACATCAAGTTTCTCTCCATCGAAGCTCGACATGAACCAAACCGTTCTTCGAATCAATGAGATGAAACTTATGGTTAATCCGCCCATTGTACACTACATCTGCAAGGTTAATATCCACATGCCCAAGTGATTCCTGCACGTAATGAAAACCATGCATGCATGACCCAATGTACTTTGAAACCATTTAATGCATTTAAATTTAAAATACCAAAGAAAATAAGACATAAAAACCTTATGGTAGAAACTCATGCGTGATCTCTTGCTCATTATTTTGATGTGTATCTTGTCTTGTATAGGCGGTTCCTCGAGCATAAACTCAAACTCTTCGTTCCACTTGGGATCGCGTGTTCTTCTAATTCTCTATAAAAAGTTGGCAATCATAATTCATGAGCTCAAACTAGATGTGTCAATCGTCGGGTTAGCAGGTTGAATACTTCAACCCGAGCACGACCCATATATCATTTCATGCCAAAACGTCAACCCTCACCTACACACTTAAAATTGTGTAACCCAAACATGACCCGTTTAATTAAGCAATTTATCTAAACGTGTCAAAAGAATTTGCGGGTAATAATCAAGTTGTAAACATGTTAACGGGTTGGTGGGTTGTAAAAAAATATGTTTAACGAGTCATAATGGGTTAGTGGGTCAAAATGTTTAACTAAATAGGTTAAACAAGTCAACCCATACACGACCTGTTTTTTTTTATAGGGATTCGATATGTCAAACCAAGACATGATTCTCTTTGTGGCGTGTTGTGTCATGTCAAAATTTCAACTTCAAAATATGAATTCTTCATATTTTCAACTTAAAGATTTTTAACGGTATATAAGTCAATAAGTTTGACCTAAAAGGTATAAAATCTCACCTTTGTTTTCTTAGTTTCCCCTCTAAATATCACCATAGCATAGGGATTACTATGATGCTGTCCCTCTACATCCTCAGCTCCTTGTATAGTCACCAAAAGCACACCCGCCCCAGCCCCAATCGGGGACTCACAACCGGAACCCACACTATTGTCTCTCTTCACAGGCGTGAGGGGCCCACTAAACATCTCACAATCCTCCTTAAATGGAGCGTATGTCAACTCTAACATAATCTGCCCTCTTTCGCGCTTCTTATGAGGATCGGCTACGTTGGTGTTCTTTAACAAATCAAGTGTTAGGTCCATTGTTTCGTTGGCGGTTAACAGTTTTAATGGCACCACTTGCATCCCCAACCGATCATGGCTCCCAACCTAAAGATTTCCCAAAAAGTTAAACAAAGAACATGTGTCGTGTTTCTATATAACAGTGTTTTGGTAATTATTTACCTTGTCCCAGTCGTAGACGTTAACTTGAAGAGTTTGAGCTTGAGGGTCCTTAACAACAAGCTTGAAGGTCTCGTTCCACACAGGATTTAAGGTCTTTTTCTTTATTGTTGTTTTCTTTGAAGGAAACATCTCTCCACTTAATTTGAGTTTAACGTATGGATCAGATAACCCTATTATGTCCATTTTCATAAGTTTTGTGGCTCGTACAACTTTCACGTGTAGTACTCCAACGGGCTTCTTCACAATGCCACTATGAGAATGCATGATTAAAAAAAAGAAAGAAAAAGAAAAACTTAACACAATAGATAAGTGTTCAAAAAGATGTTTGTGTGATTATGTCCAATGCAACATTTCATTACTCTCTACATTTCATTAAAAATGCAACATTTCAGAAAGTGTGGTGGTTAGATTTTACTTTTTTGTCCATTGTCATCATGATCATTTAGGTCTACAAGATTTTTTTTTAAGCATTTTAGAATTATATAACAAATGGAGAGAGTAGACATTACGGTTTAATAGCTTACATCAAGAAGTCACTTACAGTGAAGAATCAAGAATGGGTATTTCAAGAGTTTGTGGCCAAAGGTAAAGTTTTGCAATTTCCTTTTTGATAATATCCTGCATAATATCAACATTACATAGAATAAAAAAAAGGAATTATCTTTTGATTACCAATATATATTTATTCGTGACAAAAACCTCAATCCTAACCCTTTAACCTAGACACACATAAAATCAAGTAACTCAAACACAACCTGTTAAACCCACTTGTGTAAATGAGTCAAACAGGTTGTATATTATTTGTAATCATGCTAATCAGTTTGGCGGGTGACCTAGTTAGTTTAACAGGTTAAACATGCCAACCTCAAATATTTGTTACATGGCTAGATATGAGTTATGACAACCCAAGACTTAATTATTTTCATTATGTATTCATGTCGTGCCGTAAATTGTCATCTCTAAAACATACAAACCTGCACTAGACTATAAAGGCCAGGGATGGACATAACATCGCCACCTAGTACCTTCAACCCAAAGTCCACATGAGGCTGAAAAACATTTTAACAAAACAAATTATAAGCACAACATTAAACAAAATAACGAAAAAAACATTCGTAACTACCTAAATAATTGTACCTTCTCCATCAAAGACACAATAACATTGGAAAAACATGGAAAACTTGGTACAAGAGGCTTCAACACTACCCTTGGAACAACAAACACTTGTAAATCCACTAACTGAGAATCAAACACAAAAAAAGAACATCATTAACGCTTAGAAGGGCATAGTTGTCATTTGCCATAGTGTCTTACCTGAATCTTGATACGGAAAGCCGATATTTTTACCACCATGACTATATTTGGATTGCCAGCCCATTTAATCGCTGGTTCCATCACTAGTTGATTCTCATCGATCTCACAGACTTTAACGCCTGCAAATTGTTTAGTGTAATAAACATTACTTAAGATTAGATTAAGAACATAAAATGACCAAAATACCCCTACACTAACCTTGAAATATTGGAGGGAGGGTCCCGAGACTTAACATCTCAAACGTGATTGCTTTTATGTGTCGGTGCCCGTGTCCTATATAGTCAGATATTATAGGTTCGGTTGTCCGCCTTATAGCATCACAGATTGCCTGTAAATTGAATAGCCTTTAACGATTTTCGCCCCAAAATACTAAAAAACTATAAAATTTGATATTTTTTTCGGTTTCTTACAATGTACCTTGTCAAGACAAGGCCACATATTTAAAAGAAATTTGTTTAGCCAGTCAACCTGTAAATATGAGTAAGGTAGGTTACAGAATTAACAAAGATAACGAAATGTGGTTTATTTAATAGGAATTTTTACATATATCCCCTTCCTAGCTTCCATTATTACATATATCCCCAAAGCTAAACATTTATTTACATATTTTCCCTTCTTATATGCAATCACCCTTTTCAATTCACAATACCCTAATGAAAAAACCAAACATCTAACGAAAACAACGGCATCGGCTTCCATTCATACGGAGTTCCATCGGTAAATAACTTACAAACATCAACGGCTACCATTCTTCCAGCGTTGGATCGCAGTAACACCAAAACGTTGGGTTTCTTTTTCTGTCAATTTTTTGTCTAGTATGTCTACTTTTCCAGACGATTTTTTATGGAGACTGCAAGCCCTAATTGATCTTGTTATAATCTGCATATGTTCTTCTTAAAACCGATTCGGTTTGGGTTAAATTTGGGATATATGTAATTGTTACTATTAAAAAGGGGATGTATGTAAATTAGTTCATTAAGGGTAAAATGGTCATTTAGTAAGCTAATTTTAATGAAATGGGGAGATATGTAATATATATGGTTTAGGAAGGGGAAATATGTAATTAAAGGTTTAGCAATGGGGAAATATGTAATAAGAAAAGTTAGGGAGGGGATATATGTAAATGCCCCTATTTAATATTGTGAAGAAATACGTACAGGATCATAATCAGGATTCTTCAACCATAGTGGAATTTCAGGTATCAAATCTTGTAGACTTGTTAAATCAAGCTCGGAAATTGGCTTCACAACCGGATCCTGATTAATTACACAATAATAAGGTTTTTGGGTTGTTAAAAAAGCGGAACATGTTCAAATTGACCTGTTTAACGTGTTCAGTTCCTGACACTACCCGGAAGATTACACAAAAATAATCAGGATTTAGATTTTCAAATCTAACATGTTAAATAAGCGGGTCCTTTCGAGTTGACCTGTTTAATTAAGCCGGTCAGCTTGTTGACCCGTTTAACTTATTTATTACAACACTTCAAGTCGTTCTACCCGGAACATTACACAAAATAATCAGGATTTAGGTTTTCAAATCTAACATGTATAAGCGGGACCTGTTCGAGTTGACTTGTTTAATTAGGCCAGTCAGCTTGTTGACCCGTTTAACTTATTTATTACAACACTTCAAGCCGTTCTACCCGGAACATTACACAAAAATAATCAGGATTTAGGTTTTCAAATCTAACATGTTAAATAAGTGGGTCCTATTCGACTTGACCTGTTTAATTAAGCCGGTCAGCTTGTTGCCCCGTTTAACTTATTTATTACAATACTTCAAGCCGTTCTACCCGGAACATTACACAAAAATAATCAGGATTTAGGTTTTCAAATCTAACATGTTAAATAAGCGGGTCTTGTTCGAGTTGACCTGTTTAATTAAGCCAGTCAGCTTATGTTGACCCGTTTAACTTATTTATTACAACACTTCAAGCCGTTCTACCCGGAAAATTACAGAAAAATAATCAGGATTTAGGTTTTCAAATCTAACATGTTAAATAAGCGGGTCTGATGGTTGGGTAAAAGTTAGTTATTATTATACATTAATTAGTTATATTTAGGTTAATAAATGAATGAACATTGGTACTTCAAACATTGTTTACGTGTTTCAGGATATTGGAAGCTATGGAGCTTAACGAGGATATTTACGGGTTTGGAATGAAGATCGAGAAGTGAGAGATTGGACGTGCACGCATCACGAGGCATTCAAGAAAAGAAAAATAAAAAATATGAAGTTTTACATCTTCGCGATACGCGAAGATGCTTAAGTCGGCCAAAAATTTAGGTTTTGCCTTATATAAACCCTTTAACCTCCCCATTCGGTTAGAAACGATTTCCAGAGGCAAAAGAGGCTGTGTTAGACGACTTCTCAACATTCCAAGGCTTCCGGTTCATCTCGGGTTTGCATGTTCATCAAAGATAAGTGTTTTGACATTATGATTATGTTCGGCTAAGTCCTTTGTTCATTCTAGGCTAGGGTTTTATGTAATTCCTCTTGAGATCAGATTTGCTATGCTTAAAGTTATGAACTTGATTTGAGTTATTGCTTTTATCTTGTTTAATTGATTGCTTGGTTGTTAAAACAATTTATATTTGCGATTATTGATTAGTGCATCACTTGTTTGGTTTTGTTCATCAACACTTAGGGTTAGGCTCTTGTGTCATTGAACTTATAATCATCGGTTCATGCTACTTAATTAGTTGTCATAAAACATAAATTGGTAATTGTGTAGATCGAGTTCAATTGTGTCAACAATTCGGTTAGGGTATCGTTTGTCATCACAATCAACCTACTAGGTCTAGTAATTACTGCGCAATCAAGACAAGTAAATCTGTGATTAAGTTGAATGTCACATTACCCGAACCTAGAATGAATACTTTTAATTAATATTGTTTACAAATCTTTTTAAGTAATAATTAGTTTTAATTAAATCTTTTTCTAAAAACCGCTTGACATCGTCTATCCGCCGTAGTTAATTAATTAATTTAGTCATATTAAAATTAGCACTTTCCTTGAGTTCCTGTGGAGACGACCTTACTTACCCGTACTAATTTATAGGTATTTAAGTCTTAATTAGTTGTTTTTGAGTAGACCACGACAACCTACGTCAAAATGGCGCCGTTGCCGGGGACTCAACGCGCAAAGTGCTAGCTTAGTTTAGTAATTTAGTTTTAGTTTTTTGTTATTTATTCGTTTGATTTTACGCGAGGTATATGTGTGTCTCATGTGTGTAGGTAACTCAAGATGACTTGGAGTTGGGTTTATGACCCACATGAAGGATATAAGGTTGTGGAGGATGATTATTCGGACTATCCACATTCATATGATGAACCATCTTCACCAAACCCTCAAATCTACTATGAGTCAAGTGAATATGACAGTGATGGACCTGAGACGCCAACTTTTGTTAGTTACCGAGATGAGGAAGACTACTATTATGATGAGTACCCCCAACCGATATACGAAGAAGTCCCTCAATATTATAATCATGGTGGTACTTATCAAAGGAATTATCAGCAAGATCAAGAAGATTCCTCCGGTAACAATGAAGAGTCTCTGAAAGACGTTATGGATTTTCTGAAGGAGATGACAAGAGATCAAGAAGCTCATAATAAGGCTATAAATCAAAGGTTAGAGCTTCAGGAAACGTTTAATGCGGCCCAAGATGAACTGATGAGTCAACTATTAGAAGAGGTGGCCTAAATTAAACAAGAACGAGAGAAGTTGGCTAGTGGTGTCGTGGTGGATGATGAAGTGATAGATGAGGTTCAAGGGCTTTCAGAGCACGAAATGGAGGAAGAGGTTGTGGAGATTAATACCACACCAACTCCGTCAATTACTAATGAGACAATGAATGTTGCGGTTGTGCTTGACATCGTCTGTCCGCCGTAGTTAATTAATTAATTTAGTCATATTAAAATTAGCACTTTCCTTGAGTTCCTGTGAAAACGACCTTACTTACCCGTACTAGTTTATAGGTATTTAAGTCTTAATTAGTTGTTTTTTAGTAGACCACGACAACCTATGCTAGGGTCATGTTCGAGTTGACCTGTTTAATTAAGTCGGTCAGCTTGTTGACCCGTTTAACTTATTTATTACAACACTTCAAGCCGTTAACATGTTTTCATTCATCACCCAGTTTGACTCGTTAGATAAACATGTTAAAAGGGTCATGTTCAGATCTATATATTTGACTTACACAATTTTAAACATGTCCAGTTTAAGGGTGATATTTTTGACACAAACAAATACATGTAAATCCGTAGTGGATAAATCAAGAAATAATATATATTAAAGGCATTAGAAAATGACTAGAAGACAATTATATAAGAATATTAAATAAACCCCATGTGTAAATAACAAAACAAAAACTCATTACTAAGCTCGAAAACCATGAAATTCAACAATGAAACAAAATAAAGAAATAGGAATAAAGGTGAAAACTTTACATAAAATAAAGCTCAACACATTCCAAAAAGCCCAGGAGATATCAAAGAATCATTAATATTTGCTCCTCACATGTATCAAAATAAAAAAAGAAAGCAATAAAGTAATAAACAAAGAAAAATTATGTATTAAATAGCAAAAATGTGACAATCAATATTTCATGGTATTCCAGCTAAGGCTCTCCCAGAATTAGAAAATTTCATCAAAATAAAACAACCTATACAAGCATGGAATCAATGATCATAATTTCATCAAGTAATCATTAATTTAAAGATTACCAAAAAGTAAAAACAACAAACTACTACCAATTTGTCACCATTACTTAAAAATAATTTATTCTATAAACTTCATCAAAAAGATGAAAATTTACATTAAAAAAATGAATTTATTAAACATTAAATTTCAGATTAGTAATAAATACATGGCATCTTCAATCAAGAACCATCACAAAATAAAATGATTTAAAACTCATAAATACTTGAAATTATGCAGATTGAAGGTTAAAGATTATTACCTGAAATGGTTCTTTTTCCGGGTCGGAGTAGATGAAGAAGTAGAACCCGAGACAGATGCCGAAAACAAAACCGATTCCGAGACCAATGGTTCCCAATAATATGCTAAGAAATCCCATTGAAAAAAACAGCTAGAGTGGTTTAAATTTAGAGTCTTAAGGAATAAGAAAGTTTGAATGTTTTTTGTTGGTGTTGGTGTTGGTGTTGGTGTTGGTGTTGAAGATGGACGTCCAACTGTGAAACGAAATGAATTGAAATGGAGTTTGCTTGACACGTGCTGAGATAGGCAAAAGGTCAATTGGTCAAAATGCTGAGTTGAATGACTTGAATTTGGTTGGGGGCTTGAGGTACTTGAGTACTTACTTTCCACCTTCTAGAGATTTATTTATAGGGTTTGATGATTTTATAGAAAAATAGTGTAGTGGTGATTGTTTCACCAACACCATCCATAATGGTATGTGATCGTGAGAGTGTGCCACACAATGGGTCGATAGTACCAACTACATATTCAATTATGAAAGTTTGTTTTATATATGGCATAGGACCGTCCAAACCGCTCGCCGCTCGTTCGGAAAATACTTGCTCGTTTTTTTCTCGATTGTAAACGAGTCACTCTGCTCGGTTCGGTTCGGCTCAAATATTTTTAATTTATTATATATATATATATATATATATATATATATAAACAAATATATAACTATATAGACAACACAAATAAAATATAAGTATATAATTTTTTAAATTCTTTAAAATTTTTCTATTACGTCAATTTTATAGTTTTATTAGTTTGATTCAAGTTTTCAGAATACTAAAAGTTTGTTTACATGTTTATTATATCTCATTTTAAACTTCTTTCTCCTGAAAATTTACAACATACTATACGTTTGTTTAAAAACTACTAATTTGTTTACTAAATATATTATTTACAGCTTTTAAACTTGTTTCTTATTGAAAATTTTAAAGTGAAAAAAAAATAAATAATGCTCGATGTTTGATCAAAAAATGCTCGATTTGCTTTTGCCTCGTTTCGTTTTTCGCTCGGTTCGAATTTTAGCCGGTCTGTTCGGTTCAGTTGTAAACGAGCCAAGCAACGAGCAAGCCTTAGCTCGGTTTGGCTCGGCTCGTGAGCAGCCCTAACCTGGTATAAAACTCGTCTTGCATTGGGTATGCATGTTAATACACAAACGAAATCAGTCGGATATGTACTAGGTAACTATTATCAATTTGGAAATGATGGAGAAATTGGGATGAACTAGAATTATAATTGAGTAAAGATAAAATCATGTACAGTATATAATAAGGCAAACGGGTATATATTTTTGAGTAAATAGGTGTATCAACAAATCACATACTCGTAAAAACTATTAAAGTATTTTATAGTTTATACCCGGTCTCATACACTATTGCCCTATAGCGGATAGCCTAAAAGCCCACTCTCCCCGTTCCTGAAAACGTGTAGGTAATATACATCACGAGAACAATATGAACTTAGGGGGTGTTTGGTAGAGGGATTTGATTGGGGAGAAATGGAATTAGAAATATTTCTTTTGTTTGTTTTCCACTTTTCATTTCTATTTCTCTTTCTATTTCTCTAAAACTAGAGAATTCCATTTCTCTTTAAAACAAAGAGAAATCCATTTCTCAGCAGCCTCCTCATTGCATGTCACCACCTCGTCTCCGGCCACCACCTCGTCTCCGGCCACCACCCCGTCTCCGGCCGCCACCTCGTCTCCAAGTCTGCAACCGCCACCCCCGTCTCCGCCGTTCGCAGTGGTGAACATAGAGATGGTAACCGGTTGATTGTGGTCGCAGGTGGGTGACAGTGGTGGTGGAAATCGGCGGTGGTTGCAGGTGGCTTCTGATTATCATCATCATCATCGCCACCACAACCACCACCACAAAATCTCCAAAGAAGCAGTGATGGCAGATCTGAGCCTCCTTTTTCTATATCTTATGTTCCAAAAATTTGAATCTTTTTAATTTCTTGTGTACTGTGGTTGAAGAAGGGGGTTTGGTGGCGGCAGCCGGTGGTGGTGGGCTGTGGTTGAATAAAGGGCTGTGGTGGTGGTGCTGGTGGTGTGGGGCTGTGGTGGTGGGGCTAGTGGTGGTGGTGGGGCTGTGGTGGTGGTGCTGTGGTGGTGGTGCTGGTGGTGGTGGGGCTGCGGTGGTGAGTGGTGTCAGGTTGGGTGGAGGTGGGGTTGGGTATGGTAGAGTTCTCTGTTTATTTTCCCGTGTACCAAACAAGAGAAATGATTCTCATTCTCCATACCAATTCTCTTTCTCTACAATTCCATTTCCAATTCTATTTTCTCTCCATTTCCATTCTCTGTACCAAACAACCCCTTAAGTCAATATACATAACGAGAACAATATAAACTAACTTAGGTAGTTTTTTTTAAATAAAGAAATAGGAGTGAAAACAATAACCATAAAATCTATATCCTTTTCATTTAATTTAATAACTAAAAATATAAATGATTCATTTTTGACATTTTTTTCTCTAGCAAGTGTTTTGTCTAGATATGTATTATCTACATAAAGGAATATGAAACGAAGATGATCCCATTTGATTTGTGACTATATTTTTAATTCCCCACGCTTGACTATTTTATATTTGTTTACCTAAAGTATATACAGAAAACATCAAAATAATGTCACCATTCAAACTAAATAATGTGACACTTGAGTTTTGTCCAAATGACAACAACGTATAAAATATGAGGTGCATGTTTTTAACAAGAGGAAAACAAGATTCTTGAATATGATTATATGGCAAATTCTTCTAGTAAGAAATTTATAACAAAGTTTAAGTTTACCACAAATATGTTTTCAACAATGGCTTTTCTAGCCGTGATCCATCCGGTTACCTTATTGATTAACTAGTAGGACAATTTTAAAAAACACAAAGCAATAAATAATTTACATATGGTTTGAGCTTCGGCACGTATATGATATCTTATATACCAATTGTCTTGTATAGTAAAGCTAAAACTCATTCACGCAACGCTGACTTTTGTATGCTCATCAGGTTAGCAGGTGTGATGAATGAATGAAAAGGAATGGCTAGCATTTGGACGGGTTATCCGTTTTATAATAATCTTGGCCTCTACACAGAGTGTTCATAGAATATAAACGAAGATTCCTGCTGGTCATATCTTTGATCAGAGGTCGGGAGGTCTGGTTTTTATTAAGAAATTCGTAACAGTAAAAAAAATAGGTTTCCGGCAACGGTTTTAGCTTTCCAATGACTGTAGATGGGAGTTCTAGTGACAGAGAGCACAAGGGTTCGTAGATTGCATCAAGGCGATTCCGTGGCCTTTTGAATCACCTAAATTGGAGTTCGTTTGATATAGTTTTGGGCTCTTCGAGTGTTTTCGAGCATAAACCTCATATGTACGTTTTATTAAAAATGGTTACTGTTCGTGTATGGATTTGCATGAAACTTGGTAGGATGATAATCGGGCCTTGATTAATGATGAAGTCACGAACTTGATAATAAATAGGTTAGTTGGCTCGATTCGGATAAAAATGAGTTATGTTCGGTTCGTAAAAAAAGGACTAAACGAGGTAGAAGTTGCAAGATGCAAGATAGGTCATTTGCAAGATATAAGCCATTTGCAAGATAAAAACCATTTGTAAGATAAGGGCCATTTGTAGGATCCAAGATGCAAGAAGGAAATGCTAGATGGGAATGCAAGATGGAGATGCATCTTGCGTTCACACTTGCAAGATGTAATTGGGAAATGTAAGATGGAGATGTGAGATGCAGAATGGGATTAGCACACAAATAAGAAAAACTAGCTTACCCCATTAGCTCAGTTAGTGAAAAATCAGTTAAGTCCGTTAAGTGGGTTAAAGTAACTATGTAAACTCTATTAAATCTAATAAACCAAGTTAGTACCCATAACCCCGTTAGGTTCGTTAAACTTAACTAACAAGTTTAGTTTCCAAGTTAACTTTAGTTCACTAACTTGGTTAGTTCGGTTAGTCAGTTATATGGGTAATTAACGCATGGATATGTTAAACAGTTAGTCGTGCTCAGTTAAAGAAAAGGATTGCAATTATTCAGAACGCTTAAGGATCCAGGTGAGTTTCCAACCCCTTTTCCTTGAAATGTTTTGGGGTTGTGTGCATACTTGTAAGATATACGTTATTTGAATATAATTGTATATTGTAAGAATTCGTCGTATGTGTTTATTGTGCTTATACATATATGATTGTAAGAGTTATATAAAGAGTAGTATGTAAGAGGTAGGGTGGCAGACCCTTAAATTATCTATGTAAGAGTTAGGGCAACATACCATTCTAATATCTGTGCAAGAGTTAGCGTTGCAAACCCTTCTAATATCTGTGAAATAGTTAGAGTGGCAGACTCTATAATATCTGTGCAAGAGTTAGAGTGGCCGACTCTATGATATCGGTGCAAGAGTTTGGGTGACAGATCCTTATAATATATGTGCAAGAGTTAGGGCGATAGACCCTTCTAATGTTTGTGCAAGAATGAAAGAATAAATGTAAGAATAAGTAAGAAGCAAGAATGTAAGTACAAGTTTCATGCAAGAATAGTATCATTGGGTACGAGCGTGTGTGTTTAAATGTGTAAGAATAACTTGTGGCTTGTTAAACTAGAATTCACTTAGCGTAGCTGACTTTTAGTAAGCATGCAGGCAAATAGAAACAGCTAGCTTGAGGAACACACATGGCAGAAGAATAGAGAAGCTAGCATCTGAAGAAAGAAGTTATTTTATTATTTTGGGATGTTTGAATTTAAAAGACATGCTGAATGGTTATTTTAACTTAGATTATGTTAAGGATAATTGAAGTTATATGCATTTCGCGAAGTTAATTAACTCTGATTTCAGAACTGTGTTAATGAGTAAATCCAACACCAAAGTAGGGTTGTCGGGTCCGGGGCCTTACATGCGACTAATGATCTAACAGAATCAACGATATAGAAAATCCCAATTACTTTCCAGACCTGTTTATGTAGACCCTTCTCGTAAGTAGCTCACGGATTTACCAATTGAATTAGCAAGTTGTCTATTACTCACTAAGGTTTGAAGCCTTCAAATAATGG
The DNA here is from genome assembly GCF_021521415.1 of Bidens hawaiensis. Taxonomy (NCBI): domain Eukaryota; kingdom Viridiplantae; phylum Streptophyta; class Magnoliopsida; order Asterales; family Asteraceae; genus Bidens; species Bidens hawaiensis. The sequence continues at coordinate 87,435 of NW_027493788.1, forward strand.
ACGCTAATATAACCTAAAGATAGAATAATCCGAGTCTAACATAACTTCATGGAAATATCAAATCAACTACACAACTTAATCAAACAATCAATACTAACACGTAATCATACATATCATAAGAATGCGTTTATCAAACATAAAGTAAAATCACACCACATAAGCGAATTAGTCATCAGAATATCAAACCAAACAACGATTTGTTGCATCTAAACAATTACAAGGTTTTTAAACAAACATGGCGATCGAGACAAAGTCAAACTCAAAAGAAATCATGTTTAGATCAGCCAGAAATATGAAATCAAAAAGATTACAACCCGAATGATCCGTTATGTTTAATCCTCGGTTCATATATTCGGTTTTCGCATTCACGATCTGATCTTGACCTCCTTTTCTTGTTAACATCCCCTCTCCGGGTCCAAAATCTCCTTCAACATTCATCTAGGTCGAACTCCCTGGCATGGGGGCGAAAATGAGCTTTAAATATGGCATTTTTAGGTTTTCCCCGACGGTGTATGACCTGTACATATTAGGCTTCCACGGGTCGTACACACGTTGCATGGGCATGAAACATGCGAATGCGATTATTATTCCGTGGTTAGGGCACTGGCCATACGCACTCAAAGTGTACGGGCTCGTACACGAGCATATTTTGTCATAATTCCTCGGTCTTCATTCTCTTTGTATCCATAACGCCCAGATTCGCTTATTTTTTATCGAAACCTTCAGATCACTTGAATACACAATTTCTTATCTTTAGACATCAGATTGGCGGTAAAAAAGTAACAAATGGGGGCTAAATACTTACAAAAACCATGTGTTAATTCAAACACATCAAACACAAAGTACTTTGTGATGATTAAGAATCGAACTTTTTTATGATATTCCCGCCGCATGAATGTTTAATTTGAAGTTTAAGAACTATAATTCACGAGTTAACCCAACTTCTGAGACAACCTTGGTTTAAGGCGTTTCATTCGAGTGTATCACCGAATTGTTTCACTCTCAAAATGAAAAACGTTTCTTAAAGAAATTTAGACAAAACTTCGTCTTCAGTCTTCACCACCCAAATTTACTTACCTTACCATCAATGGTTAGTTTTTACTAAGAGAGGAAAGGAGGTCAAGAGGTATTACATTAGGGTGTAAATGAGTCTAGTCTAAGTTCGTCTAAACCAGGATTGCTTCGAGGTTTGTTTCTAAATTTCGAGTTTGACTTGTGAGTAGTTCTTAATTAGCTCGAGATCAATTCGACTTATTACATTTTTCGAACAGCTAAGTGCAACTGCTTACCAGGGGGCTCCGAAAAGTTTACCACCCGCATACAACCCACCTTACTTAAGTCGCCCCCCTCCCCCCCCCCCCCCCCCCCCGCGCGGCAATATGGCTGTATATATTTCAAAGTGTGCATATGAGCCATGATTCAAACTATAAGTTTATGTATACAATTTTAAATAATAGGTTTGTGAATATGCTCGAGCTTGATAAGTTAAATCAGGTTCGAACTTGTTTAATCTTGGTTAGATTCAAGCTTTTGCAAAGCCACTCTCAAATAGTATCTTGAAATAAGCTTGTGAGTTGTGGACAAAAACTTCAATGTTGAAATTTGATTTCTGCGTGGCTTATGAACGAGGGAGGTGATTTGGCCTCGAAATAAATAAAGGTCAAGTTTATAATTCACCATTTGACAAGTTTTAACTCATTTCTCATATCACAATTCGTTGGATGCACATAAAAAGTTAAAAACCAAATATTTAAGTACATGAGACCACCTGTTTTCCTACTTTTCACGTAAATTTGAGAATTTGATATTCTTTTTGTTGATTGATTAGACTTTCCATTATGGAGGGAAAAAAGTGCTATAGGCCCAGTCATCCAAGGATGACGCTGTTAAACCGCAACAACCTATTTATCATGATAGCGCCCAACACCTTTTCGCTCTTCAGCGCCATTTCAATAGCGGCGTTAGACCCTCTTGGTGGATGAGGTTCACTTCAAACTCACCAATCATATTCAAACATACAAACATTTATTTACTTTTTACTTTTTTTTCTTTTATATTGAATATTAGTTAAACCGAGTTAAACCACAACACACTAATTAAGCTAAAACTCTTCATCCTATGTGACAGTAACGTGACACGATAACTAGCTCTTGCTAGTTATCCCACAACACATAGTCTTCCAATTTACACACGTATGTGATACTATTTCCATATTAAGTCTTAGGGAATATTTGAAAGCCTTTTAAAGATGTTTGAAGCTCTTTTTGAGTTTGTATAGAATATATCATGTGAATGAATGTACTATATCATGTGAATAAATGTACAATACGCATGTTAAATATGAACAACATTGGAGTTGTGAAGAACGGTGGTAAGAACGTTTTCCCTTACGGGTTTTCTACTAGGGAGATCTTGGGTTCGAATCTTTAGAGCGTTAAACTAATAATGAACAGCTGAAATTTTGTCTTAGGGCTCGAACTCAGGTAGACCTAATGGCCTACTGCGGAGTCAAAAAGCCGTTAATAAACTACAAAACGATATAAGATCTGGACGAACAAGGAAAGAAATACGATAATCTCGTCTCCTAAGAACAAATGTCTCTGAAATGCGTCTCACAAGACGAATTTTAAAAATCCCAATTTCTTAGAATTTGAAAATATGTACGGCCCAGATAGGAAACATAAAAAACAGTCTTGAGAGACTGTATTTTGAGAAGAAAAGTTAGAAAAAATATGAACTTTTCCATCAATATTTTAAAATAATTTGGACTTTCTCATCAATATTTTCCCATATTTGATCTGCTCCCTACATATTTTTAAGTCTTTAGTCTGCTCCATCATAATTTATATCTTCTCACAATTTGTCTCCCAAGTACAAATTCTTGAAAATATTCAACAAAAAAGGGCTATTTTAGGACTTCTAGTTCTATTTCTAAAAGAGGCTATTCTGAGAATTTTTCCTAAAAGTATTGTGTAAATTCGTAACATTATATATTTCTACATATTATTCAAACAAAAAGTACATTTTGTTTTAGCACTTAGAATTGCATCAAGAATATTACATTTTTTTTGCAATACAACTTGTTTTCATTTTTCAACACAAAATCTAATTTAACTTCTAAATTATTGCATTTTTTTGCAATACAACTTGAATCTTCACTTTTAGAAACGCCAAAACCTTGTCAACCATCTTGTACCGGTAGGCCAAGTATTGCTCTTTGGTAAACATGGCATCCAACAGAAACTAGCGTTGTTTTCCATCAATGAAAGAGAGTTTTCTAGCAATGTATCTTGATAAAATAATTTTAAAATAAAAATATGAAAAAAGCTTATATGAAAAACAATAATTAACCACTTCTTGAAAATAGAATCAACGAGGTGAAGTTGTTGAACTAATCAAAGTGTTCGCAACTTCAAACATGAATATGATAAGTTTCACAAATTGTACTTCTTTTCTCTAAAAAGTAGGAAATTAATTAATTTATGGAAAATTGGAAATAAATAATCCCACCTTTTGTGTATTGGCCGATAATAATCCCACATTTAAAAATCACTACCAATGGTCCCACCTTTCAACTATTTTTGTCACAATGGTCCTTCGTTAAAAAATACTTAACGTCGTTAAGTTTTTTCCTAGTTTCAAATCGATGTTTTAGGGCTTTTGATCGGAAGAAGGATACGAGTCGACCGATGTAAAACTTATCTCGAAATGATGATCCAAACGACGAAATAATGTTTCATTTCGGGTGCTTGAATTTCCAGCTAACAAAAATCAAGCCATTTGAATCACCGTTTCGAGATAAGTTTTACATCAGTCGACTCATATCGTTCTTCCGATCAAAAGCCCTAAACATCGGTTTGAAACTAGGGAAAAAATATAACGACGTTAAGTATTTTTTAACGGAGGACCAGTGAGACAAAAATAGTTAAAAGGTGAGACCGTTGGTAGTGATTTTTAAAGGTAGGATTATTATCGGCCAATACACAAAAGATAGGATTATTTATTTCCAATTTTCTTTAATTTATTAATCATTTATAAATTAAAAGAAAATTTATATTATAGGTTAAATTTGTCTAATAAGATAGAACCAAAAATCTCTTTGAATCATCTTAAGTTATCAATTTGTTATAATCCTATGTGACCATTTGACCAACGACTCATTAACCGCCGGATACATGCACGTAGTTGAATGGAGTAGATAAGCCGAGTTGATTGGCTAGCCGCTATCAGGCGTTTTAAAATAATTAATAAACTGAAAGAAATTCATATTTATTCATATCTAAGATATCGACCAATTCTAACTCAGACGCCCTTAGCATCTTGTAACCAGTTTATCTAAATGGATATGTGGCAAGTCGAAACAAGTTGCCTTGTTATAACATATAAAAGGACTAGTTTGAGGACCATGTATTACACACGTAATTGATAAAAAATTTTAAACTTTAACCATTAAATGAGATTGTAATTACGCTCTAAACAAATGGTAATAAAATTATGAAAGAGTGTTAACATACTACACATGTAACTTATTCTCTCTCTCTCTCTCTCTCTCTCTCTCCATTTTAATTTTAAGGGTTTGATAAATCAAGAATTATGTATTAAAATGTTACATGGTTTAACATGCCAACTAAAAACAAGTTAATATATTATATTTATAAGTATTAGGGGCTGTATGATAGCTTTTTAATACTTCTTAAGAGACTGTTTTTGATCAGTCGAGCCTTGAGTATGTTTGGTTTACTAAAAAGACATCTTAGGGGGTGTTTAGCCTAGCCTTTATTTTTTGGCATATACTTATATTTTAAAATAGCTTATAGTTTATTTTCTATTATTTGATAAGTTCTTTTAAGTGTTTGGATTAGCTTATATTCTACAAGTTGATAATAAGTTGTTAAATCTACTATTCTTTAGTTTGTTAGAGTAATAAGTTGATTTAATAATTATTAATCCATAACCATTTGAGGGCAAATGAGCAACTTACACCCTTACACAAATGAGCTTCTTCAAATAAGCTAAAAAACCATCTTCAAACAAGCTTCTTCAAATTAGCTTATATAAGCTTATAAGCATAAGCTTAAAAAGCTAAACCAAACACCAAGTTAAGCTTATTTTGTAAAAAAAAAAAAAAGCTAAAAAAGCTATAAGCCATGTTAAAAAAGCTAGGCCAAACACCCCCTTAATGGATAATGAAGCCTCTTAATGATTAAGTTTTAGAAATATGCTAAAGGCTACCTCTTAATCAGTCAGACCGATCTTAATGATTTAGTTAAGATTGCCAAACAACTCATACACTTACTAGTGTATAATAATGTATTTGTGTAACAATCATAAACTTACTAGTGCATAATAATATATTTGTGTTAAACAATGAATGAATTATTATGTTACTAACTTGGTATACGACAACGTTTTTTTATGCATTACTCATGCACATGTGTATTTTCTTATGAAACTAATCTGACACGACACGTCGTTGAATATCTTAAAAGCTAAAAACATATTATCTTTTTGCCGGAAAAAAGTGGGCCTTTTTAGTTGTATGGGATATTATTCTTTGGCTTGTGACAAAAGCTATTATCCTCATGGACTATTAAAAGATAGCATTGATGCAGTTTTTAAGTGAAGTAATCATGTTTATCAAGTTCAAAGAAGTCTTTTGAGCATGCTATATATTTGTTTTATAAAGGTAGAAATGTGTTAATTCACTTACGAGTTCACTCAACTTTGAACGAAGCACGTTCAATAAACATACTCGTACTCATGCTCAAGCTACATACATTAACACATTAAACATAATTAGATTTTCCGGTATAAATTAGTTTAATAGTTATACGTGTAATAGTAAATAATTTAATAAATAAAGAATAAATAAGTTAGACAGAAAACAAACTCGAGCTGATAAAATTATTCATGAGTCGAACTCAAGCTTTGTACATAGGATTCTAAACGATTCAAGTTTGAGGTCGAGATACCTTAAATTAAATAAGTCAACTCGAGCTTAGTCGCACTTGGTCTCAACTCATTACACCGTATGCAAGATGCTAAATCGTTTAGTCTCTATATCGAACAAGCCAATCTTGAGTTGACACTGTGCAAGATTGAGACATGATCAAGAACACATCAGACAACAAATAACTGATCTTAGTTAGAGATTAGCTTTGTTGACCTTAAAAAGTTAAAGATAACTACTTACGGGTTAACTACTTAACTAATATATATTATACTTAGTTGATTGAGACCTCAAGACCTAGGCTTACTAGGACAACCTATTTGTTTAAGCTATAAGAGGTCACTAGTGTGTTAACTAATATGTAGGCTAATAAATTGTCTTAATCAGTTGAGGGAGAAAATAAACTTTCTTAGTCGACTGCGGTAAGTGGCGATGATATGAAGGTAAACATATAACTCTTAGGGGCTAGGCTCTTTGGGCCTCTTACTGATTTTATTAAGAGACTATTTCTAAATCGATCGGAGATACTGTCTGCTTATTTCATCAAAAAACACTTCTTAATGGTTTATAGAGTCTCTTAATGGTTTAGTTTCATAAATATGTTGAATGATTAAGAGGCTACTTTTTAATCGATTAGGCCTCTTAATAATTCAACACAAAATTTTCATACAGCCCTTTAGTGATTTGTGAAAGAGCATAAACCTATACATAAGAGTTAATTGTTGAAGATTAACATATATGAATGTAACCAATGACACCAAGTGAAATGTTAGATTTGCTTTACCACAAGTGAATTTATCCTAAGTAATAAGTTTTTATCAATTGCAGTAAATATCCATATTTGAACAATATTAGTAATTGTTACAAAAGAAGTTGACGTTGTAACCAAAACTAAACTCATAATCTAAATCTAAAACTTCTAATAAATGAAAATCCTAATGCTTAGGTGTCAATTTCATATTCACCCATTATTCTAATGTTTGCTGAGAGTAATTCTAGGAGAATAATTATTTTTAGGCCTTTTTATTTTTTTACATAACTACAAACTTGGAGAAATGCCCTTGGTTGGCAAAATCCCGCCAGCCTTTTACCATTTTGTAAATATAGTCAGGTTGACCTAAGTAGCTTAATCTCGGATCCTTTATAATAATCTCTCTTCTAATTATTTCCTTCTTTTCTTTCTAAACCATCAGCCGCTCTATCTTCTTTGAAGATCAATTTGGCCAAGCTAGGTAATCAAAACTGCTAAAATCAGTAGCGGATTCTAATTAATTGATCTAATAGCTTAAAGGAGCATTAATCGAATTGAATCGTTCTTATATTGTATTGTTGTTATGTGGCTTATAGGGTTGTTTTTGTTTCTTATTTGATGTTATTCATCGATGGTTTGGTCTACATTTTTGTTTTGTGGCTATTGTTGTATTTTTTATATAATTGTTATTAATCATCTATTAGGGTTTATATTGATTTTTTGTTTAATATTTGATGTTTGTCATGAATTGATTCTTGATATAATTAACACACATAACTGTGTTTCTTGATATATACATAATCAGGTGTATATTGATGTATAAACCTGTAGATTGTAATTGAACCCTAATAGTATCCCCATATAATCGATTTTTGATACGAAACTGTGGTTTTTTATTGTAGATTGTAATAGAAACTCTAATAATATTCCTGATATACTCTTTTTTTTTTAAATTTTTTATGACTTTTTTGTAATCTTCGACGTTGATTCTATTAGGTGTGTTTATTCCTTTTTTGTATTTAGCAACTTTCACCGAGAATGAACTCAAGGATATGTATAACAAATTCTTGGTTGATTTTAACAAATCCTTTTAACTACGAAGTAGAATAAGAGATTGGCGGTTGGCCTGTGCAGCGGAATCTGCCAAGCTATAACTACGTTTTACCAAGGGAACAACAGAAACAGCAGATTAACAAGCCGGAAGAAAAAGACAACCAAGGTTAGTTAGTTAGTTTCTATTTGTATTTAATTAAGCAATATCATTTACTTTTCTTTTCTTTTCTTTGTGTTTATTTAGAAATCAAAGATGAATTCAAGGATTACTACGAACATTGGAAACCTGTATTTGAGGGAACTGAAGGTACACACCAAGAGCATTTTCTGGTATACTTCCTGTGACTGAAGGATTTTGCCCAATATGTTTGGGAGTCAGTTGGACTGCATTTTTGTTGTGTCTAGCCAATGTGATCTTCATGATATTGAAGCTTATGGACAGGTAAATTAAAGTTGATGAATAAAAAGTAAAAAAAGATAAGTTTTTTGTTAGTTTATACTTTATATGTTAGTGTTTGAATTGACTATTTTAATTTTGTTTTTTAGATGCTTAGGGATGCTGACTTTAGAGAGGTGATAGCAGAGGATCGAACCGAACAGGTTATTTTATAAAACCTCCTTAATAGTTTTATTCAACATATTAAAATGTTATATTGAAGAAACACTAATTGACCCCGGGCAGATTACGGATAATCTGGGGGTTAAATAGATGTTTCCCACGAGGGGTTATGTCCGGCAAAGATGGTTCTTCTGGTGACCTGCAAAACAGACACCGTGAGCTCGTCACTGAGAAGGGGGGGTACCTCCTTGTGACCACCCTCCGGCGTGAGAATCAGACTAGATTGCTCTTGAATATAAGTGTATATTAAGAGATTGCTAGAGAAGATAAGATGTGATAAGGTAATGTAATATGTCCATACCATTCTAAGGTGTTGGAGTATTTATAGCCGAAGGTAGGTTTCCAAGAAGGTACAGCCGGCTGAATAGTATTCCTGTTCTGCCAACTGTGGGCTACGCACATGCCATGCTGGCAGTTGGTGGGTAGGCAGCGGCTGATAGGGACCAGGCCGGCTGTGTACTATTCCTTTTCCACCAACTGCAGGCTATGCACGTGCTACGACAGGTTGGTGAGTAGGCAGCGGCTAATAGTGACAGGGGTTGGTGAGTAGGCAGCGGCTGATAGTGACCAGGCCGGCTGTGTACTATTCCTTTGTCACAGTGAGCTGTCGCTGCTTTGGTCAGACCTTTTGTCCATACTTCGTCAGGTACAGTACAAAAGGTCCTCCGGTAGCGTACGGACTGGCTCATTTGGGCGGGAGTGTTCCCGGCTTGCTCACTCCTTCTTCAGGTGACATTAATGAATTATTTAAGAGTTAAGTGCCTTGTGCGTGTAGCCTTGCAGCGCAGGTAGCCTTCCCTGATGGCTTGTATCCGCAGCTGCGGGAACAGGCAGGGTACTTCACCATTGGGAGGCTTTTCCTGCGGGAACAGCTTGCGTACTGCGCGTAAGGACGTCACGTCTCTGAGCATTGTGGGTCCTGCGGATCCAGTTGGTTTCTGCGCAGACGTCCCTCTTCAAGGTGAGTCTTGCGAGTTTAGCCTTTGCGCAGACGTCCCTGTTGAAGGTGAGTCTTGCGGGTTCAACTGCGCAGACGTTCCTCTTTGAGGTGAGTCTTGCGGGTCCAACTGGGCTCTGCTGGGACCTACCTCTCCACGCCCAGAATGAGGCACACCCATTCAAAATGGCGGATCTTTGCGATCGCCATTGGGTGTACCTCCGTCAGGTGCACACCGTGTCTCTCCGGAACACGGTATACAAACTTCGTCAATGGGAACCTGAGATTCCCATAGATGAAGAATGCAACATACACCCCTATTTTGCTCTTGGGGGCATCGTACACCGTCTGGTGTGGCTCAGGAAACTCAGGCTCGAAAGGCTCGAGCATGAACTTCCTAACGATGTACTGATACTGGTCGACGGGAAGAGCACACTGGCACTCGCCAGCAGTACTCTTATCGTCCCTATCAGAAGTGGACGTCGGGTTCTCAGAATACACGTCCGACTCTTCAGCAGTAACTTCAAGATCATGAGAAGACATGTTTTGAATGTAAACAAGAACGATTTCAGGAGAGTGCTCGACAGAAAAGTTAGAGTATTCGCCGGAAATCGTTTAGAAGAAGAAGAGAGGTGAAACTGTGAGTTGAGATGCAACCTCTCCTCCCTTTATATACTCATCGCAATGAATGCGATGAATTTAATGCGGAAGAGAGAGGAAAACGCTGGTGCAATGAAACTATGACACGTGGAAAAAGCAAGCTGGCAACAGCTGTTGACAGGACGCGTGCCGTAAACTTCGCGGCCACGCGCCCGAAAACTCGCGCCCACGCGCCTGAAAAAGCGTCTGGAATGACCATATACTGTCACGTCGCCATAACTTCCTGCACGTCCTAACACTGTCAGAAGAAACCGTCGGACGACGTTTCAACAGTTTGGACTGTTCTTATCCTTTCACCAACTCTTCGAATTTCAAAAAGATTCAAAAGTAAGCGGGACTATACCCCTTACCTTGGCAACCAAGTAACTATAAGATAGGTGTGAGTACAGTGTTAAGGCAAAACCCTTCACATACTTAGCACCTGCAGGGAATTGAAGCCAAGAATATCTCGGCAACCAAGTAACTATAAGACGGGTGCGGGTACAGTGTCAAGGCAAAACCCTTCACATACTTAGCACCCGCAGGGAATTGAAGGCAGGAATACCTTGGAAGTAAAGTAACTATAAGACGAGTGCGGGTACAGTGTCAAGGCGAAACCCTTCACATACCTAGCACTCCGCAGGGAATTGAAACCAAGAAGGATCTTCTGGGCCACGCTTGCGGAAACGGGAATAACATCCCCGCATATCGGGAACGTCGAGAACTAGATTGTTTGAAGCTCCAAGATGGAATTGGTTGTTTTAAAATAATTGATCACTATGTTCAAAACTACCAAAACCTTATGGAGAATCTACACAAGTGGAACTCAACGCTCCTGACTTGCGAGGAGGTTACAGACCTACCCGCATCATACCCAAAGATCAAGCAGAAAAGTCGGGAATTTCTGCACGTGACATTAGGACTTCCGCGGGAAGAATCCCCATGGAAAACCTTAAAACTAAACCCTTTTCAAAACCCTTTTCTTAAGTCCAAAAGTTCACCTCACTTATTAACAATTCATGAGGAGAACATTGGACTGGGGGGACTTGAAGAGGTAGGTCCCAGCAGAGCCCAGTTGGACCCGCAAGACTCACCTCAAAGAGGAACGTCTGCGCAGTTGAACCCGCAAGACTCACCTTCAACAGGGACGTCTGCGCAAAGGCTAAACTCGCAAGACTCACCTTGAAGAGGGACGTCTGCGCAGAAACCAACTGGATCCGCAGGACCCACCATGCTCAGAGACGTGACGTCCTTACGCGCAGTACGCAAGCTGTTCCCGCAGGAAAAGCCTCCCAATGGTGAAGTACCCCGCCTGTTCCCGCAGCTGCGGATACAAGCCATCAGGGAAGGCAACCTGCGCAGCAAGGCTACACGCACAAGGCACTTAACTCTTAAATAATTCAGTAATGTCACCTGAAGAAGGAGTGAGCAAGCCGGGAACACTCCCGCCCAAAGCCGGGAATACTCCCGTCCAAATGAGCCAGTCCGTACGCTACTGGAGGACCTTTTGTACTGTACCTGACGAGGTATGGACAAAAGGTCCGACCAAAGCAGCGACAGCTCACTGTGACAAAGGAATAGTACACAGCCGGCCTGGTCACTATCAGCCGCTGCCTACTCACCAACCCCTGTCACTATTAGCCGCTGCCTACTCACCAACCTGTCGTAGCACGTGCATAGCCTGCAGTTGGTGGAAAAGAAATAGTACACAGCCGGCCTGGTCCCTATCAGCCGCTGCCTACCCACCAACTGCCAGCATGGCATGTGCGTAGCCCACAGTTGGCAGAACAGGAATACTATTCAGCCGGCTGTACCTTCTTGGAAACCTACCTTCGGCTATAAATACTCCAACACCTTGGAATGGTATGGACATATTACATTACCTTATCACATCTTATCTTCTCTAGCAATCTCTTAATATACACTTATATTCAAGAGCAATCTAGTCTGATTCTCACGCCGGAGGGTGGTCACAATGAGGTACCCCCCTTCTCAGTGACGAGCTCACGGTGTCTGTTTTGCAGGTCACCAGAAGAACCATCTTTGCCGGACATAACCCCTCGTAGGAAACATCTATTTAACCCCCAGATTATCCGTAATCTACCCGGGGTCAATTAGTGTTTCTTCATATATGAAGTAATATTAGTAATCTTATTGAACAAGTGTATCTGGTCAACCGAGTCAAGATGCATTAACCTGTTGAAAAAATTGTAAATGGGTTTCGGCCAAACCCACAAAAACATTTAGCTAAACAGGTTGGGGTCGGTTGGCCTGGTGGGTTTATGGGTTTAGCTAAATGTTTAGCACAACTGTGAAAAATTGAAATTGTGTGTATATTTAGCAAATATAATAGTATTAAATTGAGTAATTGAAAACATTTTGAAAATTACTTTTTAATTGTAAATTAATTAATAAAAAATATTGAACTATTTTAGAGAAGATTATTATAAAAATGTGTCATTGATGAAGATCTCAGGATCATCTGATTATTAAGGCATTCAAATCAGTGTTATAATAATGGAACTAAACGTTATTGATAGTAGGGAGTCATTATGACAATAAAATTAATTAGATCTACAATCTTTAAAAAACCTACAATTTCAACTAAGTGTTTACTAACAATATTAATAACCTCAACGTTTTCATGCACATTTTAAAGTTTAAATTTCAATGCTTTAAGGTTTTAATTAGTTGTAGCATTTAACAAAGTTCATTTTACAATTTTAATATATTTAAATGTATTATGACGTTTAAGAAATTGAGCACCCATTTCTTATACATAAAAATTTAAAATATTTAATTAACACAAGTTAATTACAAATTTAATTACATATCCTTATTTTAAGGAATTCAGATTTGTAAGGTGTGATTATTTCCTAAAGTTATAGTAATTCCAATTTATCTTTTGAAACTACTTTCCTAAATATAATACCAATATCACGGGATTTGATTAGTCAAGTTTCAAGCATTCCTTATTAATGATTCTTCGATAAAACACATTTAAAAACTCATATTGTACATCAATACTTTTACATTCTGAATCTTCCTCTCACTCAGAGCAAGCACGCTTATCATAAAAATGTCTCAAAGGTTAGTATTTCTTATTTTATCTTCATGACAAATACACTTATAGTCCTACTGTCTTAGTAACAATAATACTGATATTTATTTGTAATTCTCAGCATGATTACTTCCTCAAACATCACCATGTTCAAAGGGTTGGACCTTAATAACTCGAATTTCACACTTCAAGGCCGAGTCATAAGATTATGGAGGATGCCTGTAATAAAGCGTCCTACTGATACTCATATTGTTGAAATCATACTTATGGACAAGGAGGTATTATAAACTTTTATTATGTATAATAACATTCATTTAATACCCGATTCATATTTGATTTAATTTATGATATTTTTCAAATTTTACGGGGTTCGAAGATCCAAGTTTCTATTGAGAAACAGTATTTGAAACCTGATTTGATTTAATTTATGATATTTTTCAAATTTTACCTGATTCATATCCGATGTCCTGTTTTTCCCATGGACAATTATATGTTGCGTTATCCAGGGTGACCAGCAGACGTGGTCTTAAACTTTTGATATTGGATGATGAAGGGAATACTTGTGATAAAACTACGAATGTTGTATATAAAAAGATTTTCTCAAATTTGTAAATTTAAGACTCTAAACTGTTTATTGTTTGTAATATGTATTTAATTTGTTTTTCCCTTTAATTTTGTATCTTTATTTCAAATTACCAACTTTATTAAGTTTTATCATTTGAAAATTCCCGTGTATTACACAGGTTCAAAAGCTATCTTTATTTCAAATTACCAACTTTATTAAGTTTTATCATTTGAAAATTCCCGTGTATTACACGGGTTCAAAAGCTAGTTATATATACACATGAAAAAAAAGGATTTCTTAAACTTCAATATAAGCAAGACTTTGGTAACAAAGAACAGTTAGGTCTGTTCACGGGCCGAGCCGAATCGAGCGAAGGCTTGCTCGTTGCTGGCTCGTTTACAACTAAACCAAACGGCTGAAATTTGAACCAAGCGAAAAACAAAACGTGCCAAAATCGAACCGAGCATTTTTCGATTGAACATCGAGCGATTTCGAGCATTTTTTTATTTCCTTTTAATTTTAAAAAATTCAATAAGAAACAAGTTTGAAAGTTGTAAATAATATATTTTGTAAACAAATTGGTAGTTTTTAGACAAACGTATAATAGGTTGTAAATTTTTAGAAAAAAGAAGTTTGAAGTGAGATATATAGAACATGTAAACAAGCTTTTAGTATTCTGAAAACTTGAATCGAACTAATAAAACTATAAAATTGACGGAATAGGAAAATTTTGAAAGGGTTTTAAAAATTGCATACTTACTTTTATGTATGTTGTCTATATATTTATATATTTCTTCATAAATAGTTATATATAAAATAAATTAAAAATATTCGAGCCGAACCGAACCGAGCAGACCTTTGCTCGTTGCGTGGCTCGTTTACAAACCGAACCGAGCAGAGCGGCTCGTTTACAATCAAGCGAAAAAAACGAGCGAACATTTTCCGAGCAAATTCCGAGCGAGCGACGAGCAAGTTCGAGCGTCGAGCGGTTTAGACGGCATTAAAAACAGTAAGTATAACAAAACAATTTAGTTAACTTGATTATGGGTTATGGTCGATTTTGGGTCAAGCGTGTCTTCAACAATTCGTTTGGGCTTGGCCCCAATAATGAGGGCAAATTAGCTGTTTCGGGTTATTTTGTTCTAAACAAAACCTTAGTCAAATGTGACCTATAATAACAGAAGTTAAATTTGTTAAAAAAAACACCCTAATAAATTTTTTGAAAACAAAATTTTTTCCACCATAAAATCCTCCGAACCTTGCGCTGAACTACTGAAGGATTTTAACCCATCACTTTTCATTTGTAAGAGGGACGTCATACCACTAAACCAATAGATCATGGGTCAATGAAGTTATAATTTAACAGTATTATTTTATTCATCAACTTGACAGGCCTGGACACGGTATGGGCCGGTGATATGCAGCCCCCGGTATGGGTATGGGGTGTGGGCCCATGCACCGAGTATCGGTACAGGGTCAGCGATGTGGCTAGACTTCGGTGCCATCCAAATCTTTAATCCTAAGCCGTTCCTCTGGCGTCACACTCACCCTTAGGGCCTAACATATTTAGGCTGAGTAATTCGGATACATGACCCACCCTTGAGGCCTAACATATTCAAGTTAGGTCAAGTAATTTGGATACATAATCTAGAACCAACTCAAGACTCGACCGATTAAGTTTATTCGGTTCAAGCCTTGGTTTTAGTTTTGGAAGTGGACACATGCTCGCTTTGGCCTGGATAAAAACCAAAATATAAAACATCATCACATCATAAAAGTCCTTATTCAGTCTACACCTAACAAAAGACCAACCCAATCCGAAAAGACCAAAACTAACTCACCCCATACCGGTCCAATCTAGTGTCGTAATGTTTCAAAAAGCATTGAGATTCAGTCTTGACCTAACAAGAGACCAACTCAACCCGAAAAGACCAAAACTAACTCACCCTATACCGGTCCGATCCAGTGTCGTAACTTTTCAGAAAAACATTCAGATTCAGCCTTGACCTAACAAGACACCAACTCAACCCGAAAAAACCTAAACTAACCCGCCCTAAATCGGTCCGAATTTAACCCAAAAAACACCCCATTTCATACAAAATCTAAGATTATAATTAAATGCAAGAACAACTTTCTAAAAACACAAAGAACACATCATTTCATTATAACAAACAACTCACATCATCATCATAAAGATTACAACTAAACAACCCTAATTCCCTTTGATTCGCAAAACCTAAAAACGCATCCGATCACAATCTCATATCATATCAACATCATTATTCCCACCCGAACTACCCGCATACGCCTGAAGCGCCTCACCTGCAAGCCTACAAACCCTCCACTCCTGCATCACACTCGCCCCCATCTCCTCATAAAACTTAATCGCATTCACATTCCAATCCAACACAACCCACTCGACCCGCCCGTACCCCATTGCCACCGCCTGCCTCGCAACCGCAGACAGCAACAACTTCCCCAACCCATTCCTCCTATAACACTCCCTCACAAACAAATCCTCAATATAAAACCCGGGTTTCGCCAAAAAGGTTGAATAATTAGGAAAAAACAACACAAACCCAGCCACAATCACATCATCCTCCAAACCGGATGACGCAAACACCCCCGGTTCGGGATCGGTCACCGGGTAACTTAAATTTAATGTTTTGTAAACCGGAGTAAACTCCGGGTGATGGTGGAGTGATGGAAATGGGTGTTTGGAGACTTCGATTAGGAAGACGGTGAATGAGTGGAAGGGTTTGGGGTTGGAGAATAGGGTGGCGGCGATTGAGGGTTCGGTGGCGAAGCATTGGTCGGAGAGGCGTTCGAAGGCGGCCATCTGGTGGATCATTTTGTGGATGACGGGTGTGTCGGGTTTGGCGGCTAAGCGGATGCGGGTGAAGAGTGGGAAGGTGGTGGGAAGGTCCATGTTGAGTTCGGCTGGGGTGGTTGGTGGCGGCGGTGGTGCGGCGGCGGCGGCCATGTTTTGTTTTGATGGGTGGGGTTGGGTTGATATATGAGTCATATGAGAAGAAGGTGCGAGACTGTGTGGTATTTTTGTTTTACGGTTTTGCCCCTGGAAAATCAAAAGCCAAAAGGTATTTGTTTTCCTTTTCGTAAAGTTAAATACAAGTTTTTAATATTTTAATAAATAAATAAACTGAATATGATCCGTGAGAACCGGCACACACAAACCGATTAGGCCTGGTTGTTTTAAAATAGAGTCTGGTTTGAGGTCATGAGAATAGCATTAAATGGGCACATGTCGTGTTTGGGTTCAGAATAGATATGATGGGTAAGATACTTTTTCTCACTCCTAAATTATAAATGGCTCGTATTTTGTTTTGAACTCCCTCTAGCATTTATCTCTTACCCCATCTCGATCATTAACTTATGTTGTAGCCGCATGTGAGAACGATGGTGTTGAGCGTGCGCTGCACTTACAACTTCATTCTTGACCCAGGTATAACATCCTTAGTTTATTTATTTATTTGTCACAAATAATATAATTTAATCTTTTTATAAAATTATTTTTTAGGTTATTTTTGTTGGGTTATTTTATTATAAAAACGAGTAATTTTCTTGTTATTATATTATCTTAACAAATCATATGTTTAAGTTATTAAAATTTTGAAATTATTAAAGTTATAATATTGTTAGAAATATAGTTGAACAATTTATATTTCAATTCAATTTTTTAATATTATATAATATATGACTTGTTTATATATGTAATATAGAACAATGACTCCAAATTCATTCATATCTATACTTATTTTAAGTAATTTACAACATTTAATACATTAGGTATAACATATAATTGGGGCAAATATGTCATTCTTACATTGAATCTTACGTGCAATTGAAATTTATTCAAAATATTTACAATTTTAATCCCTTAAAGTTACAACATTGGTCCTTAATCTTTTGCTTTTATATTCTTTTATTCTTACTTTTAACCCAATTTCCCTCACGATTTTTAACGGTCATAATTTTTTCATACGTTAATATTTTTTAAAGTAAACGGCATCATAAAAACGAGCATTTTATTATCTTGAGTATGATATTAATATAGTTTTCGAAGTGAAAAAAAAATACAAAACCATTTTATGCAAAGGTGTTTGCGGTTCGGTTTTGATGGCTTTATATTAAACCATGAGTCAACTTTACACGTTTTTTTTCGTTGTCGAAAACCAAAACTGAACTATTTAAAATTAAAACCCACTAAGCCAAACCATTCCCAACGACTAGGTTCCGATATAGTTTGTAGTTTTGTACTTCGATAATAAATTGAGTTTAAATAAGAATTAATAATCTGCCTATACCTTCACTTCAAACTAAGCACCAACTAATATGTTATTTAAGATAATCATAATACGAACAAATATAACTTTTGTCACATAAATGATAAACCTTATTACAACAAATAGAAGGCGAATTCATAACAAGAACAAATATTACAAAAAAATCATACTGGAAATTGAGTTAAATTAAAGTTGCAATAGACGAGTTTACTCATATCAAATAAAACTTTGTTTAACTATATTTTAACTATATATAATATATATATTATAAAACATATCTAATACTAAATAAGTAAATAATTAACATTTCAATATGTACGATCAACTCCGGTTTCAACCGTGAAACCAAACTGATGAATGTTCTCATAATTTACGGAATAATGAACACCCATAAATTTGTTACATGATTACCAAAGTATGTGTTTCTCGCTGCATCGCGCTCTAGCATGTATTTTAAGAGTGACCCTTGCTAATAAAATCTTGGATAACCACTATATGTGAAAACGATAGGCCATAAATAACGAGTGCTAGATGCCACACTCGATTTCAGGGGCCTAGTTATGTGACCAATGGTTGGTACCAGCTATGTTAATTTATCAAAGTTTGGTTACGCAAGGAAAAAGGTTTAATAAAATATTTACTTTCTTAGCATAGGGAATCAAATACCCTTTTTTTGTTTACAAAATTACCTGCTTAAAAAACAAGTTTGCATATCCTTCGTTTACAAAATTTGCTGAGTCATTAGCAGTATTCTATGTCTAGGGATCTTCTATCTCCATTTGGCATGTCCACTCATATACCTTAATCTTGGTTACCTGAAAACATTTTTTAAAATATGTGATGTGTTGAAAGCAGTCTATAAAAACTTAACCTAACCTAGACACTCTAGTTTTAAATTTATAAATCTAGACTATCCTAATGCTAGACCACTAGACATGCAAGTGTACTTATCAACTGTAGCAAAGCCTAATGAAGTCCGGTTATCGAATCCAAAGGACACTAGCGACACCTAAAACTAGACTCTGACTTAAAACTTAAGTAAATAGATTTAGTTGATTTTTGTGTTTTTCATTTATTAGCTATAAACTAAAGAATACTTAAACTAAAACTGACACTGACACTGCAATAACAAACTTCAACTCTATGACCTAGACGAACCCAAAGATGGGAGAAGCACTACCTAGGTTTAGAATCCTACTTCTGAATCTCAGATCTCTCTTAGCTATGAAATCTATAATGGAACCGGGATCTTAAAATACGACACCCTTAGGCAACCTATGGATCCCTAATCATTCTCCAGGCGTGACCTAAAAGGAAACCTTAAGGGGCGTGTAAACTTACCGGTTGGTTGGATTACCTCTCAGTCTCTCCAACAATACTAAAGTACCCTAAAAGATAGATTACCTCTCGGTCTCACTATCTCAATACACCATTACACCGTAAAGTGCAAGGGTAACCTAAGAGCAATCAATAAGATACAAAATTACAATGAAACTAGGAAAATCTGGAAACCTCCTGTCAGAGAGTTCTAGCCTAAACACCTAATCTCAAGGACAACCCGACTATCTATTATCTCTCAGTCTCTAGATAGGTAGAATATAAAATTTTAATAAATCACCAACCAATGTTCATATGGAATACTACGTCTAGTAAAACCATAAAATAATCACAAACACACAGTAAGCGACCTAAACATGCGTCTATAACTGAAAGACGTTCAACAAGACACACGCGAAACAAAGATTAATAATAAATCAAAACTAGATACGCAAACACATCAAATCAATTGTAAAAAGATTATTTACTTTAGTACTAATCCAACATTAGAAACTAAAAACCAAGAAAAATCCGCAAATTACCAAGTACTCATCAAAAACTAGGTAGCTAGGGGGTTCAACCAACAATCATATTCAGGAACAAGATAAAATAAATAGGTCTAAAAACTGAATTAATAAAGAAAGCAATAAATTCAAACCAAATAATAAAATCTGGATGAGTAGATATTAATCTAGAACGCTCTCTATACTCGAACACCCTTGCTTGCTCCTCTCTTGCGGCTGCTGCTTTTCGTCTCCCTTAGGGCCGACTCCTCCCTCCAATCAGTAAATAATCTCCGCTGACCTTTATTCAATCTCTCTATAATGCAGCTCTCTTTTGTCTTTTTATATGACCCGTGGGGCGGCTCCTTCAAAAAATAGAATAATAACAATTAATTCACGTGGGGTGTTGTAGGGTTCCTTAAACAAATCTGACTTTTAATATATCTATAATATATATAAACGAAAACCCAAAAATCCTATATGTCACGATATGGTCTCTCCCCCTTTTTATGGAAGCCACCAGATTTCTTAATTTTTAAATGAATGCCTCTCATTGATTTAACCCAAATTCATGGGTATGGGTCTTATCAAAACCAGATAGCTCTTAAACGGGTTATAACATCTCATTAAATTAAAAATTAATCTTACCAATTATTTGATATGAAAATCCTACAAAATAGGAATATACTAAAATTTAATATCCAATTTAAAAAGAAAAAGATATTATTTATAATTAATAAACAATTTTATAGTAAAAAACATAAGCGGGTCATGGGTCACCAAATCCAGATAGTTTTTAAATGGATTATAACATATCATTTATTTATGAAACCCTTTCATCATCAAACCCTAAGTATATTATTAACTTTCTTACAATAAAGAAAATTAAAATCCAAAAAATAAATATTAAAAAATGAAAAATGTAAAACAACCATTCTCTCAAGCCATCAGATTACTTTATTTGTAAATGAAGGCTTCTCACGCATTTGACCCGAATTCACGGGTAAAGGTCTTACCAAACCCAGATAGCTCTTAAACGGGTTATAACATCTCATTATATTAAAAAATAATCTCATCAAATATTTGATATGAAAATCCTATAAAATAGGACCATACTAAAAATTAATATCCTATTTTATTTAAAAAAAAGATATTATTTATAATTAAGAAACACTTTTATAATAAAGAAAATAAACGGGTAATGGGTATCACCAAACCCAGATAGCTTTTAAACCGGATTATAACATGTCATTTATTTGTGAAACCATTTCATCATCAAACTTCAAGTATATTAATTATTAACTTTCTTACAATAAATAAAATTAAAATCCTAATATGCATGTATAAATATTAAAAACGAATAATGTAAAACAACCCCCGTAATACATGGGGATAAAATCTAGTGTATATATATATATGGTAGTTGATTTGAATAAGTAATATCGTATATTTTCTTGCTTCTTACGTTTCATGTTTCAATTAGTATGTTCTTTTTTTTTAATTACTACTATTACTACTACTACTCTTGTTGCTGCTGCTACTGCTACAACTACTACTACTACTATTATTATGCGTTAACGTTAGGTGTTATTTTCTTTTCTTTTTTTATTCTTTTTAAATATTTCATATAGTTATAATAATAATTAGTATAATATATCATATGCTTGACTCGTCATTCGTCGGTCTCAAGTTTAGTAAAAGTGCTCCATTTTAACTCATTGTCTTTAGAAACCATTTAACTCACATACGAACCAATTAATAATTATATTCAATAAAATCTTGACTCAAAAGTACTTAAAAGTATAGGAAATATTTATATATTTATATATAATTTAACTCGTATCAATATGTCAGCTATATGCTAGAGAACAATGCTGACTCAATAAAAGGTTTTCATAATTCGTTATGAGACAACACCAATAGCGTTCAATGACTCCGTGGAATCCCATCTCACTGGAACTAAACATATACACAAACCACTTTAGGGACGGTTACGCGCCCCATGGCCAGTATGACTGTAGTGTGCCTAATACAGTACATATACGTAAGGATCCATACACATGTGTATTTTAGCTTTAATGTTTAATTACTACATTATATGTAACATTCGTTACTTTTCAAACCCGAAAACCCGACCCATTTTAAATTTTCGGTTTTGTTTATATATATATATATATATATATGTATATATAATATTATAATGATATCTCAAGTTTCGTTTCTTGTGTTTTACGTGACATTCATTTTATTATTATTATTATTTTGTATACATATTCGTTAAACCGACCCAGGCTATCGTTTCAGTGTATTCTTGATCATCGTTTATTATTAATATAATTTTCTAGATGATTCACGAGTATCGTTTGTTCGTTTTTCATACGTTTTGTTCAATTATCGAAACTTCGGGATTTAAGGTTTCTATTTTAAACGATCTACAAACTATCCGGGTAAAATATAAAAATTTTTTCAAGTATTTAAACTTTTATTACATTTTTATAATTTATCAAAGTACTAGGTTCATTTGGTAGTTTATATTTAAATTATGTTTAATATAACTTTAAAGATAAGGGGCTTAAAGTGTAAATGTTTCAAAATATAATATAATATAATATATATAAAAAATATATGTATATAATTCCAGCCATCTCCATCCCGTCATTCCCGTTTTTCCGGCGATGGGAATTCCGGCCACCGCTAACCAACTCCGGCGACCCCCTTTTCTAGCCGTAATACACGCGTTTGATCCAATTAATCATCCCAACGGTTTTATGCGTCGATATTAAACAATAATCAACTAATTAATTGTACTATAGCGTCCGCAAAACCGTCTTTAATTCCCGTAATGATTGCCGGAATTTCGGCCAGAAATCAATTGACGAAATTAACGATAATACGCTCCAAACTTCAGTATAAACACAATGCTAACATCAATCTAAACTTGTACCGATCCCCAAATCAATCCAACATACATTTTTTATCACGGATTAATCCTTCACACCGCGATTTTCCGGCGACCCTGGTTCTCAGTCCTATCATAACGATATTAGGTAATCTTTATATGGTTTTTGATCCTTTTAAACCGATAAGTAAAGCCCCTAACCTTAAATTAACAAACACGGAACCAATTTGTGTAATGGAAATCTAAGGTTTTGATTAGGAAGAAGATAAATAGGGGCATGTAGTTTTATACTTCTATTTCCATATCATAAACAAATTGTAACTTGGCCTATTGGTTAAGCCATTGTTGTATCAAACAGAAGACCCGGGTTGGTATTAATTTTTAAAGCTTATTTTATTTATGTCAAAAATCTAATTAACTGTTTATAAATCATAACAAATCAAATAAAATGATTTTTAAACTAGATAAAATTTTTATAAATTATAACTTATCGTTTTCAACTAACACCCAACTTCCATTTTTCATTAAACCATAAAAAAAATTAATTTATATTTCCGTTACTTTAATTCTTTATAATTTGTTAAACCGTTGAAGTTAATTTTTAATCCGTTAACTTAAATTCGTTAGCTTTTATTTCGATGACTTTAAACCCGTTAGCTTCATAAATTGTTAACATTAATTTCGTTAATATATTTACTTTGCAAGATAAAATTCCCATTTAAAATTCATACCATGAAATCATCGTAAGTTTCACATGAATGTTAAGGTTATAATATTAAAATGATTTAAACCGTTAAGGATAGATTATAATACGTTGATGTATAATTCGTTAGCTTAAATCCATTAACACAATTATTGTTCAAGACAAATATGTGTGCCTTATAAGTACCTTAAGTTTTATAATAGCATTAGTTAAAATAGTTCATTAAAATGCCAGTAAAATTTAAATGCAATATCAAAATCCAAAATGCTTTAAAATAATAAAACATAACACGACATCTTTACTTGCTAATTAAATATATTAAAATGATGCTCAAAACCTAAAACTAAATTATTTAATTTCTTCAATCCCGTTAGTTAGATTCGTTTTGTTTCAATTATAGTTCGAGAAGTTCGGTTGCGTCGGTCTTGTTATCATGCTTACGCTTTTTATTACAAGTTTATCGTCGATTTCGAGGTGAGTTTCTCACATCCCCTTTTTAACGCTTTTACTTTTGGGGGTAGCATATATATCCTATTAAACGCAAATCGATGTTATACTCAGCTATTAAACTGGAATTCATATCGTGGACTTGTGTGTTATATGTGCTTACTTGATTATGTGCTCAGCAAGTGGTTGCCTCAATAAGTATGATCATACGCCCCCCTTTGCACTCAGAACCATTTTGTTATAAGTGGAAAAGGGACCCCCGATCCGAGTACGTTGGTTGTGGCTAACTAGAATGGACATTGCATGCGAAGTAGTTTAATTATCACAAGTTTCATGGAATTGCAAGGTTTTTATATATTTATTCAAACTTGTGGGAACTCACCAACTATTAAGTTAGTTGACCGTATTTTATATATATGTTACAGGTACAGACATTAGAGGATGATACTTGAAGAAGACACTAGAATTAGGTTATTGAAACAAATGGACAAAATGTTTAGTTGTATTTATATTTTCTTGTATTTCTTGTTTATGAACTTGTGTATATGATGCTTAAACCAATTAAATATAATATTGTCACTTAATAGTGTCACATGTGTTTTTTCAACAATCTGTACGTCACACTCGGGCGTTTCCGCTTTAGCCGGGGTGTTACATTATATCAAACATTTTAAAGGATTTGAACCAACTCTAATATAAATACTTTTCCGACTCTTTTTATGTGGATAATCATCCATAATTTTAAAAGAGTAAAACTTATCTTATATATATATATAAACGAAACCTTTAAAAGCTCTCTTGTTGCTCCCTAGATTCTCTCAAGTCAACAGATTGCTTTATTCGTAAATGAAGGCTTCTTATGCATTTGACCGGAATTCACGGGCATGGGTCTCACCAAACCCAGATAGCCCTTAAACGGATTATGACATCTCATTAAATTAAAAATTAATCTCACCAAATATTTGATATGAAAATCTTATAAAATAGGGATATACTAAAAATTAATATCCGATTTAATTAAAAAGAATACATTATTTATTATTAAGAAACAATTTTATAGTAAAAAGAATAAGCGGGTCATGAGTCTCACCAAACCCATGTATCTTTTAAACTGGGCTATAGTATTTCATTTATTTGTAAAATCCTTTCATCATCAAAATTTTAATTATATTATTAACTTCTTTACAATAAATAAATTAAAATCCAACAAAATATATAAATATTAAAAAAGGATAATGTAAAACAATTCCATAATACATGC
Source organism: Bidens hawaiensis (assembly GCF_021521415.1). Classification (NCBI taxonomy): domain Eukaryota; kingdom Viridiplantae; phylum Streptophyta; class Magnoliopsida; order Asterales; family Asteraceae; genus Bidens; species Bidens hawaiensis. The sequence goes on from NW_027493788.1 coordinate 112,444, forward strand.
GGATAAAAACTAGTAACTTTATAAAAAGGTTGAGCGTATTCACATTCTAAAAAGGTAAGACGCATTCACCTTGGCCGTGTAACGGCTTTATAATATGATCTTTGAATATTTAATTTTTGTAAAAAGTGGGCATAATATGGCTAGTGTTTTAGCTTTATTAGGCGGGGGTATATTCTAACCCTAATATAAATTTAGATGGCATGATATTTTAAAGATGGATTAAACCACCTCAACTTAGGTTATATTTGTTAAAAAGGGGCCATGGATTATGCTTTTCATGGGGTTAAAAGACAAAGTACAATATATTAAACTAACAATTAATAGGGGTGAGATGGAGTTAAAAGGATTAAACCATTTGCTTTGGATGAGATCGTGTGAAAGAAAGAAAAATAAGTGATGTAGTGCTTATGTGGAGTTAAGAGGGGTTAGAGTATATCATATGGCATAGCATGAAAATATTTTGAGGATGTCTAAGTAGTAGTGTTCATTAAATATCTGTATTTATAGTCGAAATTTTCTTCATGCCTAAGTCTTTCAATGAAATGTGTCAATTCAAAGTAAGAATCTATACCTTTACTATATAATAAATAAAACTTTCTAAATATCACATGTCATCACCAAAATAATCATTACAAAATTTTTCTAACTTTTTCTCTTATTAAATACATTTCTCTTTCTTATTAATAGTTTTATATCCCTTTTATATTTAACCTTTTTTTTAATCTATTTTTATTCCTATGTCCTACATGTGTTGAACAAATAAAATTTTATAATTGATAACTTTATAACTTTTTTTTCTTTTTAATCTATTATTTTTCCATGTTCTACATGGACTGAACAACATAAATTTTATAAATGATAACCTTACAAATAAGAGAATGATAAAAAAGTTAATTATTACATTAAATAAGTACTAAGTTCAATAAGAACTACAATTCACAAACTTAAAAATAAATCAGAAATGCTTCAAGCCCATGGACCGCAATGGAAATGAGTGTTTGTGTTTGTTTTGAATGTGTGGAGGTAATTGTGGAAATAAGGGTTTTAGGGTTTATGGAGGGTTTAAAGAGTTTAAATGCTTCAAGCCCATGAACCTTAGGTTCATTTACACCCTAAGTCCATAATGAATTCCAAGTCCATCTTTACTCTAGGCCCACTACTCCTTTATTATTAGTTTATTTAATCATAAATAAATAATAACACACTAATAAATAATAAAGTTTCTTTATTTATTATTTTCGAAAGTCGGATGCTACACTACAAGAACCCTTGGTGAATATCTATAGATTTGGTGTTTGCTTGGAAGTACAGGACTTTAGGGTTTCAAATGATAATATGGTTTTAGACTTATCTTTTCAAAAAAAAAATAGGTTGCTTGTTGCTCAAGACAAGAATTTTAAAACAGTGCACCTTTGAGTTAGATCATGAAAGTTTATATGTTGTAACCGTATGAGTTGGTTATCTTATATATTTTTTTATATGATTTAAATATTTCCTTTTTGCTCAAGACAGAATTTTAAAACAGTGCACCTTTGAGGTAGATCATGAAAGTTTATATGTTGTAACCATATGAGTTGGTTATCTTATATATTTTTTTTATATGATTTAAATATTTATCTAAATCGTAGACTATTGAGGGGTATAATTTGGAGTCAGTTTAGTAGACAAATCACTAAAAATTGACGCTTTAACGAATTAAGGAAATTCCAGTTGGAGAATTTTTTCTAATTCACATGGCTACAATATATCCAAACATTGGGTCATAATTTGTAAACATGGGTGAGTTATGACAGTAGTTTTGAGACCAAAGCTCTTTGTTAGGATTTCCAACAAACCCTTTATTAAAAAAAAATAGTAAAAACATTTTTAAAATTTCTAAAGTTTACACCCAAAATTACAGAGATATTAGACACATAAAGAACCAACTTAGTCTTTTGAAATTCATGATTTGGATATATTGTGGCCGAGATCTAAGTGTTAAAATAAAAGGGTTTTCTGTATATGCGAATCCATGGAAACACTTAAGTGTTCCTTTGATGTTTTTAGTTTATAAAAACACAAAGCTTTATTATAAGAATTTAATCAAACTTATAAAACAATAAGGTTAGGTTCTTAAAGGATATATTAGTTTTTATAATGATTAAAGAACGAAAGAACGAAACATTAAATGAAAACCGAAACTTACTAAAAAGGAAACAACTTGTGAATCTTTGAGAGGGATGATGATTACGACTTTGCAACATTGGGGCTCTGGAATTTGCAGGTTTTGAATGAATTTGAGGGTTCTAGGGGGTTATGTTTATAGGGGTGTTTAGAGAGAAGATTATGATGAATTAGAGATAGAATTTGACTAGGTTTTAAATTTTCAAAATTTAGATAAGACAAAACCTAGAGAATAAGAATAGAATATTCTAGAAGGTTTATTTGATTTGATTTGAACTAAAGATATGAATTAAATTACTTTAGAATAAAAGTAATAATGGCAAATATTACATGCTATAAAATATTAATCTAGGCATTCTCAGTTAACGTGCTACATTAACGATTAAGCATGTATATGAAGAAATGAACATAGAATTATGTAATTGCACATATGATAATTATGTTACTAACTAGAAATAAATAATATATGATTCTATAATAATATAAATTATGAATTAATATGCAAACTTTATTAAATATAAGTACAAAAGACTAACAATTTTCATGCATATAAATACATAGATTTTATATTATTGGTCCAAGTTTTAAGTGTACTACATGTTATGCGCGATTGTGTGAACCACACACAAGTTTTGCTTGATAAACCTGAACCCCATGGCCAGTTTTGTATATCATGGACAACTCACATGATAGATCGAATACATATGGGACCGAATGAATTATGTTACTAGGAAAGTTAGTTCGATCACTAGTGTATACCGTATATATCTAATCTAGAATGTTATTTGAAATGGTGATTAGGACTTGGAAGCAACAACTTCGAGCTTTAAATTAACATGATGTCATGTCGTCCTTAGTGTTCGATCTTTCACTTAAAAGAATAAAAACAAGGAAACAACATATGTAAAGAGAGGCTACACAAATTTTTAGGGCCGGCCCATGAGCTGTGCAGGCTAGACCACTACACAGGGCCAAAAAAACCCAACTTTAAAATATTAATTGATGAGTAATCTTATCTTACTACACTAATAAAAGAAAATACTGGTTGCCACATGTCAGTCCCATATTGATTCTTGACCATTTTTTCCCTCCTAAATTATAATCTCCAATCTCCTTCATTATAGATATTTATAGTAATGATATTAATGCTTGACAATTAAGATTGTTATTTATTTTAAGAAATTATTAAAAAAAACAAATATAAAGGGTTTTAAAATTTTACATATCATAGACCAATTGAATAAAATAATATTTGGGAACTACTACTAATAGTCAAACACAAAACTTAATTAAATTAATAAAAACTTTGTCTATTGTGTTTAATTATACGTATATATATAAAGTAATCAGAATAATTAACTGAGTAGAAATATAAACAAACAAGAAAAAAGTTTATATTCTTCATTTTTTATTACATTTTGTTTACAAATATATAAAATACTTTATTATAGAAAAATTTCTAATGTTTGTTCTAAAATGAGCTTAAAATTATATCAAAAGTAAGAGATTTTTTGAAACCCACTAATTTCTTTCTTGTCAATAAATTTGCATTTTCGTCTAAGTAAAAAAAAAATAAAGAAACTTATCTGAATCAAAACACAACAAAATTTCCTATAATTATTGGGTGATTTCAATATTATTTTGAATGAGGAAGAACATTTGTAACTTAATAATGGAACTAATTTCTTAAAGAAAAAATCATCTTGATAAAGAATTTGATTTGTTGTCGTTAAATAAGGTGGTGGACGATTTTGTAGGCTTGCTTAAATTTAATTTGTAAATCAATCAAAATAAATTTATAAATCATGCTTGAAATTTGAGTTCATACAAAAATTATCCACCATCCAACATTAGTTAACTTCAATCAATGATTTCATCTCTAATTCTATGCAAATTCCGGATCTGGATACATTACATCCATACATCTATTTAACACAATACATATTCATTTGTTAGTCTTCACAAATAAGTTAATAAAAAAGTTTTATGTAAGAGATTTTCTCAAATTTATAAATTTTATATTTTACACTTCTTATCTATATATTAGATTTATCTTTTAACTTTAATTAATGTTGTTTCTTCTTTCAAATAATTCATCTTATTAATTTTAAAATTTAAGAAATCCCGTGTATTACTCGGGTTCTAAAACTAGTAAGTAAATAAAGAAAAATAAGTAATCCTATCATCCTATGTAGCTCATATCGTAAGTTGCACCATATGCAAGGTGGGGGTTCGAATTCGTGCTCTGTGTATGTTTCCTTTGATTCCACCAATTTTGTTTAACTTTTTATTATTTAGCAGTTTGAATTTATCTTTTCCCTTTTATTCCACCAATTTTTATTTTCTTTTTTTACTTTTTTCATATTTGGCATACTCATGTTAATGTCTTTGACTGTACTAAGATATTTTTATATATTATTGTCGAAGCACGAAATGGAATCTGACCTGACTCATGACGGAGCTTCCACGGATTTCGAGATGAATGAACCGCATCCTGGTCTGCTGATCCTCTCCTCCGGCTGCTCGCGATCTGCAGTGGCGTTTTGGGGGTGTGGAGGTGACCGCTAAGAGATCTTCAAGATCTCTTGTTCACAGACACAAAAACTGGTGGTGGCACCTACTGAGCATGACCCCATGATAAGGAGGTGAAGACCTCCTTATATAGAGTCTCATGGCCACCATCATGATACCCTAATGGGCCTAGCCCAATTAGGGCTACCTCCACAAACCTCCTCAGCCCAATAACAAATGTATTAGCCCATATAATAAAACAAACAAAATATAATAAATTTAGGATTGTAAACCGGGTTTAATACCATACCCCTACAAGCCCCCCCAAGTCCAGCGTTGCTCCTGGGCGCGCAAGCGCTTAGGTGGAGCGTTGGACTTTATAAGGTGTTAGGGCGGTTTTTTCCCTTTTATTCGGCCTTATCTTTATTGTCTTGAGTCTGAGAGACTTTCTCCATGATGGTGACGCGTTGTGATCCTTAAGATAATGGTGGTATCGAGTTATAAGGATAATAAAGCTTTGCGCGCGAGAGGCGTCTTACGAGCTGAGAAATAAAGCCTACGCGCGAGAGGCGTCTTACAAGCTGGGTAATAAAGCATGCGCGCGAGAGGCGTCTTACAAGCTGAGCAATGAAGCCTGCGCGCGAGTGGCGTCTTACGAGATGAGAATAATAAAGCCTGCGCGCGAGAGGCGTCTTACGAGATGAGAATAATAAAGCCTGCGCGCGAGAGGCGTCTTACGAGATGAGAATAATAAAGCCTGCGCGCGAGAGGCATCTTACGAGCTGAAAATAATAAAGCCTGCGCGCGAGAGGCGTCTTACGAGCTGAAAATAATAAAGCCTGCGCGCGAGAGGCGTCTTACGAGCTGAAAATAATAAAGCCTGCGCGCGAGAGGCGTCTTACGAGCTGAAAATAATAAAGCCTGCGCGCGAGAGGCGTCTTACGAGCTAAGAGTAATAACTGAGCTGGCGCGTGAGGCGACTTACGAGCTGTAATAATAACTGAGCTGGCGCGTGAGGCGACTTACGAGCTGTAATAATAACTGAGCTGGCGCGTGAGGCGACTTACAAGCTGTAATAATAACAGTAGCCTGCGCGCGAAGCGTCTTACGGGTTGTAATAATAATGTAAACCTGCGCGCGGGGCGTCTTACGGGCTGTAATAATAATGGAAACCTGCGCGCGGGGCGTCTTACGGGCAATGAAAGTAATGATAATAAAAGCTGGCGCGTGGCCGACGGGTTTATGAGGATTCCCAACCTTCAAGTATGGCGGGGAGCCGTATGGGAAATTGAGGATTCCCAACCTTTAAGTATGGCGCGGAGCCGTATGGGAAATTGTGAGGATTCCCAGCCTATGGCGCGGAGCCGTATGGGAAATTGTGAGGATTCCCAGCCTATGGCGCGGAGCCGTATGGGAAATTGTGAGGATTCCCAGCCTTCAAGTTTGAGCTAAGACTCATATTTTTGGGCTAAGGCCCTGACGTTTTAGAGTTAAGACTCGTCAACGCGTTTGAGCTTAGAGCTCACGCATGTATGTTTTACTTCGCTTTCTTTTTAATTTGATGTCAATATAATGTTGTCATATTGCTCAAATTAGTAAAAGGAAGTGCGAAACATGTATGCGAAAACTTGTATGCGGTGGCGCGAATGCAAAACTGCTGCGCGCTGTGGCGCAGAGTAATTGCCTGGGCGCGCGCGCGCGACCCGCTGAGGCGCAGAGTAGTTGCCTGGGGCGCGCGCGCGCGACCCGCTGAGGCGCAGAGTAATTGCCTGGGCGCGCGCGCGACCCGCTGTGGCGCAGAGTAATTGCCTGGGCGCGCGCGAGCGACCCGCTGAGGCGCAGAGTAATTGCCTGGGCGCGCGCGCGACCCGCTGTGGCGCAGAGTAGTTGCCTGGGCGCGCGCGCGACCCGCTGAGGCGCAGAGTACTTGCCTGGGCGCGCGCGCGACCCAAAGGTTTTGAATATCCACATCAGGTAGGTTTTATGTAAAACCAACAGATCTGATAGCGTACTTGATGCTTGAGCATGCTTGATGCTTGAGCATGCTTGCTGCTTGAGCATGCTTATTGCTTGAGCATGCTTGATGCTTGAGCATGCTTGCTGCTTGAGCATGCTTGATGCTTGGGCCTGCTTATTGCTTGAGCATGCTTGATGCTTGAGCATGCTTGCTGCCTGAGCATGCTTATTGCTTGGGCATGCTTATTGCTTGAGCATGCTTGCTGCTTGAGCATGCTTATTGCTTAAGCATGCTTGATGCTTGAGCATGCTTGCTGCTTGAGCATGCTTATTGCTTGGGCATGCTTATTGCTTGAGCATGCTTGCTGCTTAAGCATGCTTGATGCTTGAGCATGCTTGCTGCTTGAGCATGCTTATTGCTTGAGCATGCTCTGCCTTCATGTCTGGGGGCGCGCGCGCGCGCTGTGGCGCGGAGTAATCGCCTGGGCGCGCGCGCGCGACCCGCTGTGGCGCGGAGTAATCGCCTGGGGCGCGCGCGACCCGCTGTGGTGCGGAGTAATCGCCTGGGGCGCGCGCGCGCTGTGGCGCGGAGTAATCGCCTGGGGCGCGCGCGCGCGCTGTGGCGCAGAGTAATCGCCTGGGCGCGCGCGCACGACCCGCTGAGGCGCCGAGTAATCGCCTGGCGCGCGCGCGACCCGCTGTGGCGCGGAGTAATCGCCTGGGCGCGCGCGCGCGACCCGCTGTGGCGCCGAGTAATCGCCTGGAGCGCGCGCGACCCGCTGTGGTGCGGAGTAATCGCCTGGAGCGCGCGCGACCCGCTGTGGTGCGGAGTAATCGCCTGGGGGGCGCGCGCGCGCTGTGGCGCAGAGTAATCGCCTGGGCGCGCGCGCGCGACCCGCTGTGGCGCGGAGTAATCGCCTGGGGCGCGCGCGACCCGCTGTGGTGCGGAGTAATCGCCTGGGGCGCGCGCGCGCGCTGTGGCGCGGAGTAATCGCCTGGGCGCGCGCGCACGACCCGCTGAGGCGCAGAGTAATCGCCTGGGCGCGCGCCGTCCCACGGATGGCGCCAATGTCGAAGCACGAAATGGAATCTGACCTGACTCATGACGGAGCTTCCACGGATTTCGAGATGAATGAACCGCATCCTGGTCTGCTGATCCTCTCCTCCGGCTGCTCGCGATCTGTAGTGGCGTTTTGGGGGTGTGGAGGTGACCGCTAAGAGATCTTCGAGATCTCTTGTTCACAGACACAAAAACTGGTGGTGGCACCTACTGAGCATGACCCCATGATAAGGAGGTGAAGACCTCCTTATATAGAGTCTCATGGCCACCATCATGATACCCTAATGGGCCTAGCCCAATTAGGGCTACCTCCACAAACCTCCTCAGCCCAATAACAAATGTATTAGCCCATATAATAAAACAAATCAAATATAATAAATTTAGGATTGTAAACCGGGTTTAATACCGTACCCCTACAATTATATTTATACATCTTTGATTGCCCCAAAATTTTCTTACTTTTTTATTATTTGGTATATCATGTTCATCTTTGTTTATGTTAAGATCTTTTTTTATATATTTAATATATAATTTTTTTTATAAAAAACCATAACTAAATTTAAAACCCAATTGAAAATTATAACCTAAATGCCTATTTAGTTTTAACTAATTTTTAAAAAATTTAGTTTATTTTTAAAAACATTTAAATATGGGGCTCGTTTTTATTTTCTCGCACAAGGCCCTTGAGGTCCCTCATATTCTTAGAGACGACCCTGCAAGCTTTCAATTTGTCTCACATTAGCCTATATGTTGTCATTCGCATCTCTTAATAGATTCGTTACATCATATTGTGTCATATGGTATAGGTGGGACCTGACCTTCAGTTGAGCCCGTTGTGGTCCGTTAGCCGTTAACACCCCATATCCCTTTACTTTACTCCCATTTGCGCTGCTATCCGGCTCGCGCTAGGCCCCTTGCGCCCGTCCCTGGTCGCGTGTTCACGTTGTGGCTAGCGTGACACAACAGATAGTCTTCACACGTTGTCTCTTCTAATTAAAGTACGCCTTTCTCTGATGACATCATCAATTCAATCTGCAATGCTCGGGCGATTGTGATCGGTTTCAATTAGATCTGTAAACGAACCAAACGTTAGGTGAACATTCGTGAACCGTTCGGTGGGAAGTTCGTTTATTTAATAAACGAACGAACTTGAACAAAAAAACTTGTGTTCGTTTAATTAAACGAACGAACACGAACACATGTTCCGTTCGTTCATTTATGTTCATGAACGTTCGTTTATGTTCGTTTATTTATGTTCATTTATGTCTGTTCATTTATGTCACTACAAATAAAATGGGTATCAAAGACTGAAAAAATAGCCTCGGATACTCCACAAGCTAGAGATGTTCAAAACGGTTTGGGATTAGGAACCGGAACCGGTTTCTAACCGGTTCCTATAATCAAAATCCCCTTTTAAACCGGTTCCAGGGTCGAACCGGTTAGGGAACCGAACCGGTTCTCCCACCCTCGAACCCCTAACCTATGGAACCGGTTCTTACCGGTTCCTAAACCGGTTCCTACACTGTAACCGGTTCCAACCGGTTACAGTGTAAAAATTTTTTTTTTTTTCGTTTTTCGTTTGCGATTTGGATTCTAAACTACGATTCGTATTTGTATAGCATGAAAAATAAACAAAACAATTAACATAAAATTCATTTTATTTACTTTAAGAAGTTCAAAAAAAAAAGGTTACATGTTTTAAAATCTTCAAAAACAAACTAACAAAACATTAAACTTATAAATATAAAGTTGTGACATATTATTTCTAGAAAAGCCTTCTTGTTCGTCGTAATTATTAAGTGGCGACTTCTTCCTCGGAATTACTTGTAGAAATGCCTTCTTGTTCGTCGTGCATTCGAACATCAAGTGGTGTTTCATCTTCGAGAGTGGTTACGTGTTGAATACGATCGATTGAGTCCAAGTGATCCTTTAAGCAAATGCACATCTCCACCGACTCCGAATTTAGTCTTGTTCTTCTCACCGATATTACCCTGCCACTAAGAGAAAAAGCGGATTCCAAAGCTACAGTAGAAGCTTGGACGATTAGTAAATCACGGGCCATGGTGGCAAGAATCGGAAACTGGGTTTCCTTTACCTTCCACCAAGCCAAAACATCAAAAGTGCCATATTCCTCTTCGGATAAACCGGTAGAGTAATCATATGCACTATACCTTCCTAGTTCGCTTGAAGGGGTGTTACCCCTTTGTTTTTTAGCCGTTACGTTGCGAACGGTGTTCATAAGGCTAATCATGGGATCTCGTACTCTAGTAGCACTTGAACTTGATGAAGACCCCCCCGGCGTAGGCATGTGTATGTTTGACCCATATTTATTTAAATAAAAGTCATACATAAATTTAAAATTCAAGTTAAAATAATTTTTTGCCTCTGTTGAAAAGTTTGGGTCAACTTCATGCATATCTAAGCCTGAAAAAATTTCGTCTATAACACATTCAAACCCCGTAACATTTAACATTGGGTTTAAAGCGGCGGCGCAAGTAAAAATCGGTGGCAATTCAAGAAAGTATTTTTTTAATTTAAACTTCATTGGTAATATGATGTTTGAAAACATTGGACTTTTATTTTCAAATTCTTTAAGATTGTTAACAATTAAAAATAACTCCGAAAGAACCAAGGGACTTATCGGATAATACGTTCCCGATAGTTTCGTAGTTGATGTTTTAAAAACTTCAAGAAAAGTCGATAAGTCATTGATAATTTCCCATTTCTTATTTGAAAAGGGGATTGCCAAATCATCCTCGGCAAGACTAGAATGAAACATTTGTAAAGTTTCTCTTTGTTTCAAAGCACTTTGTAACATTATGCAAGTGGAATTCCATCGATGAGGTACATCCCAATTAGCTCCCAAAGCTTTTCTTCCCGTATCTTTACAAAATTTTCTATATTCCATTTGTCTTTTTTTACTTTTCTAAAAAACTTCATGTAACATTATTCTAAAATCGTTTATAACCGATGTAACCTCATCCGAAGCAAGTCCGTCTTGCACGATTAAATTAATGATATGTGCAACACACCTTGAGTGAAAAAATACACCATTGCAAATCGACGTATATTTTAATTTTAATTTATCAACCGCCGATGTATTATTCGACGCGTTATCAAATGCCATTGAAAATATTTTATTTTTTAGTTTATAAGTTTTTATAACATAATCTAAAATTTCAAACAAATTACCTCCCGTATGTGGATACTCAAAGAGTTCGAAAGCAATGGTGCGTTTCATCATTTCCCACGATGACGGGTCTACCCAATGAGCGGTGACACAAAGATAAGATTCGGGTAGACCATGTGGAGCCGACAAAACATCACTAGTTAAGTTTATTCCCGTATTTATATTTTCAAAATATGCAATTAGTACCTCTTTGGCCTTCTTCCACAATTTTAAACAATAACGTTTAAGAGTATGACGACTTACGTGAGTGTATTGTGGTTGAAGCGTATCTCGAATCATGGCGGTTAAGCGAGGGTTGTTGAAGTGGCTAAACGGCAAAGCTTCTTGAATCACAAACTTCGCCATACGATCTTGAACTCGATCAATTTGGTATGTAAATATTCCGCCTTCACTATCCATTTGCGTTTGTTGCGAATCGACGTTCTTTTTCAACGCCTTGCAATACGGTTTTTCGATGTGTTTCTTCAAATTTGAATTCGAAATTGGGTTTAAATAAATCCCACAAAACTTGCACCGAGCCTTCATTGAATGGTCACTCAATTCAACCAAATCCCAATTACACCAAATCTCTTGATTACGATTATGAGGTACAATACGAACGAAACTTGGTTCGGCGATGGAACCTTGACCAACCGATGATTGTGAGGCAGCCATAACAACAAATATGAATATAGAAGAAGAGAAAACAAGAGATTAGAGAACTCAAAACGTTGTAATAGCGTTTTTTTGTATTTTTTTGCGTTCGGGTTTGCGTTTTGAGTGTTGTGATGAACCCATGACACCAAATACCTATTTATACTAGTAGTGGGGTGATTGGGGGAGCCAAAAAACGGCCATTTTTGACCCCAACGGTCAAAAAACGGCCATAAAACCAGGTTCCAACGGCTAGAATGGTTATAACGGCTAGAACCGGTTCCTAACCGGTTCCAACCGGTTCGGTTCCAGAACCGGTTCCGGTTCGGTTCCGGTTCCTACCCGGCCCAACTCAAAAATTCAAGAACCGGTCCCGGATCATTGGGTTGAATCAGATAGGGTCCGGTTCCTACCAAAAACGGGTAGGAACCGGTTCGGGTCCACCGGTTCGGTTCCAGGAACCGGTTTGAATGATCATCCCTACCACAAGCAGTACCTATTGGTTATCCAACACTGATTTTCCAGTCCCTAGTTAGTGACGGATACCTAGTCCTAGATAGTGGTTTTAGTAACTAAAAATCAGTCCCTATTGTATGGCACCAATGGGGACTAATAGCCAGTCACTGATACGAAAAATTCAGTCCTCAATGTGTCCCTTAGTACCATGTCTTTTCAGTCCCCAAAATATTTTTTTAGTTACTGCAAATCAGTCTCAGATACTATAGATATCAATCTCTAATGTTTACTTTTGGGACTGGAAAATAGTCCTTCAGACTATACTATATTGTCCCCACTATGTTTTGTTAGGTTCGGGATTAGGTATCAAATCAGTCTCCAATAAAATTTTTAAAGACTGATAACTATTCTTATATTTCAGTCGTTACAATGCATCTTTCAGGGACTGAAAACTAACCATGGATAAACATGTTATTTTAGTTCCTAATATATACTTTTAGAGCCTCATAATCATTCTACAATAACATATTTTTTCTAGTCTTTAATACCAGGACCCGAATATTTTATAAATGTAATAGCTCCACAAAAAAAAATTAATTACAAAAAATTCTGGACATATCTCATTCAATCTGTAACATCACAATTACAATAAGGTCGTATATTACAATCAAATATTCCTCTTGATTCTTTCCTTCCTTGTCGGTGAGTGTGCAAACTCTTGTTAATCCATATGTCTTTAACATTAACTTTGTGAACCTGAGAAAATGAGAATGACCCAACTTAGTATGCCACATAAAAAGTAACAAATCTAACGATAAATGAGCTATAAGATAAGAACAAACAGATCAAGTACTGAAACAATGAGGATTGAAATAAAAACAATACTAAATAGATCAGATATAGGGTATAAAGCAATCTAAAAGCGGCGAATTTGGAATGAGAGGATAATATAGCTTAATAGAAATGAACAAAGTTTTCATGGAATACCAATATTTTGTAACAATTCAGTGAAGAAAATATGAGCTAAAATCTGATCTATTTATTTTAATTGCCTAAAAATCTGATCTATTTATTTTAAGAGCTAAAATATGAGCTAAAATATAAGCAAATATGAGCTAAAATAAAATCTGATCAGCTAAAATATGAGCTCAAACTTCAACCTACAATTGCCTAAAAGTATCTCACATATGTGAGCTAAAATCAAAATATCAATAAAATACCAATATTTTGTAACAATTCAATGAAGCAAATATGCTTAAAACTTTGCAAAAATCCATGAGCGTACTTGTGGAGTACTAATAAGAGATGCTGCAGTAGCATCAAAAATCCCCCCCAGTACAGAACTAAAACTATCGTCCCTTGGCTTAAACAAGTTCATTGCTATCAGTTCCATAACCTTACAGTCTATAGTAATTAACATAGTTTTGCCACTATATACATAAATCATTAATTCATCAAATATAAATATTACTTGACTAAAAGTAATTTGTAGAGACATATAACATGTGGGCATAAGGAGTTCAAATAACTTAATTCCTAGCTAGCCATATTTGAATCATAAGTTTTTTTGATAGACAAAATCACAAAATTGAATACCAATAATATATGCAAATTTAGTAACTAAAAAATAAAACACTGATATGATATTAAAATTGTATTTGTTAACATAAGCAGAAAATATATTTGCAACATTGAAATATCTAATCAACTTGAGTGGTAAGAGAAAAAATAAAAAGAAATAATAACATACGATGAGTTTTAGATAATGACAATTAACACTATATATATCTGACTTGTATATGCAAAATCACAATCAATTAACAGTTAATTTCAGTCAATTACCTTTTCCACTTCATCCCTGTTGAAGTAATTGAAAAATAACACCATGAGAGCTAAGAACATAAGAAATACGTTCTGGATATTCAAAGCCGCAGAACTTCTCAATACAAACCTCTTCCGAAATCTAATTGGTCACACGTAAAACTAAATTTCAAGCCCTAACCATAACCCAACTCGACATCGTTTTCTCCGTCGAGAAGACTGCATAAACTCATGCCCTAAGAATTACAACTGTAAAGAGATGACCGGAGAACGTGATGGTGGATTGGGTTTCACAATCATATCGATACAAGGATATAGAGACGAGAGAGTTTCGTGTGTGCTTTAGATCCAGGGTTATAGGAAGAGAGATTAATTTGGGATGTTGGTAAATCATGTTTAAACAAATAAAAAGTCACAAGTTCGAATCTAACAAGTTTCATAATATAAAAAATATATTTTTGCTCAAACTAGTATGATCATCAAACCGGATCGGTAATCCGACCGGTTGAATTGGTCAATCAAACTCAAGCTGGTCCAAACAAATCAAACCGAACCAAGCTCATGATCAAGTCTCGGTCAAACCGACCCGGTCCAGGTTCAAAACCTTGAGTCTTTCTGCCCAGTTAACTGTAAAATGGTTCAAGTGTGTATTTAGACCCGCGCCCTCACCGGTTATCGGTTTAACCGGTCGCACCAATGAGTTCATTTTTCAAAAAAATGTTGCTTAACCATTAATAACTCCATATAACCATCATTTACCATGATAAAGTATAGTTTATCATACAGACCATCACTTCAGTTTCTAATCCACCCTTTATTCAAGTCTAAAGATCACCATTAATATATCTCACATAAATTGTTAGGACTGATTGTCAGTCTGTAATAGATGTTCTCAAAATAGTAATAGATATCATTATTGGAGACTGAATATTACTCGATAATTGTTTGATCTATAAATCTCTACGGAGAATGAATATTAGGTTTGCAGTTGATATCATTTTGACAAATAATTGAAGATTGAAAATAAGTCCTTGATATTCTTCATGCATAAATGACGATTAATACTAAAAGCCAATCCCTAATTGAACCGGTTAGGAACATTAAGAACTGATTTTTAGTCTCTTATATGTCATGTCCATGTTAGAGACTGAAAATCAGTCTCCCATACATTTTCGTTACCTTTCACTATAGAAAGAACATATTTAGGACTGAAATTCAGTGCCAATAAGTTTGCCTCCAAAACTTTATATTGTGTTAGAGGTATCTGTGACTGAAATTTAGTCTCAAATAAGGTGTGAGAGTATTAGTGACTAATTCCTAACATCAGTCACATAAAAATCAGTCCCTGATATTATTAGTAACTGAAAATTCAGTCCCGGATGCTATGTATTTAAGATTGATATATCAGTCTCTAATACTTTAGTCCATAATGATCACTTTTTTTTAGTGTGTTCGTTTATGTATTAATAGAAAATAATTAAATATTATCTAGATAGGTCATCTGGTTAAAGGTTTTATATTTGTTATTTTGTGTTCATTTAGGTGTTTTCATTTAAGTTCGTTTATGTTTATTTGTGTTCATTTACATTTGTTCATGTATGTTCTTTTATCTTTGTTCAGTTATGTTCGTTTAGATTTTAAACAAATGAACACAAATGTCCATTTTTAAATAAATGAACACGAACATAAATATTTGTTCAATTAAGTGTCTGTGTTCTTTTAAAGTTAAATGAAAGAACATGAACATGCCACTTTTCATGTTCAATCGATTCGTTTACAGGCTTTCATTATTTACATTAATGAATACACCAGTCTCAATCTCTAGGCTTTTCTGATTTTATTTGTATTCGTGAACACATTAATTTCCTTAATGAACGAACACGAACATAAAATCTCGTTCGGTAAGTGTTTGTGAACTGTTCGTGAACACATTATTTTCTTAACAAACGAACATGAACAAGGCCTTGTTCGTGTTCGTTCGGTTCGTTTAGAGCCCTAGTTTCAATTCAATCATCAAACCATGCACTAACTGCTCATTCAAACGAGTTGCAAAATTCGAACCTTCTCTTCTTACGTCACCCAAAATCATCAACTCTAAACTTTTGTTTGTTTGATTAGATGAAATGATTACATCCATCAGTAACATGTGAAGACATGAATATTGAAATTCAAATTATTATTTGTTAGAGGTGTCTGTTGCTGCTTGAGAATGTGAAATAGGTTTTGTTCAATTATTATATGCTTTTCATAAGAAGAACGAACTTGTTATATGCTTCTTGCTTCATTCATTTATGCTTTTATACTTTGTTTAAGGGTGAAACACAAGACCTTCTGGACGGAAGAACTTCAAGTTCCTATATGGTTGTTCAAAACCTACAATCGTTGTTTTTTATCAGGTTGCGGCTCTTTACAAGGATTTTGTTTCTTTGTCGAATGCTATTTAACGAGAATAAAATTTTTTTCACAAGAATGATGAACTTATTGTTACCTGGTTTCCGGACAACAAAGAAGCTCGCCATGTAAAATCATATGAGGTATCATTCAAGATTTGAAAGATAAAGACTTTGTTGAAGGTCCATATGTGCGCCTTTTGGTGGTGTGTTAATCGTATACAGGGGAAGAGACAATTGTGTATTGTAGTGCTTCTGCTTTTAAAGCAATGCCAACTAGCCCCGTAAGTCGAGTGACCCCTTCTCTATTTGTTGCCCCACAATACGTATTATATAAACTTATTCTTGATTGATGAACAATGTATTGTTTGATGTTGTTGTCTATTACTAGAGCGTATGGTTCAAGGTATTTACTTGGTGATCTTAGTCGGCTTCTTCACTTGCTTATCATAGTGCACGAGAAAGAAAAGTAAGTTATGATTCTACATTTTGCTACATGGTTTTTGCTTCTTAAAGTCTATTTGATGGTTCGTGTTACATGATTGTTCTAAAACGCACTATCTTTAGTATTTTTAGGGTTACCGGACTCAAAATTGACCTTCTTGGGGAAACATCTATAGCATCAACTATATCATATCTTGATAATGCATGTTGGCTCAAGCTATGGAGATTCCCAGGTATGTGACATTCAGAACTATGTATTTTTGTTTATATGTAACAAATGCTTTTGCCTTTATGTTGTATCGAGTTATAGGATATTATTGAACTTTTCTTTCTTTTTTTTTCCCCTTAATTTTCCATTGCAACTTATTAAGTTAAATCTCTAGCCTGGTGCAAAAGGTTCTTATGTGGGAGCTCTAGAAAGATATGTGAGAAGATGAGCTTGAGGAATCTGAGATTGAGAGCCTTCGTCCTCAAGTACAAACTTTATTCTGTCATGATGAGGTGAAAATTTGAGCAACTTTCCGTTTGACTGCAGCTTGTAACAATCAATTCATTGTTATTAACAATCTTTAGTTTGTGGTTGCATCCCTCGTTCGTAATTGTATCCTACCGCAGTGATCACTTTCTATTGGTTGTATGGCGAACTGGCAGTGACACTTGGATGAAACTTTGTCCCTGTTCGCAAAGAAGTACGTTGGTGTTTAGCTGTTATCTACAAAAAAGAATAACATTTCAGTATCTTGACTCACTTGGTGGAGCTGTCAAGAAAGTATTGAGAATGTTGTTATTTATTACATTAATAATTAAATTTCTAATTAAACTGATTTAAGAGGTTGTAGTGTTAACATATTCTCATTTTATCTTTGCTTAACTTTTTGAAGTTACGTGTTGACTCGATAGGATAAATCATAGTAAAAGTCGACCCGTCCAGAAATTGTCATTTGTAGATTAAACAAAAAATTTGTAACAAATATATAAATATTTGTTGAGATTTTTTTGCAGGAGCACACACCATTAGGACTGTAAATGAACCAAACAAAGTCTTGCACATGTTCGTTCGTTTAGTATTAAGCTTGTTCAAGAACTGTTCATGAATGCTAACCTAACGGAAAGTCTTGTTCATGTTTGTTCGTTAAGAAATTGAACTTGTTCACGAATGCAAACGAACATGTACTATTTAAGAGGAAAAAAAAACAACATTTGTAACAAAAACAGTAGACATAATCACTTAACTAAATATAAATCTAAGCACTTAGATAATAATCATAAACGTAATTATCCCTCAGTAAGTTGTTTTATTCTGATAACTAGGATAGAGCCCGTGTGATATACGAGTAGTTAAAAAAATAAAACAAAATAGAAGATTGTGAATCTATAACAATTAAGAAAAAGAGAAAGCAAACATCAATTCATCCTGCTAGTTGAGTTGGTAAGCCACAAACATTTTAAAAGCAAGGTCGTGAGTAAATGAACTAAACATAATCAATAAAATTATAAAATTTAAATGTTAGGTTGGTTATTACAAATAAAATATTATAAAATTATAAAAAAAACCTTTAACTAACAAACATAAACAAACGAACATCAGTGAACACCTTACCGGACGTTCAACAACACAAATGAACGAACACAACCTTGTTCATTCATTTAACTAAACGAAAAAAATACCTTGTTTGTGTTTGTTCCTTTATTAAACGAACGAATGCAAACGAACTTCCCATCGAATGGTTCACAAACGGTTCGTTGAACGTTCGTTTCGTTTACAGCCATGCATGCCATGTTTTAGGTTTAGGGCGGCCGGGAAAACATTGAAATTGAGAGCTAACTGAAAGCTTCTATAGATAAGCCTGAAACATGCTGGTCCATACCGAACTAAGAGTGATTAACTAAGTTACAGATTAGTTTTCCATATCGCATATTTGGTTATTTTATAAACCGATGGAACAAAAATTTGATTTGTACTCATGAATGTGCGAGTGATGAAGACATTTATATTCCGTTGCCTAAATGAATAAATGAAATTGGAAAAAATGATGTTGGAAGTTCAACTAAGATTCTGAGTTATATTCCGTGCAAGGTACTTGTGATCACGTGTTCAATTATATACAACTTGTCAACTTAATATACATGTCCTTTGGTGAACCATTTTTTTAAAGATGCTTTTCATCCTTCATTTAAAGTAATCATGGTTGCTGTTGAAGCCGGTCATCTCCCACCAAAGCATTCACATTCTTGTTTACAGGTTTGTTATTTAAAAAAGAAATTTATTACATCTCGATGCTAAATTATTTGAATACTCATGTTTTGACGATTCATCTGGAGTCATTTTTTTAAGTAGATATAGGGGGCATTTTGACATTTTTGCAACTTATATGTGACAGGCTTTAAATTCTTAAGGAAATCAAGTTGATGCTTTAATTTGGTGGTTTCTGAAAGTGTATTAATTGTCAGGTGCCCTACATATTATAGCAAGTTATTATTCAAGTTCATGTGGAATTATCCGATGGGCCCGATGAGCTCAATTCTGATGGTGCAACTGAAAGAAGCTCTGGACAGGATCTAAGTTCTCAATCATCCCTAAGACCTGAAAATTGGCCACTTCAAGTTTTTAAACCGTTATTCAAAAGCTTCACTGGAGGTAGATGTGCTGAGATTTTGTATTACTGGATGTTGGTATCATTTTGTCTTCTATCACTAGCAACATTATTTTTTCTTTAATGAGATAGTGAGTCTGTACATGAAGCTGTTAGTATAGAATGAAATATTTTAATATATTTTCCTTATTTATTGTTTTGCATTCGCATATAACCTTTGGTGATTACATTTAAGATTATTATGAAATAAGATTACAAATTCTTTATGGCATCAGAGTAGGTATTTCATTGCTCAAACCGATCTAAACCCTAAACTCGCCGCCGCCGCCATTACCGGAGTTACGGCCGTCGTACAACCGGTTGCTTCAAGATTTGCAGCTGCGCATATATAAGCTCTCTTTTTGTTACCGATATATACAACCACCGTTTTGTTGTCGTCGGAAATCCCTATTCAAAACAAACCAGCCGCCTTGCTATACCACCGACGCTGCTCTTTTCCATGAAAACCCAGATCTGATTTGGTCCGGACATGCAAACGGAAATTGACAAGCAAAACAATTGTCTGTTGTGAAGTGAAGTTTTTTTTCTTTTACAAGCCTGCTAAAGTTGAATTCTTTGGGGGAGAAGACGAATCACAATTATTGAAGACAGTGATGTTTGTTGGTTGTGCCAGAAATCAAAGTAGAAATATAAATTGTTTATTCTACTTGGTTGAAAAAAAAAAACAAAACAAAACTACCGTGGCAACATGTCTCACAATGAAGCCAAGAATAGTCCTATTCCTGGTTTGAATAACAAACAATATCAACAATTTCTTGGAATATTTGCTACTAAAGAAGCTTCGGTTAAAACCGAAGTCCCACCCATCACCAACATACAAGGTAAATTCGACACTAGTAGCAAATGGGTTGTGGATTCAGGTGCTACTAATCATATAACTCATAGGTTTGATTGGTTCGATAATGATCTGAAAAACACATGTGAGTTTCCCGTTACTATACCCAATGGTTCATCCATTCCAGTGGAAGGAAGACGGTCATGCATTCTACCCAACGGAATACGAATTAAGAATGTTTTACATCTTCCATCATTTACTTGCAATCTGTTATCTGTCAGTCGTTTAGCGAATGATTTGTAGTGTACTGTAATGTTTTTCCTTGAATTTTGTGTTATGCATACCTTGAATTCGAGGAGGTTGATTGGGGTAATTAATGCAAGCAAGGACTCTATCAAATGAGCATGGTGGGAAGTGCGCGAAAAGCAATGACGATTGTTAGTGATTTATGGCATAAGCGTCTTGGACATGCTTCGCATGGAAAACTTTGTCTTTTGGATTTTGTTAAAAAAGACTCTTTCGGAATAAACGGTACGCTTTGTGATTCTTGCAATAGAGCCAAATTTACCAGATTACCTTTTCCAATAAGTTCAATAAAGACGAAAAGTTGTTTTGAGATTTTACATTGTGATATTTTGGGAAGGTATAGAACTCCTTCATTTACAGGTGCCAACTATTTCTTAACCATAGTTGATGATTTTAGTCGGTTTGTGTGGGTATTCCTTTTAAAACACAAGTCTGAAGCGAGTGATTGTTTAATTGGTTTTCACAAAATGATCAACACACAGTTTAATAAGGTTGTTAAGAGAATTAGAAGTGACAACGGAGGTGAATTTACCTCGAACAGAATGCTCAAATTTTACACCGAGCATGGTATTCTTCTAGAGACCACCTGCCCACATACCCCACAACAAAATGGAGTGGTGGAGCGTAAACACCGTCATCTCCTCGAAACGGTAAGGGCTATGAGATTTGAAGTTAAGTTGCCCACACGTTTTTGGGGAGAATGCATCATAACGGCAGCCTCGTTATAAATCGGCTTCCTTCAGAAGCCATTGAAAACAAGATTCCTTATGAGATCGTTTATGGACAAAAACCAGATTATAAAAATTTAAAGGTTTTTGGGTGCCTTGCATATTACCGTAACGTTGAAACGAGAGGTGACAAGTTTGAGGAATGGGGGAGACCAGGAATATTTTTGGGTTATCCACGAGGTACCAAGGGTTATAAGATTTATGATGTAAAGAATGACAAGATAATTGTTTCTAGAGACATGAAGTTTGTTGAAAACATATTTCCTCACGACCCACAAACTGATCAAGAGGAAGATGAACTCAAAATTTTTGAGTTTCCAACATGGTATTATGATGATCAAATTCCACACGAAAACACGAGCAACATACATGAAGAAAATGGGCCAGAAACCGATAGACTAAATAATGACATGAATGAGAATATGCATGAAGATGATGTTATCATGCAAAGTGATACAAACTGTGACAATATGTCACAAAACGAAGGGTCGACCCAAGTGGCAGAACCCACGGTCGAACATGAAAACATTGGGCAAGCCAATGTGACTGAACCCACAGCCCAATCAGAAACAGAACATGAAGAGCCCACCAGAGAAAAACGAACAAGAACTCGCCCCGCTCAACTCAAAGACTATGTTGTGAATCTCCCACCATCTATCGATCAAACTTCACCCGAGTCTTGCCAGCAGTTCTCGACGGTATACCCTATTGCCAATTTTATTTCTTACGATAAATTTTCTAATTCGCATAAAGCTTTTTTAACGGCCATCAGTTTAAATGATGAGCCAAAGACTTTTAAGCAAGCAGTTCAGGATAAAAATTGGATAGATGCAATGAAGAAAGAAATAAGGGCACTTGAGACTAATGGTACGTGGACCCTTGAGGATCTACCGGAAGGAAAACGAGCAATAGATTCAAAGTGGGTGTACAAATTAAAATACAAACCAAATTGGGAGATAGAAAGATATAAAGCAAGGTTGGTAGCAAAAGGTTTTACTCAAATGGAAGGAATTGACTTTCATGAAACCTTTGCCCCAGTGACAAAACTGGTCACCATTCGTACACTTTTGACAGTTACAGTAAAGAAGAACTGGATAATACATCAATTGGATGTCAATAATGCATTTTTGCACGGTGACTTGGACGAAGAAATTTACATTAAGATTCCACAAGGTTTTGACAAAGGGAAAGAAACAAAGGTTTGCAAGCTAAAGAAATCTCTTTATGGGCTAAAACATGCATCTAGGAATTGGTATCAAAAGTTTACATCGGCTCTACTCGAGTTTGGCTTTGAACAATCTAAGCCTGATCATTCACTTTTTATTTTAAAACATCAAATACATTTGTGGCAGCTCTTATTTATGTAGATAATGTTATTTTAGTGGGTAACAACTCAAAGAAAATTAAAGAAACAAAGAGTTTTCTTGACAGAAAATTCAACATCAAAGACTTAGGTGTTCTGAAATATTTTCTAGGAATCGAAGTAGCACGAACCAAAGATGGTCCTGTCCTCAGTTAGAGAAAGTATGTGATGGACATTTTGGAAGATAGTGGCATGTTGGGTTGTAAACCAAGTGCTTTTCCTATGGCACAGGACACCAAACTTGGTAAAGATGATGAAGAAGTGCATGTTGATACTGGCCAGTATCAACGGTTAGTGGGTCGGCTTCTTTATTTACAAGCCACCAGACCTGACATCACTTATTCTGTCAACGTTCTTAGTCAATTCGTTGCTGATCCTCGACAGAATCATATGGAAGCAGCTACAAGAGTTCTCAGATACTTGAAGTCCACTCCTGGTCAAGGTATTTTACTTCCAAATAGTGGTGGGGTGAATCTCATCGGGTATACCGATTCAGATTGGCTTGGTTGTCAAGATACAAGATGATCACGAACCTGTTATGTTTTACTTCTAGGAGGGGCTCTTATTTCTTGGAAATCAAAAAGACAATCTGTTGTATCCAGGTCTTCCGCTGAAGCTGAATACCAAGCTATGGCATCAACAGTGAGTGAAGTTTTAACGGTTCGATGGCTCTTGAAATATTTGGATGTCTCCCAAACCGGCCAGACACAATTATTTTGTGATAACGTAGCTGTCAAACATATAACAAATAACCCGGTTTTTCATGAACGCACGAAGCATGTTGAAATGGATTGTTATTTCGTTAGAGAACGTGTGGAGTCGAAGGATGTTGAGCCATTATACATTGATACTAAAGAACAGATTGCTGACTTGCTCACGAAGGCTCTTGGTGCTAAACAGTTGCGGTTTCTACTGGACAAGTTGGGCATTTGTGATCTCCATGCTCCAACTTGCGGGGGAGTATAGAATGAAATATTTTAATATATTTTCCTTATTTATTGTTTTGCATTCACATTTGAGATTATTATGAAATAAGATTACAAATTCTTTTGTTAGTCGGGGATTGATCGGTTTTATGTACTCTTTTTTGCATATTAATTAATTCTAAACGCATCATTAGTATTATTGTAATATATTGCTTTTATTTACCTTAATTTATTTATTGGCTTTAATAAATAAATAATTCAGTGAACATTATTAAGTTAAATCAGAAAAATATCTAGACGTAAATGAAATGAAATAAACTAACACGGGCTTATTGATTTTTGGATTCATAAACTTTATGTTGGTTTTGATTTCATGTAATGTAATACACTTATCTGATCATTTCCATCATCAATTTTAATTTGTAGGGTCTTAGGACATCAACAATAGTTAAATAAACAAACATGTATTTAGATATAGTTAAACGAGTAGATTGTAAATAATAAGATTGTTCTATGAATTGAACTATATAATGATAAATAAGTCGGGCCTACTATGGTGGTGTGGGGGTCGGCCAACCCCTATGAAAAAAAATTATTAGTACTATATATGCGTTGAAATCACCCATAGGGAAATTTTGACACTGACCCCTGTGAAATTTTGAAACCAATCCTCTCGATCTTGTGAAGAATATTTAAAGTTAAAATGAAAAATAGGAGTGCTATACTTGAAATTTTTCCGGCCAGCCGCAGTGAGCGACGACTCTGGTTGTCGAAGTGTAAGAAGAAGAAAGAAGACAGGCTGAGTCATTGTGGGCTAGATCAATTTAAACAACAGTATGGGCTTTCTCAAATAAAGAAAAATCCAAGTTGTTTATTTAATAAGCCCTATTATAAATTTGTTGTTTTATAACTTCATCTATTAAAACAAGTAGCCTAGGAATCAGAGGTATCACATAAACTCGACAAAAATTGACAATACACCATATTTCACTATCTAAATATGCACAATCATTACACTAATTTAAACGTCCGTTACACCTATGTAAAAAGTTGACTCGGTGCATAAAAATTTCTGTAATTTTTCTACGTACATGTAACCTCGTATATTACATATATGTAAAAAAAATACAAAAAAAATTTGTTACGTTGAGTTCTTAAAACTTAAAGTGATTCGAAAAAAATATATCAATCCTATATATGCATATGTATATTTGAAAAATGACATATATATTTCAATCCGATTAACGTTATCTCTTACTCTACCGTCTGACTAGCATATAAAGATTTCTACAACACTCACATCTAAGTGACCCAGACAAAGTTATTGTGTGATATTATCAAGTACATTGATGACTTCATTATACTATTAATGTGCACTAATGGGCACTTAATTGTGCATTTTCATAGGTTGTAACCACATGCAAGGAGCAACAATAAACAATTTTTTTTTCTTTTTCTCGTTACCGTTTTCATTTTTGTTTTAATATGTTACTTTTTGATATATGTTACTTTTTGATATTTGGGCGTTGAAGAAAAATTATTTTGGCTTTACTATCATGAACCTAACCGACAATGTCAGAATTTGCGATGACTTGCAACCACAGCGAGCAGTTTTATCAACCGAAGACGAATTAGTTTTTTGGGTTTAGTACCAGTGTTGTTTCCTAATCATTTTTTTTAAATATGTTAATTGTTGGTATCTGGGCGTTTACGAATGTAATTTTCTGGCATTAGTTGTGATATCATCATGAACCTAATCGATAACTACCAAATTCGTGACGACTTGCATCCCCAACGAACGAGTTAATTTACTAACCGAAAACACGCCGTTTTAACTATGTTTTATGTTTTTTGTCATAAGCTATTTCTTGGCATTTATTTGACCGTTACGAACCTAACACATACCGACTAATTCACGCCACAGTGTCAACACAACACGATGGGTTTTGATAGACAGTTATATATTATAAATCATTAAGAAAAACAAACTCTTACACATCACTAAACAAATGATACACACTACTGTCGACTATCTTTAGTTGAAAGTATTTAAGTTCAGTAACACAAAAGAAATTAACGGCTTTTTAAATGGTTTTGATAATGGTGTTTTTATTAACGGCCTAATTTGTTCCGTAAAACAATATACCACATCTCTATAGAGAGAGAATCTTTTTGAAAAAGATCTTTTGATTGTTTTTTCTCCTAGACTTTTAATTTTGGTATTGAAAGGGATATGTTTCATTAATCTTTTCTTTTATGTACACTAAAATATGTAACAACTGTTTTGGCCTTATAGAGTGAAAGCTTTCTTAACCTATCAAGTCAAACAAGGTATTTTTGGTTGACAATCCAAAAATGCTACTATGATATGGACTATGAATTAATCTTTTTGAAATTTGAGATACTTTTCTAATACGTTTCCAACGAAAGTTATAGAAAAGTTAAATACACTTGATGTTATTAAACTAAATTTATATTTATAACATCATAAAATCATTTAGTTTTAAAGAGAATTGAATGAGAACACTTTGGGTTTCTCATAAAATAGTTTACTCCTTTTTAATATGGTGTTATGGTAGAAAATATGGGTTTCTCAATGGAGACTCAAGTTCAATCCTCACTTACAATACTTTGGATGGGACATGGGTGGCTCAATGAAAGAAAACTAAGATCTTTGTGATCTCCAGTTCGATTTTGAGGGCATCCGGGTTTTACCACCAGTGGGCCTTCGGACGGGTGGGTTATCTCCGGAATTGGAGATAACTTGGAGGCGCTTAAGAGCTCCGTACGGCTGGGTTGGGCCAACTAACGGTGACGTTTACCATCGGATCACCCCGTACAAATTACCTAAGCATTCTATGTTTATAGGTTGTTCCATAAAATAAAGAATTGAATGAGAACCCCCAACAACACATTAATTTATCCAAGTTTTTGTAATTGGGTTCTAGTTTTATAAAACTATTTCTTTACCAAGTTATTTATTTTTTTTAATAAACTATATAAATAATAGGCAAATACAATTAAGAAAAACCCAACATATTTTCTAATTTTTCCGTAAAAGTCTTTTAATATTTTCTTCCACATTAAAGTCGATGTACTTGTTAACGTTGAACATAATTATGAAAAAGAAATTGAAACAACTTAAAACAACTAACCACTAGTTTTATACAAATCTAAGAGGTCATTTCAAAATTACAAGTGACAGCGTGCAAGTCGTTTTTACTATAATGGATGCCTTGTTTGATTTAAGTTTTAAAAGTTTGGTCGTAAAAATAGATACTATGAATTATAGTTGTTAAGATTCAGACATCGATCTTATAATTCTTCAATTTTATTTATCGATCCTGCATAAAATTTTTCTGAATGATAGGATATTAGGATATCGACTTTAACCGGGTGATTGAAGAATCAAAACTAATAATATTATTTGATTTGAATTATTGAATTAATAATAAGGGTCAAGTTAAAATAAGAAGTATAATATTTGTAGGTAGGATAAGAAGTAATCTAAACCATTAATTTTAGATTTGAATGGTTGAGATTAGTTTGAGGAAAAATTAAATATAAAACAATGGGAAGGGTATAACACATAATTGTTAGTTTTTCTCTCTCCACATGCTAGGCACATGCTAATTCCACAATCCTTTAAGAACGCCCATAACTTTTTTATACGATGTCTTTTTTTTTTTAATAAAAAACTCACCATAATAACGTGTATTTTTTATGTTTAATATGAGTACCATATTACTATATAAAATTAAAAAAAAAGTTAGTGGGTTTTTTATACATTTTGTTATAGGTTTATGGGTATTGTGTTTTTTTATAGGATTTTCACATCAAATAATTGGTAAGATTAATTTTTAATTTAATGAGATGTTATAACCCGTTTAAGAGCTATCTGGTTTTGTAAGACTCATACTCATAAATTTGGATTAAATCAATGAGAGGTCTCTATTTAAAAATTAAACAATCTGGTGGCTTTCATAAAGAGAAAGCGACTATATCATGACACATAAAATTTTAGGATTTTGGTTTATATATATTATAGATATAGATTTTTATTTGTATTTTCCACTTTGCTACTTTCATCCAAATTCCATCTTTTTTGGTCTGTCTATCCCTTTTATATGGTTTTTAAAACTTATTAAACATCCACTTTTTGTCTGTCTATCATTTTCTTCCACTTTATTAACCCATCCACTTTTTCCCAGGGATATTTATGTCTTTTTAATAAATTTACATATAGTTATGTATATAAATAAAAATAATAATATATATTAAAACGATTAATTAAATATTACATATACATCATATTATAATTATCAAACAATGTTATCTTAAATTTAAGACGTACAACTTTTTATTTGTTATAATGCAATAGTTAATACTTCATACAACTAGTTAATAGTTTAAGAAGGCCAAACAACATTTTATTCACAATCATCCACGTGCATTTTGGTTATTAAAGATACACTTACATTTTGCCACGGACATCTTTACTCAATTTTTGGCTAAATGGGCGATGCCCGGTAAAACATATAAATGGAAAAAGAAGTTGCAAGATTTAAGGGGCATACCATTGAGCAACCTACCTAAGGACACCCAAAACATGCTTTGGGAGGTTCAAAATAGAAGACTATAGCACATCTAAGTTACAAAAATTCATAATACAAGTAGACTTGATATCCTCTTCTAGAAAAGTACAAACCGAGCCATAAGCAAGCAACCGGTTACAAAAAGTATAGCTAGACAACATGCCTAACCAAGCAAAACCCCTACTTCTATAAAAGAGTAAGGCACACACAATGCTCTTTACAGAAAGCATATCGAGTAGTGCTCAAAACTCATAGATGGACCATCCACATAAACCAAACTCAACTAAAATGCGCTTCATCAATTACGTGTTTTATACAAATACAAATTCGGGGTGTCACTAGCATTAAAAACATGATGAGCTTAACTAGCTACTTCTTTGCAACCCAAAGATGGGCCTTCACAACATGTTTGTCCCCATTTTTACCCATATATTTCATTTAACTTCATTCTTAAACCAACATGCTCATGATTTTTACACGTTCAAAAAATTTTTCATATATTATTTTTTTAAAAGAACATTACACCATACAGATAGTTTTATCCTTGTAGCACCCCAAATTTTATTAATAAAATCATGTTATAAGCTAAAATGGGTAGGAAAACATAACCAGAGAATTTTATTATTATTATTATTTTTGGAGGGGGGGGGGGGGGGGGGGTGGTTCAAATAAGCTCAAAATAAAAGTTGTATGTTATGTATTTGTGTGTGTTTTGATGGGAAAGAGGACAAAGAGATTTAGCTCGAATTTGATGGAATAATTTTCGTCTAATCTTTCATAAAAAGTGGGTATATTTGTTTTAAATAATCTCAACTATCACCTTTTGGTCGTTGTCGGTCATAATTAACAAAATGGCCAGTGATGATCCCACCTTTTCCGGCAATCCACGACTAACTGAAGCGTAACTCCGTGTAGGGCACTGTTTTGTTATAAAGTCTTTTGTATTATTTAGTGTTTTTAACATTATATTTTACCAGCTTTCGGCTTGACCCATGTAAACAACGCACTTTAAGGGCACATGAAATGCAGATATGCATGGCGTACCTTCAGTATAAATAGTGAAGATATGGACATACAAAATAACCTTTTTGACAAATCTTATACACTCTTTCTTACCAACTCTCTCTACTCTCTCTCCTTTTATGGTAATAACCAAACACTTAGCAAGATCCAAGATCTTGGTTCTCTACTAGTGATTTCCGCTAGCTAGTAGTTGAGATTATTCAAGAACAAGTTATTTTAGCCTATCTCTAGGACCTGCAATTGATATAAGAGTTTTTAGCTCTACTAGTTAAGGTTTTTGGGTCACAACCTTGAATTTTGATCTGCTTTGAGTATTTGCTGGGTGTGTTTTAGTACTACAAAGTGTATTCATGTGTTCTTAGTGGGTTTCGGGCTTAGAAAGTGTGTTTGCTAGCTTGAAACTCGGTTATAAGTTGTGTTTGAGTGTGTTGAAGTGTTATTCAGGTTTCTTGTGGTGTTTGAAGTTCAAAAAGTGGGTAAAATCATGTTTGAATCGAAATGAAGATATGCATGGCATACTCATATGTAAGAGGCATGTCAATTATTATATCATTTTAAAACGTCTATAACTTTTTCGTTTGACATTTTCTTTTAAAAAAGTTCACCATAGTAACAACAATTTTTTTATCTTCAATATGAGCACGCCTTTGTTTTATATATATATAAAAATATATGTCATTGTCTCAAACTGTTTGTCATTGTGTCTCTCTATTTATCATTATGTCTTTATGCTTATCATTGTGTTTTTTTAAGTGATGAAATCTGAAAATTGTAATAGTGAAATAACACCGTTGTGTAATTCTAATATGTTAATATAATGATAAAAATAACAACTATATCAAATACATAAAAATATAAAACACAATGATTAATGCATATTACACAATAACATAAAACATAAAACATAATGGTGAATACATATTACACAATTATCTGAAACGTAAAACACAATGGTGATTACATAATACACAATGACCTGAACATAATACACAATGAACGTAGTACACGATGACTAAAACAAAATGATGAGTAGAAAGAAAGAATAACGAACAAGAGACAAAATGATGAGCATATGACGAACAAAAGACACAATGCGTACGTTTTGTTTCAAATTTTTATCTTTAATATATGTAACGATTGAAAAAGCAATGACCATAACCTATAACACAATATAGAAAACTCAATTAAAAAAACATAATGACAAACCAATAACACAATGTATAAAATCTACTATTTTTTGTACATTAATATGGTACTCATATAAAAGATAAAAAATCGCTTATTATTATGGTGATTTTTTTTTTTTAAATTTGTCGTGTGAAAAAGTTATGGACATTTTAAAATGATAGATGAATTGACATGTGCATTCCACGTGGAAAGAGAAAGTGACCAATATAGGCTATTCCATATATGCTCTTTCTATCATTTTTTATTCTCAAATTAATCACAACCATTCAAATCTAAGATCAATTGACTAGATTACTTCTCACATTTCTTATTTTTTTGTTTACTTTGTATTTTAACCTAACCCTTATGGGTTTTCACGGGTGTTCTCAACTCAAGAGGGTTTTCAAACTATACTTCTCCTATATATATCTATACTATATATAATATGTAAGTGATGGGCAAATTAAGACGCTAGAATTAAGAGTTTTACAAGTTATGATGCATAAGTTACATGTTAAAGTAGGGATAAGTTTGTCTTTTTCACACATATCACCCACGTTCATTTGATTTCTATAAAAACAATTACAAGTATAGTACCTCAACTTTACTTGTCTTTTTCACAAATTTGTGGTGTGAAAAAGTTATGGACGTTTTAAAATGATGGGTGAATTGACATGTGCATTCCACGTGGAAAGAGAAAGTGACCAATATAGGCTATTCCATATATGCTCTTTCTATCATTTTTTATTCTCAAATTAATCACAACCATTCAAATCTAAGATCAATTGACTAGATTACTTCTCACATTTCTTATTTTTTTGTTTATTTTGTATTTTAACCTAACCCTTATGGGTTTTCACGGGTGTTCTCAACTCAAGAGGGTTTTCAAACTATACTTCTCCTATATATATCTATACTATATATAATATATAAGTGATGGGCAAATTAAGACGCTATAATTAAGAGTTTTATAAGTTATGATGCATAAGTTACATGTTAAAGTAGGGATAAGTTTGTCTTTTTCACACATATTACCCACGTTCATTTGATTTCTATAAAAACAATTACAAGTATAGTACCTCAACTTTACTTATATTTTGTAAATTTAAGAATTAGTTACAAATTTAATCCCTCATGATTACCCATTTTTTACTCTAGCTTTAGTGTTTTTGGTTTTGTTCATGTATGTTTTACAAAATACGGTTAACAAAAATCCGAACATACCTATTTAAATGAGCTTATTTTTGTCGACGTTTCAATATAAATTTTTTTCAAAACAGATCGACGGTTTAAAATGTACAAGTCATTACTGCATGAATGTACAAGTTTCTTAAAGAACAAATGTTTACAATCTCATGTTTTCATATAATTACATATCCAACCCTTTATCTTTTTAACTTGTTTCAATTCAAAATTTAAGTAATACTTACAACTTTGACCCCTCAAATTTATTCAAATATTACTCAACTTTAATTGCTTTTTCCTTCTTATGTGTTTTATAGAGATGTGATTAAAAGTATTCAAGTTATATAAATATTTAAAACAATTAAACAAACGTGAGTCAAGCTCGGTATGAAGTTCGAGTTGAGCTAGAGTATTGTTTCCCGCTACATTGTGCAGGCACCTAACTAGTATATATATATATATATATATATATATATATATATATATATTCTTGATTCGATTATGTTTTTTCGATTATCAATAGAAATTACATTCTCATATATTACTATTTTTAATTTATGGGATATAAGAGCGGGGTGGGGTAATTTTTAAAGGAATATTGATTTTTAATACTCTTAACTTTCTTCCGTTGGTTAATATCACTCCTAATTTTCGATTTGTCATCCACTACTTTCAACTTTCACTCTATTTGTTTCTGGCACTTTCGAAGTTAACGTACTCCAACTTTGTTGGCTTTTTGCTGACATGGACCCTTTTTTGCACACATGGCGCATGCCTATGTGGTATACATCTTTTTTTAAGAAGAAACCAAGGTATGCCGGTTACGAAATCCATCTATGGATTAAGACAGGCTTCTAGAAATTGGTAAAACATGTTCACCATGACCTCATTTGATTTGGTTATGTGCAATCTAAGGAGGATCATTCCTTATTTACCATGGTTTCTAACAACTCTTTTGTTGCAATCCTAACTTACGTGAATGACATTGATATTACATGGAGTGATGGAAAGAAGATTGAGATGACAAAACCTAATTTAAATGATCAATTAAGCATTAAGATTTAGTAACTGTGAAGTATTTTTAGGGCATCAAAGTGGCTCTATCATCTGATGGTATAGTTTCAAGTCAAAGAAAATACACGTTAGACATTCTAGAAGATAACCGTCAACTAGGATGACGCTCTAGTTCTTTTCCAATAGAGCAAAATTTAGAGATTGGTCAGTGTGATGAGGGTGACAAAACTGCTCAGCATTCTCGTTTGATAGGAAGGTTATCGTACTTGCAAGGGACGTGGCCAGACACAGCATAATTGCTTAATATTACGAGTCAATTTGTCTCATACCAACACAAAGTACGTACGTTGTTAATCGTGTTCTTAGGTACTTAAAGGCCACACGTGCACGCGTTATATTTTTACCTAAACAAGGAGATTTGGACCTTGTTGCTTATTGTGATATTGACTAGTTAGAATGTCCCATTATGTGTCGTTTGATCTGGGACAAGTTGTGTGTTATTGCTAGGAGGAACTCCATCTGGTGCCGTGGAAAACCAAGAAGAATAAACCGACTAAATTTAGGAATTTTACATGCGAATTTAAAATTTTATTTTGTGTCACCATACTCCTATATAAGCAAATATATAGCACGTGCATAAAACCCAACTAATTTCGGAATTAATTAGCCTAATCCCTAACTAGAAATAATTACAATATATATGTCGGATGTTCTTATTTTTAAATCAAGACCAGGATTATATTACTTTTGAATTTACAGGCATATCATATGGATATATAATAATTATGGCAATTTGAAAATAAATAATCCCATCTTTTGTGTATTGATTTATAATAATCTCACCTTTAAAAATCACTACCAAGGGTCCAACCTTTCACCTATTCTTGTCTCAATGGTCCCCCATTAAAAAACACTTAATGCTGTTACATTTTTTTTCGAGTTTTAAACCGATGTTTTAGGGATTTTGATCGGAAGAATGCTACGAGTCAACTGATGAAAACTTATCTCGAAACGAGGTATCAAATTGAATGATTTTTGTTAATTGGAAATTCAAACACCCGAATTGAAATACTGTTTCGTCGTTTGGATCACCGTTTCGAGGTAAGTTTTATATCAGTTGACTCGTATCCTTCTTCCGATCAAAAGCCCTAAAACATCGGTTTGAAACTCGGAAAAAAACGTAACGACGTTAAGTGTTTTTTAACGGAGAACCACTGAGACAAAAATAGTTGAAAGGTTGGACCGTTGGTAGTGATTTTTAAAGGTGAGATTATTATCAGCCAATACACAAAAAGTATGATTATTTTTTTCCAATTTACCAATAATTATTCATACATATCAATTAAGTTAACGTGGAGTTTCTTGAAGATCAATGCTAATTTCTTAATTATTTCTAAATACATACATTTTATCATTTATGTAATTTAAGTGCTCCCAATTTGAATTCTTATTGATCTATAATAATAATAAGGTTAATGGTTTGTTAATGTTATATAAGCATGCACATACATACACATAATACAATACCTGATTTTTTAATACCCGGTCATACTTGAACCAGATGCAATACCCGAACCCGGGTATTTAAAAAACCTTATTTGTGCACCTTTAGTCTCTCTGGCCATTCAGTCCATTGCTAATGGACAAACAAACTTTTGTCTTATTTGTATCATATATATATATATATATATATATATATATATATATATATATATATATATATATATATATATGTTATACCACCTCACTCATATAGGCATCTTTTCTTCTTCTTTCCGAAGGTTGTCTCTCTCTCTCTCACACACACACTCACTCACTCACTATTTGTTCTCACTTTACTCTCGATGTCTTTAATGGTCTCCTTCATTTCTCAGCTACTGAATACCAGGATTGCAAATACACGCTACACTGTAGGTACGTTCTCTCTCCTTGTATGAAATGTACTCAAGAACACACATTGAACTTGTAAAAATGAAACCCTAAATAGATAACAAACATAAACTATAAATTGATGGCATAAGAAAATCACAAATAACACTAGAAATTAAAGCACACAAAATCTTAGCAAAGAGTGTTTTTGTGGATAACGATTTTTATCATTAGTTGGTTTGATATTCTCGACTTGATACCCGTTTAATGCATTTTGCATAGTAGATATTAATTAGCAAGTGAGATTACACACTATTACTGGAAAACTTTGCAAATCAAAGACACTGTTGGTGTAGACGACGTGACCTATAGCTTAACCGATATGTATATAAAAGTGTTTCAAAATGTATGTAAATTAACTAAAATGAATAAACAAGTTCAGCTAGAGCTCGAGCTTTTAAGAAAAGGGCTTGAAAAGAGCTGAGCTCGAGCTTCCGTAAGTCAAATGGAACCAGGCTTGATAAAAGCCGAGCTCGAGCCTACTCAAGCTCGGCTCTTTTACACATCTACGTATGTCAACCCTAAAGTCTTTGAATCTATTTTTTAAATTAAACCGTTCAACGTCTTTGTTAAAACCATTCGGTTCTTTAGATGTTTTTATTATTTTAGCTTTTCGGTTTTTAAATGTTACTTTCGAAACTGTAATTGTGCTGTTTTTAAAAGACGTTTTTTTCTATAAAAAAAACCATTCGTCTTTTCAAAGTCGTATTTATTTTTAAAAGTTCTTCGTTTTAAAGCATCTTTTAAAATTGTTTTAAAATCATTTGATAAGCGAATGGTTTTAAAAGCACATTTAAAAACCAAACATATTTTTTTAATAAAAACGATTAAAAAACTGAAATATTATAATGACATTGAGCGGTTTTAAGAGACGCGTATAAGAAAAATCAAACGGTTTTAGAAAAGTCATTTAAAAAACAAGTTGTTTTTAAAAAAATCTTCATTGAAAAAAGACGTTATGGATAAACTTATGATAAAACGAGCCATATTTTTATGTATAAATTTATGATAAAGTCCTTAAAACGTATTTTTTTAAAACCGTTCAACATCCTTGTTTGGGTTTTTTAAACATCTTTATTAAATTCGTTTGCGTTTCAAATGTTATTTTTAAAACAGTTTGATTTTTAAGTGTGTGATTTATAAACGACATTTTTAGAACCATTCACTTTTATAAACTGATGATTGATTTTAAACAATTTTGTTTTAGAAGTCTAAATTTATAAACATAGATGAATGCCTTTGCCCACATACTCCACAGTCCACACAAGATCCACCAGACCTAACCATGTATCTTCTTCGGCTACTCTGTGTACAGCCCAATTTTCCTCTTAATATTGGGCCACCATATTCCTACCCAACCAATAGCCCACTCGGCCTATTATCACCAAACCACTCATAAGTGATAATACTAGTCTACTCTCAGTCTCACCTAATAACTACTGCTACCACTCTACAGCCCATTAACACCTCCCATCCAAATACCCCTAATCTCCTATTAACCACCTCACAGTTGAATTAATAATGTATCTAAATTAATGTGCCTTAACATCTCATCATATCATTTGGTTAAGTGTAACCACTATTTCGATCGGGCTCCATATTGGCATTGAACTAACTAAAACACGTACCCTACCGTTGAGCAATTTAAGCAAAATAAAAAAAATGGTTTTGTAAATGATTCTTAAACACTTGGGTTTTTAAACTCCATTGCTTTGGTTTAAACTTGTTTCCATAGTCATTTTACCAGATTCTTACTAGATACATTCAAAGTGGCAAAATTTGTGAGAACTCTTAAAGAGACGTGTATTTATGCATATCTATGTTTAATTATGAGATGTTTTATTATTTGATATTCCATATTTATTGGGTTAATTCCTTCCAATTCCAATTCCAACTAGAATGTTCAAATTCTAAATCCAATTCCTTCAAATTTCAAATCTTATGCAAATTCCAATTCCAGTTCCATTCTATTCTATTATGTGAAACGAACGCGCCCTAACTTTCATCCATTTGATATTTTCAAGTCAACACTTTAAACCCGTAACAAATTTGATAATAAATCTATTTGCATTCTCAAACTTTTAAAAATACTTAGATTTAACCTGTAACAGATTTTGATCTAAATGTTGTTAACTTGTACATAAACACTATGTTTTGTACTTCTGTATAGTTTTTTTGTTGATGTGTTTTGAAAGTCTGAAGATGATGTGTACCTTTCAACAGTTTGAAGATCATATTTTTACCAGTTTTCATAAATGATAAAAATCAGTCTATTTGAGCAATTGTATCATATTAATATGTGTGTGTAGGGAAGATTTCAAATAAGAACCCCTTTAAGTTTTAAGAACTCGAAAGAACTCAGTGTAACGATTTTTTTCGAATTTTTTTACACATGCGTAATATATGTAGGTTACATATACGTAAAAAAAAGTAAAGAATTTTTTACGCACCGAGTCAACTTTTTAAACATGTGTAACGGACGTAAAAGTTAGTGTAATCACTTGCATCTTTATTCTCTCTCCTACTTTGACTTTTTGGTCAGAGATAATCTTAACCACATATTCTAATCCATTTAATTAAATGTGTGGCCAAGAATTGAGTTCTTAAGTTCTTAAAACTCAACATGGTTCTCAAAATATCCCTCCCCTATATATATATATATATATATATATATATATATATATATATATATATATATAGTAACAGAGTAAACATGGATAAGTAAGTTTTACAAGTTTTACAAAGCCATAGACCGTCAATAAGTTTACCATTATTTTACAAAATAATAAACCGTCAAGATAGTTTGTAAGGAATGAAAAGGCGTCCTAAAAACAAATTAAACATACAGACAAAGTTTCCTTACATACTAACTGCCAGTCTATAATTTTAACTTAGCCAGTAAATTGCTTTAACCTTTACTTAATTATTACTTAGATAATTTTAGAACCATTTCTTAAAGGGGTGTTATTATGCCATGATTCAATACTTTAAGGGCTTAGCCCATCATATAGTTTATAAATTTGTAATGCAAATATAATAGAATCAGAACTTCTTACTTGAATAAGAATGACCGACTAGTAAGACTTCAAAGCTTGAAGTTTTTATTAATTTGCTGGATATTATACAAGAGTACTGAAAAGAAAGAAGAGAGGTGCTAAAACGTAGTGTGTCCCTATCTAAAATCTAACTCCCCTTTTATAGGGAAAACACACGGGAAAAGTACAAAACAAATAAATTAAAATTACAAAAGTTATAGAAAAGTAAAGATGCTCTATAAGAGCAGGGCCATTTAAATTGGCATCCAAAGTCTCCATTATTGTGCAATGTCAGAGAATCTTATCATGATTTATAGGCTATCTCCTTTTGTCAGAGCTTTATCAAAGCACTCAGAGATTCCCATTATAAACAGGGAATAAGCTTTATTAATTTTGGACCTTTTCTTTTTCTTTGTCGGATTTGCTTTGGGAAGATTCCCTTGGTTGGTCTATGAATTCTTCTTGGAGTTTTCTTAGATATTTCTCTAAGTCTGCATCTAGGCATGTGATGTCTTCTATTTCTTGTGCCTCTCCTGCTAAACAAAAAAACTCATTATAATCTCCCAGACTATTAGACGAAATGGACATGGCCTTTGAGGAATCGGTTGTAGAAAAATGTTTCTTTAATTCTCTTTTCATCTCTTCTATATAAGACTTGATAATTTCAGACTTTAAAACTTCTTGTTTTCCTTCTATTAACCTTTTCGAAATATGTTCGAACGGACTGTTGATTTCCTTTTGTTGTCTTTTTACCATCTGGGTTTTATAATATTCTATTCTTGAGGTGATTATATCCACCGTATCATGGCCTTCAATCTTGTTGGTAAACATATTTATCCTGGTCATTTTTGTCCAGAACTTGGTATAACAAGTTCTTTTAAGGCATGGGAAATTATCCCATAGGGTATACCCTGTGGTCGGCTTCCATTCCCAAATCCATGGAATTGAAAATTCTATAAAAAAATACATTGAGGCTATTCCCTCAAACCATGAATTATTATTTTTTGCTTCTATAAGATTGGGTGATACTTTTACCCATTCGAAATATAACTCTTTAAATGGTTCAGGAAGAATCTGAACTGTTGGTCCATATAGAATGAACCATTTTTGGAACCAACAAGGTATACCTTGTTTGAAGATATTATCACTGACTTTT
Source organism: Bidens hawaiensis (assembly GCF_021521415.1). Classification (NCBI taxonomy): domain Eukaryota; kingdom Viridiplantae; phylum Streptophyta; class Magnoliopsida; order Asterales; family Asteraceae; genus Bidens; species Bidens hawaiensis. The sequence goes on from NW_027493788.1 coordinate 150,924, forward strand.
ATAAATCATGAATGTTTTCTTTTTGGATTCTCATAAAACAAACATTTCTCGAATCCATGGATATAATCCCAATAGTTATATTTATAAGTTTGCCTGTCAGTTGTTTCGGGTTATATGAATTCCCTTTCTTTTAGCGTACTTAACCCCTATTTTTGAGGAGGTATAATTGTTTTTATAAAAACTTTACTAAAATTATACATATTTCTTTCTCTCTCTCCGGGATAAAAGTGTCTTATTTCTGCAGTTTCTGTAAGTCGTAGAATATTTTCATAATATTGCCGTGTTTTATAAGACGGCGCTTCATATGAAGCTGGTTCTATATATTTTTGCATAAGTATCCAAGGATCATCAAAAGATTCGATATCTTCTTGATTTAGAAGGATTATTTTCTTTTGTCTCTCGGTTATGAACCAGGAATCTTCTCCATCATTGTCTTGAGTAACATATGCATAAGTAGGAGCTTTTGAAGCTTCCTCTTCTTTCTGGGCCTGTATCATGGCCCTAACCTTTTCATATAACGGATCATTTGGGTCAATTTGAATTTTTGTATCATTTGTGTTGTTATTAACAACATTTGAACTGGAGGCAGCATTTGAGCTAGAAGCAATGTTTGAGGTTATAAGCCTCCTTGTTCCCATTTGGGCTAGGACTATTTCCTGCCTGTTATTAATACTGAGTCCTCTACTTCTTCCTCTATTAGGAGAGCCTCTTCCTCTTCCTCGAGGAATCATTCCTGAAAACACAAAATTAAGCCGAAGAGATTATTTTCTCTTTTTCTTTTAGGATTTTTATCCTTTCTCTAGCATTATAAATTGTATTATAATAAAATCTGATCCTTCTTAGTCTATCATATGGATGAACAGTGAAATCAAGCTGTATATCATAGATTCTACGCATTTGATCTCTTATAATTAGATTATGAAGGTTTATATCATGCTCTATATTATTAAATGAAATCTTTAAAGGACCTTTAATTTTTCTTCTCATTTATGTATTCCCTGGAAAGAAAATCAGGAAGACTGTTGTCAGTTCCTTTTTTATATAATATTTCAAAGTCAAAAGGGGCTAACTGTGACTGCCATCTGACAAACATTTGTTTAGAAACATCATGCTTAAAATCCTTTTTAAACATGAATCTAGCTGCTTAGCAGTCGTTTTTTATTATAAATTTTTTGTTATATAAATCATCCTGGAATTTTAGAACACACTTTAATATTGCTAAAATCTCTTTAGCTATGGTAGCATAATTCTTTTGACCATCAGACCACTTTCCTGAATAGAATCGGACAAGATATTCTTGTTTAGTTTGGGGAGAAATTTGTTTTAGTATTCCTTCAAAACCTATGTCTGAAGCATCTATCTCTACAATTTTATCCTAATTTGGGTTAGCAATGGTTAAGCACGGAAGATTAGAGACCTTTTGTTTTATCTTTATTACTGCTTTTGTATGATTTTCGTCCAAAGGCTTAGGATTATTTTTTAGTCTATCATATAATGAATCTTTAGCTAAGTCTTTATAGTATGGGGCGATATAATTTAAACTCTCTAGAAATCTTTGCAATTGGGTTTTATCAATAATTTTATCAGGGAATTTATTTGCAAATTCTATACTCCTACTGATAGGACTATTTTCCCCTTTTCAATTATATGTCCCAAGAACCTAACATTTGTTTGAAATAGCACCATTTTTTGACTAGAAATAACTAGTCAATTTTTTATTATAATAGTTTTAAACAAATTTAAATGTTTAAAATGATTCTCAATATATTTTGAAAATACTAATATATCATCTATGTAGACAATTATAAAGTTTGAAAATGGAATGATATATCATTCATAATTTTTTGAAATTCTGAAGGGGCATTTTTAAGCCCAAAAGGCATAACGTTCCATTCATACTGGCCAAAAGGAACGTTAAAAGCTGTCTTATATCTATCCTTTTGGTCAATCTGGATTTGCCAATACCCAGATTTTAAATCAAATTTTGAAAAGATTAGCGAATCATCTAACCTGTCCAATAAGTCTTTTTTATTTGGGATTGGAGATCTAATCCACTTTAATACCTTATTTAGAGGTTTATAATTTATTATTAACCTTGGCACTCCCCTTTCTTGTTCAGAATGTTTATTTACATAAAAGGAGATTTTGAGGGATGTATTAATCCCTTTTGTTGAAGCAAAGATATTTCCTTTTTACATAACTCTAAATATTCAGAGTTCATTTGACACGGTCTTGCCTTTATCGAGACATTACTTTCATGGAAGTCTTCTTCATAAGGGAGAGAAACTATATGTTGTTTTCTATCCTAGAAAGCATTTGAATGATCATTACATATATCATTTGTAAATTGGTTTTTTAGGAGTTCAATATTTAATAAAAGTTTCGGGTTTTTTAACCTTTCTTCAATTGTATGAACATTAATTTCTTCTTTGAGAAAATTAATCTGACTAGTTTTTGCCTAAATCAATATTTCATTTATCATCTTTTCAATAGGTTGAGTTATAAACTCAAAGTAGAGATTCTTCCCATTATAGGTTGCCGTGAAACCTTTTTTGTTTACTTTCTTTAATGGGAATATTTTTGATAAAAACGGTGTTCCTAAGATAACTTCATTAGATATATATTTTACTAATAAGAATGAAGTAGTAATACATTCTTCATTGAGGCAAATCTTTGCTTTAGGAAGCTTGTATTTCACACCCATATCTTGGTGGTTAGCTGTCCTAAGAATATGCGTTGTTTTTTCAAAGTATGTTGTGGGGATAAGACCTTCTCTTAAACAATTTAGGTCTGCTCCTAAGTCAATAAGAGCTATAAAATCCTTTTTGAAGTTATTCTCAATTAACAAAGTAATCTTCACAAGCCATTTTTGTGATATAATATTTTCTATGGTATGAATATGTTTATCTTCTAAATTCATAGGAGGGAATAATTCGGAATAAGTGGGAGATTTAGTAGTTGTTTCTCCTAATGTAGTATTATAAATACTAGTTTTTTCTAGATCTAGGATCCTTTTTTTAAAGTCATAACTTTGTTTTTTAGATTTATTTTTTCTCCTTTTAGTTTGGCTACTTCAGCTTTTAAATCTTCAGGAGTTGAAGAGTTATGTTTTCTATTATTCAATCTATCATGAATATGTTTCATTGTATAAGGATGTAAAACCCCGAACCCGGTAGCCCTACTTTAGCGTCGGATTTACTCATAAACACAGTTCGTACAAATCAGAGTTCATTAAAACTTTCGCGGAATATAAAAACTTTCATGAAACGTTACAGCAATCCAAAACTTGCCTCAATTAAACATTCTTGTCTTTCAAAATAAACGTCAATTACATTAAAACATCTTGAGTCTTCAGATGCCAGTCTCCTATTCGCCCACCATGTGCCCGCTCAAGCTAGCTGTCTCATTCTACTCACCTGCGTGCATACTAAAAGTCAGCTACGCTGAGTGAGTTCTAGTTAATCATACACTATACAATACACATAAACTTATATTCTTTCATTCATACTTTCATACTTTCTTTTGTATTAACTTACTTTCATATCTTACGTTATAAAGAGCATTACGCCCTACATTCCTCGAGTATTATTAGGGCTCGGTACCCTCCTTCCTCGAGTATTATTAGGGCTCGGTACCCTCCTTCCTCGAGTATCATTAGGGCTCGGTACCCTCTTTCCTTGAATATTAGTAGGGCTCGGTTCCCTAGTTCTCGAATATTAGTAGGGTTCGATTCCCTCTTCGTTACCATACAACCATACATCATACCTCGAGTATTATTAGGGCTCGGTACCCTCCTTCCTCGAGTATTATTAGGGCTCGGTACCCTCTTTCCTCGAGTATTATTAGGGCTCGGTACCCTCTTTCCTCGAATATTAGTAGGGTTCGGTTCCCTAGTTCTCGAATATTAGTAGGGTTCGATTCCCTCTTCGTTACCATACAACCATACATCATACCTCGAGTATTATTAGGGCTCGGTACCATTTTCGTAATCATACAACCATACAACCATCATTTCCTTCTTTTATTAACTTTATCACGTTCATACACATAAGCATACATATCATACTTACCTTATACATAGCGTTACAACCTGACAGTACATGCAATATCCGAAGATCGTTCACGTACCATCAAGCAATCATTCATACATATCACATCATTCACATAAGGCATACACTTATCTCTTAGGATAAGCGTATTAACAAACATATCGAGTATGCACACAGCCCCGAAAACATAACACATAAATGGGGCTAGAACTCACCTGAACTCTGCTTCTTCCTCCGATAGTTGTAAATCCCTTCTTTAACTGAGCTCGGCTGACTGTATAAGTTATACGTATCAATACTCGCCTGATTTAATCTGGTGGCCTAGTATTAGCTTACTTTTACTTATCGTTTTTAATTTATTTTCTAATCGAACTTGACTTTAGGCGAAGTTAAACCTTAGGCGAACTTAGCTTTAGGCGAAGTTAAACCTTAGGCGAACTTAGCTTTAGGCGAAGTTAAACCTTAGGCGAACTTAGCTTTAGGCGAAGTTAAACCTTAGGCGAACTTAGCTTTGCAGGCGAAGTTGTCATCAGGCGAACTTAGCTTTGCAGGCGAAGTTCATCAGGTGAACTTAGCTTTGCAGGCGAAGTTGTCATCAGGCGAACTTAGCTTTGCAGCGAAGTTGTCATCAGGCGAACTTAGCTTTGCAGGCGAAGTTCATCAGGCGAACTTAGCTTGCAGGCGAAGTTGTCATCAGGCGAACTTAGCTTTGCAGGCGAAGTTCATCAGGCGAACTTAGCTTTGCAGGCGAAGTTGTCATCAGGCGAACTTAGCTTTGCAGCGAAGTTGTCATCAGGCGAACTTAGCTTTGCAGGCGAAGTTCATCAGGCGAACTTAGCTTGCAGACGAAGTTGTCCAGCTGCAGGTACTGTTCGTCCTTAAATCCCTTAATCATCTTCGTTTCTTAACCAAATAACTCGATTTAGGTATCCACGGAATCGTCTGACCAGCGCCTACAAACCCCAACCATCAAATCGACCTAACATCGATGTTTAAAGGGTGCGATTTAGGCATATAGGTTACGGGTTCTTTTATCAATCGATTAACCCATCAAATCATATTCATTTTCAGTAAGTTTAGCTTTGTTGGATTCGTTTTTACCATACAAACACAGATCTATTATTTCTATACTAATCCAAACCTAAACGAACAAGTTCTCGATATAAACGTACCGTAAATGAGTCGAACTACGAACACGAGCTGGTCTTGTTGCTTTGGTTCGTCACGACGATCTAGCACCAACGAGCTCGGGTCCTCGCCTTTGGATCTTGGTTCGGGTTGTGTGTGTTTTGGAGTGTGTAGAGATTAGGATGGATAAATGGATGGAATGGAAAGGATTGGGGTTTAAGGGGGTATTTATGCTCCCTTAAGCCCATGGACCGAAGGCCCATATTTCCTTTTGGTCCATATCTAATCCCATCTAATTATCCTACTAAGTCTTCATATTTTGCTATTATTATTATCGTTCCACTAACTCGTTTATTTCACCCGACAAAATAATATAATAAATATTACTTTAGAAATTTCGGGATGTTACAAAGGACCTTCTGGTTCTTTTGGTATATCATCTTTCTTTTCTTCTTCTTGATAGATTATATCAAGAATTTTTACCTTTTCTTTGGGGTCTTTTATTCTTTTAAGAATATCTTCTAAAGTTTACTATTTATAACATTAATATCACTCCCATTAACATCATTATCTTGGAATCGGGATACGATTTTATAAATTTCATCATCTGATTTTCCATTTTCGCAACAATTTTCACAATCTTCGGGATCCGAATTTGGTTCAGAATCATAGTCTGTAGATTCTTCTGTATCAAGAATCCTATATAGTTCTTTTTTGATTTCTTCTTCTATATTTAAATTATTAATTTTACTCTTCATATTTTTTCTTTGGTAACATCTATTTGTTGTATGACCCTTCTTTTTGCATATATAACACGTTGGGGTCCATCTTTCTTTTCTATTGCTTTTCTTCTATAACGTTTTTCTCTTCTTTTAGCAAAATATTTTTCTCTAGAAGCTTGTTTATAATTTTTATAAGGACTTCGTTCTTTATCCTCTTTTTTACATTCCATTCCAAATTGTTCACAGAATTGACCTAATTGTCTTTTTTCTGTTAAATTTTGTTTTTTGATTTGGTGATTTAATTTTAATTCATTACATAAGGCTAAACCTTCTTGCACACAAACCCCAATGAGTCTTCCATAAGTATAACTTTCATAGGGAATTTGGACATTATCTCCTCTAAGACTTTTTCTTACCCTGTCGGCAAATAAAGGTGGAAGACCATTAATAAATTTTTACTTCCAATGAGAACTATTATTCTCTGGGAGTTCATAGACTCTGCTTAAAAATACATCTTTATACCACCTAAATGATGTTAAGGTAGTACACCTAAGACCATTTAACAATGTTCTTATGGTTTCAGAATTGTCCGACCACCTTCCCGTAAAATGTTCAATGATGGTAAGTATTAAGGTGTAAACTGCATCAGAAACATTTTGGCCATTTTCTGATTTAACATGATTAAAAATTTGAGGCTGATTTTCTGGTTTGATATAATTATCCCACCATCCTCTTAGTTGGCCTGTAAATCCTGCAATTATCATTTTGCATACATTGACATCACTATTCTGATTATTTTTTGCTATCGTAGCGTACATCATCATACGATGCGTCATCATGTATATTTGTCTATCTGTATAACCATCTAGATTCCATTCGTATATGGACTTTCCATTATAGGAATTGGAAATCTCATATTCTTGTTCTTCATGAAGAACATCTTGTGGAGTGAGTCTAGGATAGTAAAACATTTTTTGTCTTGGCTTATCAGCAAATTTTGTATTGTACGATTCTGGTCTTTTTCTTCCATTTAATCTATTTATAGAATCTATTGTATAAGCCTCGAAAGTTTCGTCACTCATGTTTTCTTCTTCCAAAGTATTTAATTCTAACTTGGAAATTTTTTTTTTAAGACTTCCATCAATTGATTTATGGGTTTTATATATATATATATATATATATATATATAAAATGGTTTATGGAATCATTTCCAAGAGATGAGAGAATAAGATTAAGAGAAGAATTTTATAAAGATCTTCAAATCCTACAACAAATTATAGAATTTCCTACTTAGGAAATATATTTTTGTATTTATATATTTCATACTTAGGAAATGAAAATGTAAGGTGGTGTGGTGTCTCGGGTTTTAATTTGTTTTAAATACGTTAGTTTGACGAATTAATTTTTTGGTTTGGTTTTTGATATCATAAATAACGTTGCCGATACCAACCGAATTCGCGTCAACTTACGGAAACGACGCCCGGGTGCCAGGTAACAACCTATTATTTCATCGATTGTTTGATAGTAAAAAACAAGAAGCCGTACGTAGCCCCCGTTTTTCTTTCTGTATAATCCCTCTCTTGTCGTTTTCATGATGTGAACTGTGAAGTATATTAAATGCATTATGCATGCATAGACGCTCAATTGAAAATTGGAACAGGGTTGAATAGAAGGTCTTGTCAAACTTTAATGTAACATTTCAAAATATCTAGACGCATAATTTTTGTCAAATTTAAACACCACACAAAAAAATTATGATAAAAAGTCATCAAATTCAAAGTTTCACATTTACACACACTATAAAATACAGAACTCAAAACATAAACTAGGATGCCCCACTTCCATATTCGCCAAATAGTACTGTTTTAGAACCTAACAATACTATCAACACTCATTAACCTTCAATACTAAACCCCCATTTTCATGGACCTAGAACCCAACTGGGTCAAATGATTTGTTTAGAAAACATGCCCAAACAAAAGGGCTCACATTTTATTTGGTCCATCAGATATTTAAGTGTCCTTTTGATGCTCGGTTCCTAGTCAAAAAACCATCTTGTGTGAAGTCACTTTCATCACAAACAAAAGCATAACTTTTTTTAGAAGCAAGCAGTACATTTAGCTGCTATTTCATCGTTTTTCTCTTTAATTTTTTATATATTTATTAGTTTTTTTTTCCTCCTCCCAACTAGACATGTAAAAAAGTGTGTTGGTCCATTAACAAAGACAGTTTTTAAACACTTAGATTTGAGAAGGAGGTCTTTGGTTCAAGTCTCACAGGCGACAAAAGTTAAAAGAAATTCGTTGTTAAAAAAATTAGACATGTACAAATAGGTTTAGAACCCAAACCGGTTCGTGTTGGTCAATGTTTGGTCCAAGCCGGTTTGGCTCAAACTTAATCCGGTTGGGACAAGGTTTGTAGACAAGAATGTTAAGCTATATCCAGACTTGTTGGAACCGGTTTTCGACAAAAAGTAAAAAACAAAAAAAGATTTTTTGGCTTTTTTTTCAAATCGGGTTTTTTTAGATGAATTGGATCGGTTATAAACTGGATTGGCAGGTCCAAACCAGTTTTATTTACAACTCAGCGCTCCTAATTATTTCATCTCCCATATAATACCTTTTTTAACATGTTAGTAAGTATTTAAAACCACGTAGAGATACAACGGTTCTAAATTATCATAAGTTAAATTTATTATGTTCCAAAACTAAACATAAAAGAAAGATGTTAAGAAAGAAATAAAAGAATGAATATAATAATAACAATGTAAGAATTAATAAACAATGAAATGAAACAAAAAATAAGCCAATTGGTCTATTTTCTTACAAGGAAAGTGATGGTTTTTTATAGCATGAATAACTAGACTTTGGTATAAAGCTAAATACACATGATACCACACCTTGTCCTTCAATTTTCTTAGTTTCTCTTTAATTTGATGGCACAACATCCATTGAAGCTCATGGCTGGTGATACTCGAAACTTGTAGGTATGCTCGATACTTGACACGTAATTACCTGATAAGTATCCGACGGGTTTGTAACGGGTTTGAGACTGGCTTTAATAATCGGGTATGGGTTTAGAAATTAATGTCTAAACTCGTCCCAAACCCAACTCATGGCCATCCCTAATTCATATATAACTCTCCACAGGTCTTTCAGAGGTGATGTCCCAAAGAAGTTGTAGAGTAACACATCCTAAAAATAATGTTAATATCACCAAAAATGATCTCTTCGTGACATGAAGAAAAAGAATCCGAACTGGAATTCCAAGCCTTTGCACTCATATATAGTGAGCGCAATAGTCTGGTTTCCAATAACTTTATATAGCTTGTCCCTTGTACTGCTGTCTCACATCTTATGCGCGCCAAAACTCTTGCTACCAAGGATTGTGATGGTCATAGCATTTTCTACCTCGTCGACTTCAACAAAACTGAAGCATCACCATAGACATAACTAGTCTCAAGCTACAATTATCGATCGTCAGCGGAAAGTAATATGACACGATACTAATGACGCTTTGACCTAAATCAACAACACCATAATGAGTGTTATAATTATAATTCTCTTTTAACTGAAAGATCTCATATAAAAGGCCTTTCTCTTTTGTTTGGTGGGCTAAAGCGCGTTATAGAAAAGGGATCTAATGTCTTGAAATCGAAAGTCAACACCCTTCCAATTGTCAGTGCCGTGTCACAAGCAAAAACGAAACTCTTGTTAGCATTCTTGCAAACGTATTTAAACAAAAAGAAGCGCCGGATCATGTACTTCATCAACGTACATGTAATCGATCCATTATGCCCTCTTAATATTTAGAGGTTTTAAACCGACGGTGGAGGTCCATTATCATGTCACAATAGTCAAATAGAGAGTGAACTTTTACTCTCTTGGCTTTTGTTAGTGTCGACGTTCGACATTCAACCAACAAACGGTAACCCTCCAGTGTTATTTATCATATTCACAACCCTCTTTTATGTGTAATACTATTTCGGTGAATACCTAGGAGAGATCAAGCTCCTTTTTTCACTTGCCTTGAAGCTTGGCCAATATGTCACAAGAAATCTATCGTATAAACCACATTTGTTCTTATGAACTTTTTCATGGCAACCGAATGTATATGGTTACTCAGAGAAACTTCTTTGGCATCCTAAAACCTTTCAAAGTACGAAGGTTCCACAATCCATCAAGCATAACAGGTAATTGTTGTAAGGCTATGACAAGCATGTACATCTTCGTGGAGATTTGCACAAATGTTTCCGGGATATCCCCGACTGTTGATGTAGACTGCACATCGCCGCATGATGAAGGCAGCTTCTTGGCACAATGCTATGTCCATGTGTTCTTCGGATAATTGAAATGGCATGAAGAGTTCTTTTTCGCCAATATATACAAATTGCCCACTATGATACCCAGCTATTTTAAGTCTAATCATGTACTAAGATAACCTGTATTTATGTTTAACAAAATATTATATCTAATAAAATAATATTATGTTAGTACAAAATCTCCATAAATTTATGAGTTATATTTTATTGTGTTCAAAAAGTTCAAATTTTTCGTGTGACGAACATTGTTTGAAACGAATGCTGGAGAAAAATAAAGTTAGAAGTCTAAAAATATTCCAAAACTGTCGGGAATGACCCAAATAATATATTATTAAAGAAATATTAATAATAAGTCAAAGACTTGATTGTAGAAGCTTCAGTTTGCGAAATTGAGAAAGTAAGCGCGTACGAACCGATATCGCACACCGTATTAGATTTAACTAGCACACCATATCATTGTGAACAGTTATAATTGGAACCTATATTACGTAGAGGTTTAGTATTGTACCATTTTTTTTTCATTTCAGCGTGTCAACCCGTGTGGTGAAACAGGATTAGCACTGACCGTCTAACACGTTTAGTGAAATACACCAACTTTTCAACCTCCTTATTTAAACCGGTTGACCAGTCAACCCATTTATATAAACATGCTGCAACCCAACTATATACCTATCCCATAATGATCTAAAGAATTATAATCATGCAAGTATATAAATTCACAATAATATAAAAAAAATTAATAAACCCGCAAAAGCATGTTGGCTAATAACCAGTTAAGTATAATAGAAGTATAAATGAAAAATGTTCAAATAAAAATCAATAGTTTCCTAAGGGTGGAGGGTGTGGAACCCTAAGGGTACCTAAACTACTAGCCTCGACCAATCGTGCACTACCACCTTATTTTTATTCTGGAAAAAATTAATGGGAATGATATAAAGGTAATAATCCACTTTTGTTGACTTTCTCTCTCCACGTGCAAAGCATATGTCAATTCCCGAATAATTTTAAAACGTCCATAACTTTTTCATACAACATTTATTTTTTAAAAAATCACCATAATAACAAGCGTTTTTTTATCTTTAATATGAGTATCATATTGTTATATAAAAAATAAAAAAAATTAGTGGTTATATATATTGTGTTATTTGTTGTTTATTGTGTTTTTTAATTGAGTTTTTCTATGTATTGTGTTATAGATTTTGGTTATTGTGTTTTTCAATTGATATTCATATTTATAACAATTAAAACAAATATTACATCATTGTGTCTTTTTGTTTGTCACTGTGTCTTTGTGCTCATCATTTGTCTTTCTACTTATCATTTTGTTTTTTTGTGTAGTACGTCCATTGTCTTTTGTTCAAGATTAATATGTGGCATTCACTTGATTTGAGAAAAAGAGTATTACGTTCATGTCATTTTGTAATATATAGTTTCCATTGTGTTTTACGTTTCAGATCATTGTGCTATATGTATTCACTATTATGTTTTGTTTTATGTTTTAGGTTATTGTGTAATATGTATTCATCATTGTGTTTTATATATTGGATAACTAGTTTTTATCCCCCGTATTACGGGGTTGTTTTACATTATTCGTTTCTAATATTTATATATATTTTGTTGGATTTTAATTTTATTTGTTGTAAGGAAGTTAATAATATACTTAGGATTTGATGATGAAAGGGTTTCACAAATAAATGAGATGTTATAACCCGGTTTAAAAGCTATTTGGGTTTTGTGAGACCCATGACCCGCTTATTTTTTTATTATAAAATTATTTCTTAATTATAAATAATATATGTTTAAAAAAATCGGATACTAATTTTTAGTGTATCCATAATTTATAGGATTTTCATATCAAATATTTGATCATATTAATTTTTAATTTAATGAGTGATTACCCGTGCTATCTGAGTTTGGTGAGACAAACCGTGAATTCGGGTCAAATGCATAAAAAACCTTCATTTACAAATAAAGTAATCTGGTAGCTTGAGAGAATGTAGAGAGGTTTCATTTATATGTATTTAAGATTTGTTGTATTTTATCATTATATTTACATGTTATTACACAACAATGATGTTAATATTTATAAAAAAAAAACACAATGATGATTTGAAAGACATAATGACAAAAACAAAACAAAAACAAAAAACACAATGGCGAAAAAAAAACACAATGACAAATAAAAAAACACAATGACGTAATTTTTGTTTTAATATTTATATAACAAATTCATACTCGTATTAAAAGTAAAAAACGCTTGTTATTTTGGTGGTTTTTTTTGTAAAAAAAATATATCATATGAAATAGAGTAAAGTGCCAAAATTGTCCTCGAGTTTTGTTCATTTTTTTACGATTTTCATCCAAAATATTTTTATTTTTTTTTGCAATTGAACCATTAAGGTTTCTTAGTCTTTGCCAATGTCGTCCAAATCGCTAACTCCGTTAAATTTTCATTGTCAAGTCAAGAACAGTTATGTCTTTTTCATCTATAATGATTATTTATTATTTTTCATTCAAATAATAATAATAATAATAGTAGTAATCTTAATCTTATTATTATTATTATTATTATTATTATTATTATTTCATTTCAATATATTAGTCGATATTATATATACTAATATATTAGAGGGATTAAAGTGTAAATGTGTTTATTATTTATATCTCTTGTAATCTCACAATTACGTACAATATACAATACAACAATTTACCAAGTTAATTTGGTATCAGAGCCTAGGGTTTCTCCCAGCTCTTCTGCCGCCACCAATATTTCTGCCGCCACCTCCAACAGCCGGAAAATAAATTCCGATCAAACAAACAGGTACTCTACTCCTTTTTCTTTTTCCGAAGCAACAGTCTTCAATCATGACTACCACGATTACTCCCTTTACCTCAGCCGAGAAAACTGTTCACAACTCCCACAAGTTTGGTTTCACTTTGACTCCAACCAACTATGGCTATTGGAAAGCTATGGTCCGTCCTTTTCTTGTTACCAATGGACTGTTTGGGTATATTGATGGCACTATCGTGTGTCCATCTTCTGTACTTCAGCCACCGAATACCTCTAACAAAGACACAGTCGCTGCTGCAGACATCCCGAACCCTAGCCATGCAGCTTGGGTATCCAATGATGCTCATGTCTACATGCTACTCCTGTCCACCATATCTGAATCCTCGTTTCAACATGTTCAAGGAACTACTTCTCGTAATCTATGGCTGTCTCTTGAACATGCCTATGCACCAAACACATCCTCACGGGAATTCACCTTGAGAACACAACTTCTGAAGATTACGATGAAGGAAAACGAGACATCTGCTGCCTATCTCACTAGGGCTCAAGAGTATTCTGATGCTCTAGCAAATATTGGCGCACCAATGCCCGAGAAAGAAGTTGTTATGCTTGTTATCTCAGGGCTACGTGATGAATACAACCCTCTCAAATCAACCATACTTGCTAGGCAATTTTCAACAGCCTTCAATGAACTTCATAGTTTACTTGCTGACTATGATTTTATGATCCGAAAGGCTGCTCCTAATCCTGAAATTGCCCCCACTCAAGCATTCACAGCAAATACAGCTGCTGGTAATACTTCTGTTCAACCTGAAGTCATGCAAACCCTTCAACAATTGGTCACAAAGTTGGGTTTACAATTGCAGCCCGCTTCTACATCAACCTCACAACCATCACAGGCTTACCACGCGAACCGACCATGGAACAATAATCGAGGCCGTGGTGGATACCGCGGTCGTGGAGGACGTACTCAAAACAACAATTTCAACAGTTACAATCGTAACCAAGGAGGGGGACCAAATCGAAGCTCAGGAGGACAGTTTAATTGGGCCTCGAATCACAACATGGTTCATGGGACATGCAACAGGTGTGGAATAGGTCATCTCCCGTCACAATGTCCAAATCGTGACCCATCCACCTTCCGGGCAAGACAACCGTCCGCGAGCTATGCTGACTATCGCTCACAAGCATCTCTCTGGGATACAGGTTCAAATGACCATGTGGCACAGGATACATCTGGATTTGATTCTGCCGAGCCCTACTACGGTGAGGACAGTCTGCATGTTGGTAATGGTACAGCTTTACCTATCTTACATATTGGTTCCTCTTCTTTTTATCTACTCGACTAATGGCATTTTATTATATATGCTTGTCTATGTCGATGACATCATTCTCACAGGTAACAACAACAAAGCTATTGACCAGGTGGTGCACAACTTAAGTCGTTCGTTTGAGGTCCAAGACATGGGCCCATTGTCCTATTTTCTAGGTGTTGAGGTTACACATAAAGGGTCGGATATTATTCTATCACAACGAAAGTACATTCATGAGCTGCTAGATCGGACACACATGCCCTACTACGGTGAGGACAGTCTGCATGTTGGTAATGGTACAGCTTTACCTATCTTACATATTGGTTCCTCTTCTTTTTACTCACCAAATAAAATCTTTTCATTAAACAATATTCTTCACGTGCCTCAAAACAAACAAAACCTAATTTCTGTCCAAAAGTTTTGCCATGATAACAACGTTTACCTTGAATTTCATTCTACTTTTTATGCCGTGAAGGACAAGTGTACACACATTACCCTCCTCACGGGTCCAAGTGACGGTGGACTCTACTCAATCAACCTTCCTAAAGCTCAACCAGTTCCCAAAGTCGCCTTTTCCACCTCTCGTGCGTCTCCTACTACATGGCATCAACGATTGGGGCATCCACATCATCAACTTCTTCAGACTATGTTATCTAAGTATTGTTTACCTATTTCCAATAAAACTGTTGACTTGCATTGTGATTCTTGTTCTGTTGGGAAATCTTCCAAACTTCATTTATTGTCATCTGATTACAAAAGTACTCATATTCTAGACTTAATATTTTGTGATGTTTGGGGTCCCGCACCGGTCACCTCCTTTGATGGTCATAATTATCTCTTATTATGTGTTGATCATTTTTCAAAGTTTATGTGGTTGTTTCCTTTAAAGCGCAAATCTGATGTGTTTGAAATTTTTAAACGTTTTGTTATCATGGTAGAACGACAATTTACAACAAAAATAAAGTGTGTACAAACTGATTGGGGGGGTGAGTTCAGAAACCTATCTAACTTTTTTTCCTCCATTGGCATCATTCATCGTCTTTCGTGTCCCCACACAAGTGAACAGAACGGTGTAGTCGAAAGACGTCATCGACACGTTGTCGAGACTGGTCTCACCCTCATGGCACAAGCCAACGTACCACAACATTTCTGGCATTTTGCCTATGAAACAGCAGTTTATCTCATTAATCGGATGCCATCACGGGCAAACTCTACAATCTCCCCATTTGAACTTGTGTTCAAGCGCAAACCTGACTTCTCCTTCTTGCGGGTTTTCGGGTGCCGGTGTTATCCTCACCTACGCTCGTATAACTCCAACAAGATGGACTTTCGTTCCACACCGTGCATTTTTCTTGGGTATAGCACATCTCATCACGGGTATAGATGTTTTGATCCGGACACTGACCGAATGTATATTGCCAGACATGTTCGATTCCATGAAACCTTCTTTCCTTTCCACATCAAGCCTACTGATCTCCCTTCATCTTCCTTACCAAGTCCTTACTATTCAACCTATCCCACCAATGTTCCTGCTACCATCTCTACCGATCCGACCCCACCATCCTTTCCTTCCGTTTCCACTCCTAAACCTCCACAAACCAATACTGACCCACTTCAACACACCACCGAACCTGTTGTCACCAAGTCCTCTCATCCACCACAGCAACCCACTACACCTATCACTCAAACTTATGATCGTCGTCCCACAAATCAACCGACTGCTCCATCTTCAGCCTTTGACCGCTATAGCCAGTCGGCCGCCACTACCCAAACCGCGGCTGTACAACAACCGCCTCAGCGCTCCCGACCCCCCAATCTACGCCAACAGCCCAAGCAAAGTACACCATATCAACCCACCTCACATTACACCTCTTCCATCACCGAACCTACTACCTTTACTATTGCCAACACAGATCCTCATTGGCGTCGGGCTATGGCAGAGGAATACTCTGCACTTATGCGTAATGGTACGTGGACGCTTGTTCCCCACACTTCTGGTATTAATATTGTGGACTGCAAATGGGTTTACAAACTCAAAAGAGATCAAACAGGCGCTATTAAACGTTACAAAGCGCGATTGGTTGCCAAAGGCTTCAACCAGCAGCCAGGTATTGATTATACGGAGACCTTCAGTCCAGTGGTGAAATCCACCACCATCAGAGTTGTTCTCTCTCTAGCTGTCACAAAACAATGGTCTCTCAGGCAGCTTGATGTCCAAAATGCCTTCTTGCATGGTGATCTGAAGGAAACTGTCTACTTAAAACAACCACCTGGTTTCGTTGATCCCACTAAGCCTAACCATGTTTGTTTGCTTCACAAGTCTTTATATGGTCTCAAACAGGCTCCACGGGCATGGTTCCAGCGGTTATCTCAAGCTCTCTTTGGTCTCGATTTTATAGGATCTAAAACGGATCCCTCTTTATTTATCTACTCGACTAATGGCATTTTATTATATATGCTTGTCTATGTCGATGACATCATTCTCACAGGTAACAACAACAAAGCTATTGACCAGGTGGTGCACAACTTAAGTCGTTCGTTTGCGGTCCAAGACATGGGCCCATTGTCCTATTTTCTAGGTGTTGAGGTTACACATAAAGGGTCGGATATTATTCTATCACAACGAAAGTACATTCATGAGCTGCTAGATCGGACACACATGTCTCATTCTAAACCCGTTCCCTCTCCATGTACCACTAATGCCCATTTAACACTTGGTGATAGTGCCCTCTTTGAAGATCCGGTCCAATATCGACAAGTAGTCGGTGCTTTACAATATGCCACGCTATCTCGGCCTGATATTACCTTTGCAGTTAATAAAGTTTGTCAATTCATGCACTCACCAACTGTGAATCATTGGTCCGCTGTTAAACGAATTCTCCGGTATCTTCATGGGACAGTAGATCATGGTCTTTTGCTCTCTCGTTCCTCGTCCTCTACCTTACATGCATATACAGATGCGGACTGGGCCGGTTGCCCGGATGACCGTCGATCCACGGGGGGATATGCAATCTATATTGGATCTAACTTAGTTTCTTGGTCTGCACGAAAGCAGAAAACTGTCTCTCGGTCATCTATAGAGTCTGAATACAAGGCCTTAGCTGATACAGTTGTTGAGTTGAGTTGGCTCGAAACACTATTGCGTGAGCTTCATGTTCCGATGAAATCAGTCCCAACCTTGTGGTGTGATAATTTGGGAGCTACGTATTTATCTGCTAATCCAGTGTTTCACGCGCGTACAAAGCATGTAGAAGTTGATTTCCACTTTGTTAGAGAGAAGGTTGCACAAGGAAAATTATCAGTTCAGTTTATTTCAACAAATGATCAGATAGCCGATGTGTTCACAAAGCCGTTATCTTCTCAACGATTTCTCTTTTTGAAGTCCAAGCTAAGAGTCGATGCCCGGCCTTAGCTTGAGGGGGAATATTAGTCGATATTATATATACTAATATATTAGAGGGATTAAAGTGTAAATGTGTTTATTATTTATATCTCTTGTAATCTCACAATTACGTACAATATACAATACAACAATTTACCAAGTTAATTCAATACTTCAAATTTGTTTTGATATTTCAGTTTAGTTATATTTGGTACATTTGTTGTCATTAGAAATTAACATATAAAATATTCATCAAACTCTCGTTTTCCCATTCATATATAAACATGTGATCATTCGATTTCATCAAAGAATTAACCGACTCATCATGGAGGGCCTCGCCTCGGCGGTGATGTTGCCTACTAAATCAAAGAGCTCGGTCCTCCATGGAGGAGGGCCCCAAGTGCCCTTATAAAAAAGGTAAAAATAAAAAGGATACTAATGATCGAATTAATTACATATCCTGCTTTTGTTTGTGATACAATCAGAAAAGCATGGACCCAGCCACCCAGGAGCTTACGTTGTCAACACTCCAGTATAACATGTAAATTCCAAAGTTTAACTAGGGGAAAATTCCCATAATATCCATTCTATAAAATGGTTTTTCAAACTTGTCCATTATTTACAAACAATACCTAAAATGTTCATTACTAAAAAGACGAAACGACTTTTTTTTCATCCAAGACGACTGATTTGTATAGTCAATAAAAAATGAACGTGTGTCTCTAAAGTTGACGCGACGAATGGTTCATGTAGCCAATCTAAACGCCAACAAAGTAGTCAGCCCGACGACTACATTTATGTCTATGTCAGGCCGAGTAGATCATGAGCATTCCGACTATATCGTGAACATGCCGACTAAATCGTGAAAATGATGAATATATCATAACCGACTAGTAAACGTTATTAAAAACCCGGGCCGAATAGTAATGTTGAAAAAAATAACCGCCCGACTAGACTGTCATAAAGGTCCGACTAGAATGTTAAAACCCATAAACGGCCTGACTAGATCATGAACAAGCCGACTACATCGTGATCATGCCGACTACATCTTCAAGTTTTCAAAAATGTTTACAACTATTGTATATTATTTAAGTCGATACATACACAATTTATAATTGGATCAACTTAATTTATCTGTGCGTTTAGTATTCCTCAATAACGTCAACTACCTGCAACAAACATATTGGTAAATGCAAATGTAGATTCGGATGGTTGGTCTGTTGGAATACCGTATGCCCGAGACACATAATTAGGTTAATGTGGCTAGTCATGTTTGATCCAAGTCGGGTCATACCCAATAACGAGTTAGACACACACCAATTATGTATTTGTTAAGATAAGATCTATAAGACAAATACAGAACACGATACATTCAGAAAATCGGGTTTCTGAATATTTACTTGAAAGTGTTAAATAAATTAATTGGTTAATTTATTTATTCAAATAATTATTATTGGAATAATTATTTAACTATGTATTCTTTTATAAAATGGTTTATAAAAGATGGGGTGTTTATATATTTTATAAAATATAAAATATAAAATATAAAATAAAAAAAAAAAAAAAAAAAAAAGGTTATAATTGGGGCCGGTTTTGGGTGGGCCCCACACCCCATGTCTTGGTCAATATCATGTCATGGAAAAGGTTGAGTATGGGTAACTTAACCTAACATCATGGGCATATGAATGATGATAATAAATAATGATCAAGATACACCAAATATGATACACTTTTCAAGTAACCAAAAACAACTCTTCCTTTCTTTCTTTCTTTCTTGTTCACGGCAAAAAGGAAAAAGAAAGGCTCGGGTCTCGGGTTTTTCGTGTTCAAGCTTCCTAGCATAGCTCGGTGTGTGTTGGAGACTCGGGGTATATTCCGTTTGAGGGTTTTCCTTTGAAAGTCTAGCATTCACATCATCATCTTCTTCAACCATCTACTAAACTCTTAAAGGGTTAAGAATGTAAGTATTTATTAGCTTGATAGTTTAGTTTTCCCGCATTACTTGATCCTTGCCTCGGGTTTCTAATATATAGATTATTGGTAATCATATATCATGAATAAACTAGGTTGTTCATGAACATATATTATATAGACTTGTAATATATAGATATTTATATAAACATATGGATACATATGTTTAGTTTGTAAATATCACGCTTCCGCCTTAATTGTGATTAGTTAAATGGTTAACTAAATTTATAAATTCCAAAGAAACCCAACAAATGGCATCAAGAGCCGGGATACGGGAAACTAAGCTTCGGGTTCTCGGTTTTATATTTTTCCCCTTGAAAGATTTTATACAAAAAATTAACATGCATGATATTTTTTTTTTTGTATTTAATCTTGTTATTGTTTTTGGCTTTGTTCAAAAAAAAAAAAAAAAAAAAATATAAAACCGAGTATATGGGCCGAAGCCCAAATCGGGTGATTTTGGGCCGAAGCCCACTTGGATATGGTTATTGGGATAACCGGACATAAAAGGGAAAAAGCTAAATGGGCCGAAGCCCATTTTTGGTTAAATGGGCCGAAGCCCATGAGTTTTTTTTTTAATTGGGCCGAAGCCCATGTGTTTTGCACATGTGGGCCGAAGCCCATAATCACGTTATTGGGTCAAGCCCAAATTGGGTTGGGCTAGGCCCGATAAAGTCAAGGGGTTTTTGGAACGGGTTCCTAAAACATAACGGGTTATGTTTGTTAATACTAGACCGAGCCGTAGACCAAGTGGATGTTTGTTTGTGGTTGATGTTGTGATTGTAATTAATTATTCAAGTTTCGGTTTGTAATAATTAATTAGGGGCAATTTTGTAATTTTGTAATTATTTATTCATATGGGTATGTAATAAATAGGTTATTTGTATTATCTTTATTTTATAGAAAAATGTATTAGGACATTTATTTTGTAAAATAAAGAAGATTGCAAAATTGGAAGTTTGGGCCTAATTGGGCCGGGTATGGTGATAATGGGTCTCACAAGCCCATTAAAGGGATTCAAACCCAAAAGGACCTAAGCCCACCAATTGAGCCCAAATGGAAGCTTATGGAAGCTAAGGCCCAAGTTCAAGCCCAATGGATCACAACGGGGTTGAAGAAGATGCTCGAAGCATTTGGATGCGGGATCGAGTGGGAGCTACAACATCCATGTGTCATGTGTCCCTTAGGATTGGACCTAAGACACACACTTGTTTCGGCTAACAAGTGTGGTCTAATTTAGTGGCTCGTGTCTAGTATAATTGTGTATGCTTGTTAATTGATTGTTTGATTGTGTGGTTGTTAGATATTAGGATATCAACTTCGTCACATAGAATTAATTAACAAAGCATAAAATGGGTTCTAATAATTATCGGTAATTACGTGACACATAGTTTAATAAAATGGATTTATTAACTAGCCGTCTCACGCCCATAATAAAATGGCTTTATTATAAATTAGAATTTTGAAAAATGGTTTCAAAATATCGTGTTACTAAATGCATGTTAGAACATGATTTAAAGTTTTATAACTAGAATTATTAAAACTAAAAATCCCTTTTAAAATTAAGGATAATAAGTTAAACACCATCCTTTTGTATAACGCTTAACATATTAGTAAGCTCTTAGTGGGAAAAAGGTCACCTAACCGCGTAAGAGTAAATTAATATGTTAAGGTAATATTGGCATATAAATGGGAAAAAGGTCACCTAACCGTTTGTATGTTAATATTACAAGTTGATACAAGTAGGACGACTTAAATTAGAACCATGTGAAGAGGGTCACCCAAACATGGGGTCTAATAGGTGTTGATGGGATAAACATGCCGACACGAAATATGATTTCGAACCGGTCCCATAAACTCTAGAAGTTGCAAAAGGGTTTGCAATTGTTATGAATAACTACCTTGATAAATCGACAATGGGAAAAAGGTCACCTAACCGGAGTCGGGTTTATCGTTGGATTCTAGATTTTAATTATTAATTATATTTGGTATATATATAAAAGGGTATTAATAATTAAAAAGGTAAAACACTAAAATGAACTTAATTAAAATTCTGCAGATGGCCGCACACGTCGACGACAACATAATCCCTAACGTCCAAAATGTCTCTCTCCGATCTATTCTCGCTAAAGACCGTCTTAACCACAATAACTTTTCGGATTGGTTCCGAAATTTAAGGATAGTTCTAAAACAAGAAAAATTATATCATGTTTTGGAAACACCTATCCCCGAAGAACCGGAAGAGGGTAGTGAGGTCGAATATATGAATTGGGTCAAACTCACGGAAGATTCCATTCAAGTGTCATGCCTCATGTTGGCGACTATGGTTCCCGAAATCCAAAAGGATTTCGAAAACCATAATGCGTACGACATGATTACTCAACTTAAGGAAATGTTCCTTAAGCAATCGAGGGTTGAAAGGTTCGAAACGGTTCGAGCCTTGCATGCATGTAGAATGGATGATAATCAACCAGTTTCAACTTATGTACTTAAGATGAAAAGTTACATTGATCGCCTCGCCAAGCTCAATTGTCCCATCTCAAAAGAGTTAGCAACGGATTTGATCCTTAACTCTTTGTCGAAAAGGTTCGACACTTTCGTATTAAATTATAACATGAACGGGTGGGACAAAACCATTGGAGAACTTCACTCAATGCTTAAAACAGCCGAGGCGAGCATGGGCAAAAGGGTTTTACCCATGTTTGCGATCAATGAAGGTAGATCCAAGAATCGATCTCAACCCAATCTTAAGGCTAAGGTAGCCAAAAGAAAGGGTCCTCCTATGCATCTTAAGGGTAAGGGCAAATCACCGGTTATGGCAAAGAAACAAAAGGTTATGGAACCGAGGGGTCATAAGGATGATCCTTGTTTTGGTTGTGGGGAGACCGGACACTGGAAACGCAATTGCCCGGTCTACCTAAAAGAGCTAAAAGACAAGAGGAATGCGGCGCATACCTCGGGTAATGTCTTTATGATTAATGTTGAGCTAAATCTTATTTCTTCTAACACATGGGTATTGGATACCGGATGTGGAACTCATATTTGCAATTGGTTGCAGGGGTTCAAAAAGAATGAAGACTTAAAGAAGGGCGAAGTGAATCTTTTCATGGGCAACGGTGCAAGGGTGCACGTGGTCGCTAGAGGAGACTTCACTTTATCGCTTCCAAGTGGTTTGGAAGTTGTTTTGAGAAATGTTTTGTATGCTCCTAGTTTGACTAGGAACATTATTTCTGTGCACCTTCTTAGACAATGTAATTTTGATTTTAAATTTGTAAGATCAGAAATGCATGTATCATCTAATGGTATCTTTTATTTTAAAGCTGTACCAAACAACGGTATTTATGAATTGGTTCATGATAATACCTTAAATAGCTCATTATATCAAACTTCTACTAAAAGACTCAAAAAGGATTTGAGTGATTCCTACATTTGGCATTGTCGCCTTGGACACATAAACAAGAATCGTATAAATACTCTCCAAAAGAAAGGTCTTTTGAAAACAAACGAGTTAGGTTCGTTTGATGAGTGTGAATCTTGTATTCAAGGCAAGATGACCAAAGAGCCTTTCAAAGGTACAAATGAAAGGGCTAAGGATTTGTTAGGTATAATACATACGGATGTATGCGGACCTTTCAAGCCAACTAGTAGGAATAGTGAAAGGTACTTCATTACCTTTACCGACGTTTTTAGTCGATATGGGTATGTTTATCTAATGAAACACAAACATGAAGCCTTTGAAATGTTCAAAGAATTTCAAAATGAAGTACAAAATCAGCTCGACCGAACAATCAAGGTACTCCGCTCCGATAGAGGAGGCGAATACCTAAGTGAAGCTTTTCAAAGTCATCTTAGAGATTGTGGGATTATTTCACAGCTCACTCCTCCTGGAACTCCTCAACATAACGGAGTATCCGAAAGGAGGAATCGAACACTGTTGGACATGGTTCGATCAATGATGGCACGAAGCTCACTACCGCCATCATTTTGGGGATATGCGCTACTCACAGCGGCTCGTATTTTGAATATGGCCCCGACCAAAAAGGTGGATCGAATACCCTATGAAGTGTGGCATGGAAAGGTTCCATCCTTTTCATATTTAAGGGTATGGGGATGCATAGTTTATGTTAAACGTGACACCCCAAATAAACTTGAGGCTCGATCCATCAGGTGTATCTTCATAGGATACCCAAAGGATGATATAGGATATATATTCTATGATCCTAGTGAACAAAAAGTGTTTGTTTCACGCAAAGGATACTTCTTAGAAACTAGGTTCCTTATGGAAGGACCTAGTGAAAAGAGAGTGGAACTTGAAGAGGTTCAAGAATCACTGGATGATACACAGTTGGTCGATACTAGCTTTCAACACGAGGATGTTGAAGATGATCAAATGGTTGATCATACACACGTTGCTCGCAGATCTAATAGGATTAGTCGACCTCCCAAGAAATATGGATTTCTTGTGGATGATTGTTACTTGGTCGATTCGGATGAACCGATCTCCTACAAAGATGCTATGTCACAATCTGATTGTGACAAGTGGCTTGAAGCCATGAGCGCCGAGATGCAATCCATGCACGATAACCAAGTTTGGGAATTGGTTGATCGTCCACTTAACTCCAAACTGGTTGGATGTAAGTGGGTCTTCAAAAGGAAGACCGATATGCATGGAAATTTAGATACTTACAAAGCACGACTTGTAGCAAAAGGTTTCACGCAAACTCAAGGAATTGATTATGATGAAACCTTCTCGCCGGTCGCGATGCTTAAGTCGATCAGGATATTATTTGCCATTGCAGCTCATTTTGATTATGAGATATGGCAAATGGATGTCAAGACCGCTTTTCTAAATGGATATCTTGAGGAAGATGTCCATATGGTTCAGCCTGAAGGTTTTGTCGATCCATCTAATCCAGATAAAGTTTGTAAGTTAAAGAAATCAATCTACGGGTTGAAACAAGCATCACGAATGTGGAATCATCGTTTTAATGAAGAAATCAAAGCGTTTGGTTTCGTCCAAAACGGTGATGAGGCGTGTGTGTATAAATGGGCTAGTGGGAGTATAATCATTTTCCTTATTTTGTATGTCGATGATATACTTTTATTTGGAAATGATATACCAAGTATGGAAAACGTTAAAGCGTGGTTAAGTAGTCGTTTCTCAATTAAGGATCTTGGAGAAGCGACATATATCTTGGGAATAAAGGTCTATAGGGATAGACAAAGGAAATTGATCGGACTCAATCAAAGTGCGTACATTGATAAAATCCTGAAAAGGTTCAGGATGGAAAACTCTAAGAAAGGTTTGGTACCTATTCCTAGAGGAACCGTGTTGAGCTCATCCCAAAGTCCTAGCTCTAAGGAAGAGCAGGATAGGATGAAGCATGTTCCTTATGCTTCGGCAATAGGATCTATTATGTATGCAATGATGTGCACCAGACCGGACGTCTCGTATGCTTTAAGCATAACGAGTAGATACCAGCACAACCCAGGTGACAGTCATTGGATGGCTGTCAAGAATATATTAAAATACCTTAGAAGGACTAAGGATATGTTTTTAATATATGGGTCTGGTGAGGAGGAACTCGTCGTAAAGGGTTACGTGGATGCGAGTTTCCAAACTGACCGAGATGATTCTCGATCACAGTCGGGATATGTCTTCATTTTGAATGGAGGCGCTGTCTCTTGGAAGAGTTCGAAGCAGGATGTTGTCGCGTTATCCACTACAGAATCTGAGTACATCGCCGCTTCAATGGCAGCCCAAGAGGCTGCATGGATGAAAAAGTTCATCATGGATCTAGGGATTATCTCTTCCATTCAGGAGCCCCTAGAGATATTCTGTGACAATGAGGGTGCTATTGCACAGATCAAGGAGCCTCGTGCTCATCAGAAAACGAGGCACATTGAGCGCAGATTCAACTACATAAGGGATGAAGTTGAAAAGAGAAAGATATGTATTCATAAAGTTCATACCGATCAAAATATTGCGGACCCACTCACGAAGCTCCTCGATAGGCCAAAGCATGAGGGTCATGTTTGTGCATTAGGACTTCGGTATTCTAGTGAGTGGATTTGATCTGTGTTTAGTGTTTATATAAGAACGAATGTAATGGGTATCTCATGAAAATTAATTATGTTTTAATTATTCAATGATTTATGTTCTATATTTGCATGTTTAATCCATGAATGACTTATGTTGTTCTAAACGTCCGTAGTCGATTATGCTTGTGGGAACAAGTATGAAGGTAAGACTATTATGAACCCGGATTGGTTGATATTCATGTGATGAATATAGGGCATAGGTTTGCCACCAAGGTTCATAGATATTTGTGGGATACAAATATTGGACATGATCCGCTCTCAAGGATCACTGCATGGAGTTAGTGCAACTGATCATAAGTAATCCTTGAGTAAAGGCGAGTATCATTGTGTCCTTTGACCTGAGATGCATATTGGATCTGGTTTCTCATCAAGTCTGATAACTTGACTCTCTTCTTTGTTTTTCGGTAACACGATGACGTAAAAGAAAGAGCTCAGATATCATACGAGATGTCAACAAGGATGTATGCAGTCAAGATGGGATTTGTTCCTCTTATGTGTTGAGAGTTTAGATGTCTAAGGCCTGTTAAGTTAAATCATTGAGAGAATGATCACTCTGTGTCTCTTCGATTTGACAGGACATCTAGTAACAAAGAGATGTAATGATAAGACTTACCTATATCATATCAAGTATGGACTTGAAGGGGATGATGTTATTGAAATGGCACTTAGTCAAACACACTAGGGGTGGTGACCTGTTGTTAGGCGGTATTCACCATTAGCATTAACTTCTTATGAGTCACGTGCAAGTGGGAGATTGTTGGAATACCGTATGCCCGAGACACATAATTAGGTTAATGTGGCTAGTCATGTTTGATCCAAGTCGGGTCATACCCAATAACGAGTTAGACACACACCAATTATGTATTTGTTAAGATAAGATCTATAAGACAAATACAGAACACGATACATTCAGAAAATCGGGTTTCTGAATATTTACTTGAAAGTGTTAAATAAATTAATTGGTTAATTTATTTATTCAAATAATTATTATTGGAATAATTATTTAACTATGTATTCTTTTATAAAATGGTTTATAAAAGATGGGGTGTTTATATATTTTATAAAATATAAAATATAAAATATAAAATAAAAAAAAAAAAAAAAAAAAAAAAAAAAAGGTTATAATTGGGGCCGGTTTTGGGTGGGCCCCACACCCCATGTCTTGGTCAATATCATGTCATGGAAAAGGTTGAGTATGGGTAACTTAACCTAACATCATGGGCATATGAATGATGATAATAAATAATGATCAAGATACACCAAATATGATACACTTTTCAAGTAACCAAAAACAACTCTTCCTTTCTTTCTTTCTTTCTTGTTCACGGCAAAAAGGAAAAAGAAAGGCTCGGGTCTCGGGTTTTTCGTGTTCAAGCTTCCTAGCATAGCTCGGTGTGTGTTGGAGACTCGGGGTATATTCCGTTTGAGGGTTTTCCTTTGAAAGTCTAGCATTCACATCATCATCTTCTTCAACCATCTACTAAACTCTTAAAGGGTTAAGAATGTAAGTATTTATTAGCTTGATAGTTTAGTTTTCCCGCATTACTTGATCCTTGCCTCGGGTTTCTAATATATAGATTATTGGTAATCATATATCATGAATAAACTAGGTTGTTCATGAACATATATTATATAGACTTGTAATATATAGATATTTATATAAACATATGGATACATATGTTTAGTTTGTAAATATCACGCTTCCGCCTTAATTGTGATTAGTTAAATGGTTAACTAAATTTATAAATTCCAAAGAAACCCAACATGGTCAACAAATTGTATTTTGATTGAGATATTGAACGAATTTTATAGCTACGTTTATGCTTTAATATTAAATTCACAAAAAAGTTTACAAACAAAGTTATATGATTAATATCATTGAATTTATTGTTACAAATATACCCATTACAATATAAAATTTTTAAAAACAAAATACATGATATTTAATAGGTTGTTGTGCGTAATTTGGAACCAGCGGCTAGATCTACATCCTTGACTTTGGCGGCATTCGCATCATATTGTTCAAGGTTCCAGTTGGTCGGCTCTCTAAATATCCAGCATGACAACCCCCCCCCCACCCCGCGACGAAATTTTCCCGGCGTAATATGACGGATCGAGCGACGGCGGTGGCAGCTGGAGTAGTGATATGGAGTACACCTCCACTTCCACATTGATTGCTCGCATCCTAATTCCGTGACGATCAATTCTAGCAATGGAAACGGACCATACTAAAATATGTTGGTTTTGGTCCGGACGTGGTGTTGCTTTTTATATAAATCTGGAAGGCAATTTGCGAGGGTATTGGGCAAGTGTTTGGGCATATTTTGGTGGTTCATATTGTCTACTCAAGATTCTTGCCTATTTATTGTATAAAATGTTAGTATTTTTTAATAACGCGATCTAGTCGGCCCAAGTTTTTAGACTTCCTCTTGGATTGTGTCAATGGATCAAGTAGTCAGCCCGGGTTTTTAATAGCATGATCTAGTCGGCCCAGGTTTTTAATATCGTTTATTAGTCGGTTGTGATCTACTCGACATTTTCACGATCTAGTCAGAATATTCATGATCTACTCGGCCCGACAAAGAAATGAATGCAATCGTCGGGCCGACTGCTTTGTTGGCGCTTAGATTGGCTATACAAACCAGTCGCTACGTCAGCTTTAGAGACACATGTTCGTTATTTATTGGCTATACGAACCAGTCGTCTTGAATGATTAAAAAGTCGTTCCACCATTTTTGCAATGGACATTTGGGGTATTGTTTGTAAATAGTATACAAACTTAGAAAACCATTTTATAAAATGAATATTATGGAAATTTTCCCTTTAATTATTCATGTTGTATGATTGAACAAATTTATATTCTCAGATTTGGTTTCTCTTCACTTTTTACTACTATGTTCATTGCTTGCATGCTATTGTACACATTGTGCAAAATTGTTGGTACCCTCCTTTATGCTTAATGAGTTTGACCCGTTACTGTGCTTTTGGAATAGTTAGTTTTGATTAAATTAGATTGATTTGGTTGTTAGAAGATAAATAGGTATACCTAGGGCCATCTCGTGTATAAGCCAAATCAAACAACGGCTTTATCAAGTTTCAGATCGATAATCAAACACAAGCTAAACGAATAACTCTCGTTTATATTAATCATAAAATATAACTCAAAAACTGATTACAACTCTCAAACCCTACCTCGGTTTGACTTTTGATGAACCATAACTTGGTTGCATCTAAATGAACCCTAACTCGGTTACATCTCGTGTGTCTCTATATGAACCCTAACTCGGT
This sequence comes from Bidens hawaiensis, assembly GCF_021521415.1. NCBI lineage: Eukaryota > Viridiplantae > Streptophyta > Magnoliopsida > Asterales > Asteraceae > Bidens > Bidens hawaiensis. The sequence goes on from NW_027493788.1 coordinate 179,991, forward strand.
TACACCTCACACCTTACAATCTATAATGTTTGACCTATCTTGGTTTATATAGACTAACCATAATTTGTTAGCCAAGACATTACGATATATAATAAAACCCTAATGAGAACCCCATAAACGCATTACACATTAATGGATTCCATAGGTCCAATAGTTCCAACCCTAACACCTACACATGACAGGCCTATTAAGTTGGAAATTACTTCCAACACTTTAGGCCTCCAGTTTTATAGGGCCTCCATTAAAAAGAGCGGTTATGTATTTTGGGTTTTTGATAGTAGAGTTTTTTAGAATTAGTAACTAAGTGATGGCCATAAGCTAAGGAGGAATGCCTCGTACCTATCATCCCTATCCATGTTCAATAATTTTTGGATGTTCTCTAACACGGTAATGCTATAAGCATAAAAAATGACTCAACATTTTAGATAGCTTTAGGCCTCCGACTAAATTGAGTCGGCCCTGAGTATACCCTTCTAATTTAGATGGTTATTTATTTTCGGTTTTCTTGCTGGCAGTATTGGACTTAATTTGGACGTAAATATATCATTTTTTAGGCTCAATATTTTTTGTGCTTTTTGAGTGTTCATACATTTTGTTTTGACATATATGGGCTTTAGAAGAGTAAAGAAATGTAGTAGTTGGAGGAAGACTAACCGAGCTAAGATTTGAGTAACGAGTAAAAGGGGCAACTTTTTATACATGCATAGTTGGGTTGATCCGAAACGCAAACACCTTTATTTTGAATCATGAAAAACTTATGTACATACGTCAATGTTTTTCTTGTTTTAACGCGCCGCAACGCGTGCGGGTCAATTTACTAGTTAATGAATAGCTAGTAATCAAGTGTATAATCATACGAACTGTTTTATATATCTTATCCAGATTAAAGAAAAGAATCATTATTGCATTATATTATATAGCTCTGGCAATATATTTAAGGGAAAATTCCCAAATTATCCATTTTGATTTTGATGATATAGTTCAAGCTTTTGTCCACCAAACTGAAAAATACCCAAAATGTCTTATACCCTTTCCCGTTGGAGAAGTACGTGATGCCCGGCAGACGCATGTATTCCTGACAAATAAGAGTTGGCCATTTGTAATTTTGTACAGCATACCGTCAAGCCGACGGAAAAGCAAGCAAAACTTGCGGTGGTGACGGCAAAACTGTTTTGGTGGTCTCCGTCGGATCTAGCGGTTTGACAACGTTGTCACCGTTGAGCCAACCATATTCACTTGATGTATTCGGACCATCAATACTACTAGATGACAATTGACTTGATGATGAAACTTTTATTTTAAGAAATTGTTAAGAGTTTTCTAAATGAAAACCAAATAAATCAATTTACACAATATATATATATATATATATATATATATATATATATATATCACTATCATATTAGAGGGTTAAAAAATGAGCACCTTGTTTTTGTTTTACTTGTAAAGACATTACAGTTCACTTAACGAGCAAAATAGCCAATTCAGTAAGTGAGCTAAAAAGGATCCACAAAAACTATGTAAACAAGAAAGTTAGGCATGCTCGCTACAACTTACAAGACCTATAGAAATATTATAAACCAACAATTCAATTAAAAAACCTTATAATAATTAACAAGATTATAAAATATTATAGGTTGAATCACTAATTCATTATATATAGGTGAAATTCCTAAAATAGCCTCTTTTAGAGAAAGAGTCCCCAAAATAGCCATTTTTTCCTCAAAATTATTTAAGACTAGGTTATTGACCCGTGTATTACATGGGCAGAAATATAAAAAACCGTCCAAGTAAACGTATATATAATTTCAAACAACAACATTTTCTTAATATGTATTTTGAGACAGCAATATAATTTATAATTGTAAATCATATTCAAACAAAAACATAATATTGAAAGACATGTACTTACAAAAAATGACATTACATATAGAATGTTTACAAACAAAATTTTAAACTTTAAAACATAATCTTCAAAAGTTATAAATTTTTACTTATAAACAATATTTTTTGTTTTGTTTACAACTTTCTCTTGCTTATCTAAAATAAGTGTTTATTTTTTTTATTCGTTTCTACTCTTCACTATTGATAAATCTATATAAAGTTGACCATGTGTAAAACGGGTCTTCTAAGTATGCCGACTCTTGCTAGAGACTGGCCTAGACTTTTGTTGATTATCATTGAAAAACCAAAGTACAACAGGAAACTTTCTTTTCTTGAACTTAAACAGAAGCTTTTTTTATCTGAATGTACCAATTGTATTTATATGCTTATATATTTGAACAATTTGCAAATTTTTTTTATCTCACTGAACTAGAAAAGGTGTACTACATTGTGTTACGCCAAGTGTTTTGAGATTGCCTTGAGGGTAGAGGGGTCTCCGAAAAATATACAGAGATAATTATGGATATGCATACTATGAGTGCAACCGACGTCTGTGGGAGATACTGACCTTTTCCCCTTGAAGGTAGGCCTTCATCAGGGTCAACATGGAACCCGTTTCTTCTTATAGTAGTCTTAGACAAGTTGTCAAAGTCGACTAAAGAGACATTCCCGTGGTGCACAATTTTCGCAGATGATATTGTGTTAGTTGCTGAGAGTTAACAAGATCTGAACATGAGGCTAGAGGAGTGGCGAGAAACTTTAGAGAGGAAAGGTCTAAGGATCAGTCGCTCTAAGAAAAGACCTCCACTGTGACTTTGATTGGGTAAACGGTGAAGAGGACGCCCATATCATCATTGAAGGCAAAGTGGTTCCACAAGTTACGTATTTCAAGTATGTAGGATCGTTTATCCAGAGTCATGGAGAATTCGATGGCGGCATGGTCCGCCGCATCTAGGTAGGATCTCTGTATATATACGGGTGGGTTATTATTATACAATAATTATTATCGTACATTACGTACGTGACACTTCTGAGAATTGATTTCAATTTCATGTGATGATAGATTCATAATTAAACCTAAATCTATAATTTCAAAATCAAATTAATTGATTTGAGATTCATGATTCTCTGTAAATTCAATGTATAACACCTTCAAACCAATTAATTAAGTGCAAAAGTCAAATTAATTCCATTTACACATTCTCTAAATGAGATTCATGATTGCAAACAGAGATAATATGTGCATGTTTTGAAAACAAAGTGTGAAAAATGCTCAGAACAAATTTATAACCAAAATGAATTACACAGTGTACATTTAAACGCTCAAAACAAAAATCTATATTAGTCAGAACAAATTTTTGACCAAAATGAATTACAAACTTTAAACACTCCGAACAAAAATCTAAAACACTTAGAACAAATTTTTGACCAAAACGAATTATTTCACACTCGGAAAAAAAAATTTAGACACTAAAAACAAAACTTTAATCACTCAGAACAAAATACACACTGTACATTTAAACCTTCAGAACAAAACTTTGAACACTCAGAACAAAAACTTTAAACACACAAAATCAAAAACATTAAACGTTCACAAACTCATATATGAAATTAAGCTTTCTATAATATGAAATTTAGCACTAGTGTCACCTCATATCATCTCGTAATCATCAAATAATCATCAATCGACCGTCAACTTGATCATCGATTTCATCATATGAACAAATCTGAAACGTATTTAGACTTTTATCAATTGAAATCAATTTTCAATTCAATTAATCTGGCTTTGGTGACGCTGGTTGAAAGGTCGTGGATAAACGGTTAATCAGAATGAAAATGAATTGAAAGAATTTACAACTTTGTAACTGCATGTTTTCTGAAATCAAGGGTATTGGTAATCTCGTACGTAATATATAATAAACAATTATCATATTGGATCTTTTCCAATATATATGGTTGCAAATATATGTGTCTACGTATGGGAAGACAAAGGTACACCAATATTTATGTTAGTATTCATCACTATGGCAATGTCACTCATATAATGTCAACGTTTATTATATATATTATGTAAGGCCCCGTTACCGGTAGCCCTACTTTCGTGTTGGATTTACTCATAAACGCAGTTCTAAATATCAGAGTTAATTAAAACATTCGCGAAATATAAAAGCTTTCATAAAACATTTCATAACAAAACACGTCTTGTCTTAAAACATCATTTTGTCTTTCAAAATAAACGAAACATTAAACTTAAACGTTTTGAGTCTTCCGATGCCAGCCTCTTATTCAGTGCCACGTGTCTCCTCAAGCGAGCTGCCTCATCCTACTCACCTGCGTGCATACTAAAAGTCAGCTACGCTGAGTGAGTTCTAGTTAATCATACACTATGCAATACACATAAACTTATATTCTTTCATTCATACTTTCATACTTTCATACTTTCTTTTGTATTAACTTACTTTCATATCTTACGTTATAAAGAGCATTACGCCCTACATTCCTCGAGTATTATTAGGGCTCGGTATCCTCCTTCCTCGAGTATTATTAGGGCTCGGTACCCTCTTTCCTCGAGTATTATTAGGGCTCGGTTCCCTCTTTCCTCGAATATTAGTAGGGTTCGGTTCCCTAGTTCTCGAATATTAGTAGGGTTTGATTCCCTCTTCGTTACCGTACATCCATCCTTTCCTGCTTTTGTTAACTTTATCACATTCATACACATAAGCATACATATCATACTTACCTTATACTTAGCGTTACAACCTGACAGTACGTGCAATATCCGAAGATCGTTCACGTACCGTCAAGCCATCATTCATACATTTCACATTATTCACATAAGGCATACACTTATCTATTAGGATAAGCGTATTAACAAACATATTGAGTATGCACACAGCCCCGAAAACATGACACATAATTGGGGCTAGAAACTCACCTGAACACGGTTACGTTCACCGTTAATCGTAATCCCTTTCTTCAGTTGTGCACGGCTGACTGTATAACAAGTATACGTATCAATTAACTATCACTTCTCGTATCATCTTTCTAGTCTTAACTAGTACCCACAACGAACGGGGGTCCGGGGGCAGCGCCCCTGGCAGCGGGGTCTAGGGGCGGCAGCCCCTAGCAGGGTCCAAGGGGCAGAGCCCCTGGCTGGGGTCGAGCTTGACTTAACACATTTTTCATTAGGTTTTTAATTTATTTTCTAATCGAACTTGACTTTATGCGAAGTTAAACCTTAGGCGAACTTAGCTTTAGGCGAAGTTAAACCTTAGGCGAACTTAGCTTTAGGCGAAGTTATCAGTTAGGCGAACTTGGCCGTAGGCGAAGTTATCATTTAGGCGAACTTGGCCTTAGGCGAAGTTACCAGTTAGGCGAACTTGGCCTTAGGCGAAGTTACCAGTTAGGCGAACTTGGCCTTAGGCGAAGTTACCAGTTAGGCGAACTTGGCCGTAGGCGAAGTTAAGCCTTGAAGGCGAAGTTAAGCCTTGAAGGCGAAGTTACCGTTTTGAAGGCGAAGTTGCCCAGTTCGCAGGCGAAGTTGCCCAGTTCGCTACGGGTTTGGTTTTTATCACGCATTTGGCGATTTTAATACCTTTGTTATGCTTCGACATCACCCACTAACGTTCCCTAACCATTCCGTTCATATATATATATATCCCGTATAAACTATAAAGCTTGGATCTTTAAGCTTAAGGACATTCAATAAAACATAAACTTTAAAGGTCAAGAACATACCTTTTGTGCTCGTTTGGATCTCGTTTAACTTGTTTAATCACAACTAATCGTTTACTCTCTCTCGGATCTTGCTCGTTTCTCTCCCTCGGCCGCCGGCCGTATATGGCGGTGTGTGGTGTGTGTGTGTGTTTTTGAGTGTGTTAGAGAATAAGATGGAAATGAATGATGGTTTAGGGTTTAAGGTTGGTTTAGGGGATATTTATATCCCTTAAAGCCCATGGACCTAAGGCCCATTCTCATTTAACCCATCTCAATTAGTCTAAGTCCATGATCCGTTCTTTACTCGATGTTAATTAATTAATAACGCGAAATCACTAAACGTAACTTTCTTTATTCAACATTATAAATTTTAGGATGTTACATATTAATAACTAGGAGAAAAAGGTTACCTCATATATTTACTACTAGTTTGAGACCCGTATACTATACGGGTAATTCATAAAAATATATAGCCTATCATAATTTAACACAATACAATAAAAAATAATCATATATTGTTAATAGAATAACGATTTACATTAAAATTACAAAAATTAAAAAAGGAAACTCGTAAATAGATATATATTGAATAACGCTTTTTTATGAAATAAGAGATAATTATAAAGTTCAAATATTTGCAAATAAATAGGAAGTAAATTATTAATTTAACACTTTTAATGCATAAATGGTAACAATTTTTTATTATCTACCCTTTTGTTTTCATAGGTTGTGTTAAATATTTTTATGAATTTATTTAAGGTAAATTTAAAAAGGGTGTGGTTTAACGTGAGAGTGACAAGTGACAAAACTTGTAGATTTTTATTATAGAGTATGGATTTGAACTGCCAAGATGCATTGAGAAAAGATAAAAATAAACAAGGTAAAGTCCAAATTTTTTGTAATCTTGGAGCAAAAGTTCTGATTTTTCCAAAAAATTTTTTTCAAAAAACCGTCTTGAGAGACTGTTTTTTTATGTTTCCTACCTTTCTCATCCATATTTTTAAATTCTTGGAAAAATATATATTTTACTATTATACCCCCGAACCACCACCACCACCACCACCTTGAACCACACCATCACCGACGCCGTCGGCCCCACCCCATCACCACCACCGTCACACCACCACCGTCGCGGAAACCTCTCCGCCGTCGTAGATGGGTTTCAACATTTGGGTAACAAATCTGTTTTAATCACCTGAACCAAAAAGAAGAGGTGAAATTAAACTGTAGCTGGTTTGTCATCTCCATGCTAACAAGGTGGAGTTCCTCGGGTTTCATTTTTGAGATTATTTCCAGCCACCAAAAAATATACAGTATGCCTAGAAACCCATAAATAAATAATATTGAATAAAAAACAAAAGTAACACTAGAGCCATGACATGACGTAAGAGGTCTACCCTACCTGAAGAAATTGAGCATTCTGGTTTTTGAATCATGATAAGTGTCGACGACCTATCAGAGCAGGGTGGCCTGGAGGTGGTAGTGACGGTGGTGGTGATGAGGTGGGGCTGACGGCGTCGGTGATGGTGGTGGTTCAAGGGTATAATAGTAAAAAATATATTTTTCTAAGAATTTGAAAATATGACGGGAAAGGTGGGAAACATAAAAAATCAGTCTCTTAAGATGATTTTTTGAAAAAAAAGTTTTGCAAAAATCTGAACTTTTGCTCCCAAGATTACAAAAAATTTGGACTTTACCTTCATTATTTTCCCAAATCTCGTCTCCTACCTGAGTTTCCTTCAAAATTTGGACCACTCCCTCTTTAATTTTATATTTTCCCAATGCGTATTGGCGGTCCAAATCTTAAATATTTTTGAGGAAAAAAGGGCTATTCTGAGAACTCTCTCTCTCTAAAAGAGGTTATTTTGAGAATTTTCCCTTATATACTATTAAGGCCATGTTTGATGTTCCTCCTTGTTTACACATTCTTTTGACTTATATAAGTTGTTTTGATAAGTCACTCCCTTCTAACTTATCAAAAACTCCTTTTCATTTTTTAAAAAGTTAAAAAAGTCAAATTACACAAACACTTTTTTTACTTATAAAAGATAATAGCTTAATATGCTATAAGGAGATAAAAATAAGGAATTCCAACCACCCCTAAATTTTAGCAAACAATTGACTTAATAATGAGAAATTGACAAACAAAATAGGCGCAATACCATAGCTCAAGAAAATAAAAACAATCAACTCCTATCTATTATTCACAAAAGATGAAGTAGACGCAGCACCAACAGCACCCTGGGCCTGATCAGATAGTGTTTGGAGGGCGGCCGACGACAATAGACTATTAGAGTCTAGAGTGGAGTCGTGGATCATGGAAGTGTTTATGTAGGGTTCTTTATTATCAGTTGGACTGATGAGGTGGCAAAGTAGCAAAACAATGAGCCAACGACGTTTCATATTCTGGGATCCAATTTTAAAATAAAAAACCATTTTAACTTGTTTGGGCTTCAAGTTTGGAAGGTCGGCACTTAAAGCCCAAAAGAGGTGGGGATTTAGGCTTTAACCATAAAATTAGTATATTAAATACACCGTATATATGGATTGGACGGTGGGCCTTGCCCACTCTCTTTTTGGGTTAAATCCACCCCTAAAATTTGGTAAAAAAATAGTCAGGATGAGTTGTTTTTTATAATTTCTGAATATCATATTATTATATTTAATTTATATAATTAGTTTTCTTTTATAACTTTTAAAATATAAAGTTTTACAAATTTTTGAATATACCGTTAAGACGATTTTTTTTTATCTAAATGGCCGGCATAAGTTTTATTCAATACAGAGCGGGTCAAATTTATATCGAAGTTTTTTTAATCCGCTCAGATTTAAATAAAATTTATGTCGGCACATGGATAAAAAAACACTTCTCAGCGGTGTATTCGGAATTTTGTAAAACTTTATATCTTAAAAGTTACAAAAGAAAAAACTAATTATGAGCAACATTAGTTATATTCAAAATATTACCAAAAAATTCATAAAAAACTCTTCCCGGCTAATTTTTAACAAAAATAGTCATCTCGGCTAGTTTAGTATTACAAAATACTTGTCGCGGCAATTTTCTTAGCCTAAACTTGTAGTCTTGATCAGCTTTGTAAAATACTCGTTGATATTAAGAATCTAATCATACGGCGAGTTTTTTTGGGAACAGTTTGCAAATGACAGGTAAAAGTTGAGACCCACTTTTGAAATTGGGTATTTTAAGAATTTCCTCAAAAAGAAATGAGGTTTGAAAGATGGTTCCACCAAATGTAGACAAGCTCGACTTACTATCTACCCTTCATTCCACTTGACCCGTAAGTAATTAGAGGATGCCAACTTTGATTAGGCTCAAGACAAGTTTTTGACAACATTAATAAAACTACAATAAAATTAACTTATATGATGTGATTTCGAATATATATTACTGACTACGTAATATATAAAAATTCAAAAAATAAATTATTACTTTCATTAATATTATAATTGTTTATTAAAAAACATATAAAATTAGATATAAATAACATAAAAAAATTTTAAAAGCATGCATGTTTTACAACAAATGCCGGCTAGTTCAACTGGCCGTACAAACTCTAACCATTTAAATGTGGCACGTCAGCTGAACCGCCTATTTATCAATTGTCAAATATTAAATTCACAAAAATCATGTTTTACGAGAAATGTTGGTTATTTTAATCAGTCATGGAAGATCTAACCATTTAGATAAAGAAATTTGAACAAAGCATCTCCCTGGTTCTCATTCCTAATCGACTGTATAAAAGTAATTTGACCATTAAATGATGTGAATAATTTCACAAACATAAAAGTATTATAATACGGGGGTTAAACCAAAATTTTAATTCAACTTTTAATGCGTGTTCTCTGACGAGCAACGCGTAATAATTACAAGATAATAAATTATTTTTATAAAATTCACCGTCTTAAACAACATATATGAGGATCTGAATTTAAAAATTTTAAAACGAGTCGGATGTTTCAAATTCAGACTTTGACGAATGTCACATTTGAGACCTTAACAAACTCGTGTAACTTCATATGATCTGGTCACTCTTTTTTCAGATAAAGATACTTAACATATCTGATAAGTACTATTCATATCATGAATCTTCCAAACATTTAACCTCTAAAACAATCTATTTTACTCACTTTGGGTTTTCGATCAGGCTACCCCGTCAGCAAACTAGGACTGTTCACGAGCCGAGCTGAACTGAGCAAAGTCTTGCTCGTTGCTTGGCTCGTTTACAACCGAACTGAACGGCTGAAATTCGAACCAAGCGAAAAACGAAACGAGCCAAAATCGAACCGGGCATTTTTCGATCGAACATCGAGCGATATCGAGCATTTTTTATTTCTTTTTCACTTTAAAATTTTCAATAAGAAACAAGTTTGAAGGCTATAAATAATATACTTTGTAAACAAATTAGTAGTTTTTTTATTTCTTTTTCACGTATAATAGGCTGTAAATCTTTAGGAGAAAGAAGTTTGAAGTGATATATAATGAACATGTAAACAAACTGTCGGTATACTGAAAACTTGAATCGAACTAATAAAACTATAAAATTGACGGAATTAGAAAAATTTTAAAGGGTTTAAAAAATTGTATATCTATATTTTATGTGTGTTGTCTATATATATATATATATTTGTTCATATATAATTATATATAAAATAAATTAAAAATATTCGAGCTGAACCAAACCGAGCAGACCTTTGCTCGTTGCTTGGCTCGTTTACAAACCGAACCGAGCAGAGTGGCTTGTTTACAATCAAGCGAAAAAACAAGTGTGCATTTTTCAAGCGAGCGACAAGCGAGTTCGAGCGTCAAACGGTTTGAACGGCCCTACATCAAACGATGTCAAGCGTCAACAAATTAGGCATCTGTATAGTTTTTATTTTCAATCAGCTATATTAAAGTAATTTGACCATTTAAGCACCATTTGACATTTCCTTGCACAATACAATAATCATCGTTTTTAAATAATAACAGGCTGAAACAATTAGATATCTGTTATGAATTACCGACACCGACACTATTATTTGTATGACACCATGACTTCACCAACTATATTTTTATATGCACCAATTATATTTCGTTTGTCTCCTTAAATATTACTTTTGCACAGTAGTTTTTGCATTATAAATAGAATGATTTGAACGAAGGTTGATATCCAGAAGTAAAAAAGATATCATATTGTTTACTCAGCATATTTCTTAGTTCAGTTATTACTTCGAAAATATTGTTATAATTAGGGCTAATATCATAACACGTTATCAGCACGAGCCGCTTATATCCTAACCAAGAAAGGTAATAGACACAAAGGTATATACATAAGCATCATAAACACTTCTTTAATTATGTACATTAGATATATATCTATGCATATACATATACTAACTAATATACTGAGTAATAGCAATAATGTGTATAAACATTGTTATTAAAATTTGATAACTATTCTAACTTTTATTTATATATGCACACTAATATCTCATTTAGAAGTTAGATTTATTTACACTAACAATTCTATTCTTATTATTGTGCATACTAATTATATATATTTTATAAAATAAAATGTATTTAATATCTTATTTATTATCTTACTTTAAAATAATTAATATTATATATTATATATATACACACAAACGGTAATGTTACCGTTATAAACGGTAATATAACCGTTGTAAAAGGTTATAAATTTTCACTATAAATAACCAATCATTAACCCCATTTCATTTACAACAAACATTCTTCTTATTAAATTTATCCAAGATAAAGTTCTCAAAATGATTCACCCGGTTTTACTGTTGGTCACTATAATGCTTATACTACTTCTCATTCTAATTTTTAATCTCCCATCTGAAGATTTTGGCATTTTCTTTTTCTTTTATATGTTTATAGCTCTACCAATGTATTGTATCTCATTGTTGATTGATATATATGGATTTTAATATTTATCTTATTATGTTTAGCAACAAAATGTCAAATATAGCAAAACTCGAATTCCCCGCACTCAACATTTCTGGAGAAAATTATATGTCTTGGACAGCAAATGTCAAAAGACATTTAAAATCTATGGATGTGTTAAACGCAATCCAAGAATACAATGATTGATCTGACCAGGATAAAGCAAGAGCTGATGTTTTCATCCATAAACATATTGATGAATTACTACAGCATGAGTATTTTAATTATGATAACCCATATATGATATGGGAAGATTTGAAAAGCAGATTCGGTCATCTAAAGGAAGTTTTACTTCCTACTTCTAGAGATGAATGGAACAGTCTTAGGTTCCAAGATTTTAAGAGGGTAAATGATTACACCTCTGCTTTATACCGAATTTGTTCAAAGCTAGAATTTTGTGGGTATCCCGTAACAGAGGAAGAAAAGTTAGAGAAAACTTTCTCCACGTTTCATGCATCAAATATAAACTTGCAAACACATTATCGTTTGCAGAATTTTAAGATATACTCTGATCTAAATGCATTACTCTTTGTAGCAGAGAAAAATAATGAATTATTGATGAAAAATCATCAATCTCGTCCCACGGGTTCATTAGCAATACCAGAAGCACATGTTGCTCACAAAAGTTCTCATAAAAATTCTGATCATAAATGGGAACAAAGTCGAGGACGAGGCCGTGGACGTGGACGTGGTCATTTTGACAAAAGGCATTTTATTGATCGTAAGCATCCATTCAAATAGAACAATAACTCTTACGGTCGTGGTCGTGGCCGTGGTCGTGGTCGTAACCAGAGAGCCAATAATTATCATGTCCCACACAATACCAATTCCAACCACCAAAATAAATGGAATGAAGCTGGTAGGTCCGAAAACAATGGCACTTCATGTTTTAGATGTGGAAGTACAAACCACTGGGCAAAGGCTTGTCGCACAGCTCCACATCTGTGTGAACTGTACCAAGCCTCTCTAAAAGGAAAAGAGAAAGAAGTGAACCATGTTGATAACTTTAATAATATCAATGCTGAGCTGAGCGTTGAAGACTTTGGGGTAGAACTTTGAAATAAAGTTGCTTGACTACTATAATTAGATGCAGTTATTAAATGTGTTCTCATTATCTTTAATTATGTAGTTCCTTTTTCATGTACTACTTGTGTTTCAATTAAATAAAGTTCTTATTAAAATATCATATGTCTTCGTTATACACTTATTTTTTTTCTTAATATTTTTCAAGATTTAAAATGAAAATCACCGGAACACAAGATCAAACAAATGAAGAAGATATATGTATAGCGGATAGTGGAGCCACGCATACTATACTTAGATCTAAAAAATATTTTTATAAACTGAAACCAACAAAAGGGATCATCAATACAATATCAGGTCCTACAAACTTGATAGAAGGAGTGGGAAAAGCTAATTTAGCATTACCAAATGGTACAAAGCTCAAAATAGAAAATGCTTTATTTTCCCCAAAATCAACAAGAAATTTGTTGAGTTTCAGAAACATATATCATAATGGATATGATACTCAGTCAAGGACTGTTAGTAATGAAAAATATTTGCATATCATAAGCAAAGATCAAATATTGGAAAAATTGTCAGTGCTCCATTCTGGTTTGCATTATACATATATAAATGTGCCTCAAGCACATATGGCAGTCAAAGAAAATTGTTGCGATTCTGGTATCATAAACTTATGGCATGACAGATTAGGCCATCCAGGATCCACAATGATGAAAAGGATCATTGAAAATACACATGGGCATCCACTGAAAGGTCAAAAGATCCACAAAATAGATAAAATGCCTCAATGTACATCTTGTTCTCTTGGAAAATTAATTACAAGGCCTTCGCCATTAAAAGTCGATAAAGAAACACCAATGTTTCTTGAAAGAATTCAAGGTGACACATGTGGACCAATTCATCCACCATGTGGACCATTTAGATACTTCATGGTCTTAATAGACGCATCTAGCAGATGGTCTAATATCTCTTTATTATCGACTCGTAATGTTGCTTTTGCAAAATTTCTTGCTCAAATTATCAAATTACGTGCACATTTTCCAGATTATACCATTAAAAGAGTAAGGCTTGATAATGCGGGAGAATTTACATCACATGCTTTTGATGATTATTGCATGTCTGTGGGGATTGTTGTAGAACACCCTGTTGCTCATGTACACACACAAAATGGCTTAGCCGAGTCGTTGATCAAACGCCTACAGCTAATAGCTAGACCATTAATAATGAGGACAAAACTCCCTGTTTCTATTTGGGGTCATGCAATTATGCATGCTGGATCATTAATCCGCGTAAGACCAAGTGGAAATCATAAATACTCTCCCACACAACTTGTTTCTGGAAATGAGCCAAATATCTCTCATCTTAGAATTTTTGGTTGTGCTGTGTATGTTCCTATTGCACCACCACAACGCACAAAAATGGGTCCCCAAAGAAGGTTGGGAATATATGTTGGATACGAAACATCTTCCATCATAAGATACCTTGAACCTTTAACACGTGATGTATTTACAGCACGTTTTGATGATTGTCATTTTAACGAGACAATGTTCCCGACATTAGAGGGAGAAATGAAAAAGCAAGAAAGAGATATATCATGGTGTGTGCCATCATTGTTACACCTAGACCCAAGATCAAAACAAAGTGAGACAGAGGTTCAAAAAAATAATACATCTACAAGAAATTGCAAATCAGTTACCTGATGCATTTACTGATATAAACAGGGTCACTAAATCTCATATACCAGCTGCTAATGCTCCAGCTCGAGTTGAGATTCCAAGCAAGCAAAACCATAATAATGCACCTCATGAATCTCAAAAATGTTTAAAACGTGGAAGGCCAATCGGTTCAAAGGATAAAAATCCTCAAAAAAGAAAGGGTTCTGAGAAGGATACTGACCCTAAGGAAGGAATGATTGACAAAACCTTCCCTCAGGAAAGAATAAATGATATAATATTTCCTCAGGAAGAAATAAATGATTCCAATAAAGAATTGTCAATAAACTATGGTAAATCACATATAATGTGGGATCGAGATGAAATGGAAAATATTGATGAGAAATTTTTTTATTCTGTGGCAAGCGATATCATGGAAGAAAATGATGACCCTGAACCAAAATCTGTAGATGATTGTAAAAATCGACAAGATTGTAACAAATGGAAAGATGCTATGCAAGCTGACTCACTAAACAATCGAAAGGTTTTTGGACCTATTGTCATTACACCAAAGTCAATGAAACCTGTAGGATATAAATGGGTTTTTGTGAGAAAACGAAATGAGAAAAATGAAGTTACAAGATATAAAGCAAGACTTGTAGCTCAAGGTTTTTCTCAGAGGCCAGGAATTGACTATGAAGAAACGTATTCTCCTGTCATGGATGCTATTACGTTTAGATATTTAATCAGCTTAGCAGTCTCTAAAAATTTAGAGATGCGCCTTATGGATGTTGTCACAGCTTACTTGTATGGATCACTAGATAGTGACATCTATATGAAAATTCCCGAAGGATTTAAACTCCCCGATGCAATAAGCTCAAAGCCTAAGGAAATGTATTCCATCAAATTACAAAGATCCTTGTATGGACTGAAACAATCTGGAAGGATGTGGTACAATCGTTTGAGTGATTATTTGATAAGCAAAGGATACACAAATAATCTTATTTGTCCATGTGTCTTCATCAAGAAGACAACATCAGGATATGTGATCATAGCTGTGTATGTTGACGATCTAAATTTAATTGGGACACAAAAAGAAATTAATGAAGCAATTGCTCTTTTAAAAAAAGAATTCGAAATGAAAGATCTCGGAAAAACCAAATATTGTCTTGGTTTACAAATTGAGCATATGCATAATGGGATACTTGTGCATCAGTCAACTTATACTGAGAAACTCTTAAAACGTTTCAATATGGACAAAGCAAATCCTTTAAGCACACCGATGGTTGTTAGATCACTCAATGTTGACAATGATCCATTTCGTCCTTGCGAAGATAATGAAGAGATTCTTGGTCCCGAAGTACCATTAGTGCAATTGGAGCACTTATGTATCTTACTAACTGTACAAGACCTGACATTTCTTTTGCAGTTAATTTATTGGCAAGATTCAGTTCATCCCCTACTAAAAGACATTGGAATGGCATTAAACATATTTTTCGGTATTTAAAATGAACTGTTGATTTAGGTTTATTTTATCCTAACGATTCAAAAGAAGGGTTAGTTGGTTATGCAGATGCAGGTTATTTATCTGATCCCCATAAAGCAAAATCTCAAACTGGATATGTATTTAAGAATGGAGGAACTGCGATTTCATGATGTTCTCAGAAACAAACACTCATTGCAACATCTTCAAATCATGCTGAAGTCATTGCATTGCATGAAGCTTCAAGAGAATGTGTATGGTTAAGATCTATGTCACGACACATATTGATTTCTTGTGGACTAGAGAAAGATCGAATTCCAACTCCTATCTATGAAGATAATGCAGCTTGTGTCTCGCAAATGAAGGAAGGATATATCAAAAGTGACAGAACAAAGCATATACCACCAAGATACTTTGAGTATACTCGAGACCTTATTAAAGACAATCAGGTTGAAATGAGATATGTCCAGTCCAGCAACAACTCAGCTGATCTTTTCACAAAAGCACTTCCCACAGCAACATTCAGGAAACATGTTCATGATATTGGCATGCGCCATGTACGAACAATGTAACGACCTGTAATTTGAGGGGGAGCTATATACTGCACTCTTTTTCCCTTAGCTAAAGTTTTTCCCATTGGGTTTTCCTTTAGCAAGGTTTTTAATGAGGCAGTACTTCAAGACCCCGACGTTTTGAAATGGTGTCATCCAAGGGGGAGTGTTATGAATTACCGACACCGACACTATTATTTGTATGACACCATGACTTCACCAACTATATTTTTATATGCACCAATTATATTTCGTTTGTCTCCTTAAATAGTACTTTTGCACAGTAGTTTTTGCATTATAAATAGAATGATTTGAACGAAGGTTGATATCCAGAAGTAAAAAAGATATCATATTGTTTACTCAGCATATTTCTTAGTTCAGTTATTACTTCGAAAATATTGTTATAATTAGGGCTAATATCATAACAATATCGATTTTTTAAAGTCCATATATACGAACAAAAATAAATATCAGTTATTTTTATAATTTGTCGTAAAAAAAAAGCTATTGTTTTTAATAAACAGTGAGAACAAATTTCGTCCAAGGTAGCCAGGTAGGTGGATAATGACTCCACTGCAAAGGTACAAAATTACATTCAAAACCCCATTCTCACCTCACAATCTCAACTGTCCTAACAACTTCTTCTGCTATGTGCCACCGGCTATACTTTCCGATTCCGATACCGACTCAATTCGCGTCACAACGTTCTCAATAAATTCTTCAAAAACATGCGTGATTTTTGCAACTGTATGTCAAAAAATATGAACAAAGACGTAATTCAACCGGTGACTATTAAATCTCCAGCTGCCACGTCATCATCCAGAACTACAACTTCTAGATCCAATCAATTCGATCGATTCTCCACCGTGTCTTCATCCGTGCCGGCGTACGGATCAAGCAACGGCAACAGTTACAATAAAGAGTCACGGATATCATCATCTGCTTCCAGCCGGAGCTCACTCTCAAGCCTCCGTGACTTCCTGCCGGAAAACCCTCACGTTTACCATTTCAAAGAGATATTCGCCGCCACAAACGGCTTTACGTCAGCAAAACACTCATCATCGTCATCCTCCGCCGCGTGGCGGTGCGTCATCCGCGGCGATGACGTCATCGTCTTCCAACGGAAGTTTAGGCGTCCGATTGATGAAACCGAGCTTCGAGAACGGCTTCTGGTGATATGTAAGAGTCATCATTCGAGTTTGATTAAGCTTAAAGGAGCTTCGATGTCTGGAAGCTATATATATCTGGTTTATGATTATGTTAACGGCGTTAGACTTTCAAATTGTTTAAAAAACCCTAGAAACCCTAATTTTACCGTACTGTCCGATTGGATGTCGCGAATACTGATCGCGGCTGATCTCGCTCACGGCCTGGATTACATTCATAATTCGACTGGTTTGCAGAAGAAGTTTATACATAATCATATTAAAAGCAGTAGCGTGATTGTCACGCAATCGTCTTCGTCAATGAACGCGAGAATATGCCATTTTGGTACCGCGGAGCTCTGCGGTGAAACAGATTATGATTCGGTTAAGTCGGATGACAAATTTATGAAATTCGAAGGTACGAGAGGTTACATGTCTCCGGAATTTCAATCCACTGGCATTGCCACGCAGAAGTCTGACGTGTACGCTTTCGGGGTCGTTATTTTGGAACTATTGTCTGGCGAAGAGCCGTTGAATTACAGGAAGGAGAATGGAGATTACGTGAGGGTTTCGGTAATTGAGACTGCGAGAGAGGCGGTGGAGGGTGGTGGCGTGAGGCGGTGGGTTGACCGGAGATTGAAGGACTCGTTTCCTGAGGAGGTGGCGTTGAAGTTGGCGCAATTAGGGTTAGTGTGTTTGGAGGAGGATCCGGATAAGAGACCCGATATTAGTTGGGTTGTGGGTCGGATCTCGAAGCTTTATTTGGAGTCTCAAAGTTGGACGGAGATGATGGGATTACTTCCGGTGGATTTCTCGGTTTCAATGGGCCCTCGATAGAATCATAGACGTCCCTTGGTTTTTGATGAATGTTATAATCGACCCTGTAGTTATTATTTTAACTAATTTGCCCCTCATATTTTTTTAATGACACGAAAATAATACAAGAGAACGATACAAAGTTGTATAATTTACATGGTAAAGTTAGTGAAATTAAAGTTATACCATAATGACCATACAAGAATATGACTTTTCTGTCTATTGTTGACTCGTATGTGCGCGTTTATCTTTGATCACTTGAAGTCTTGTAGCATTTTTCAAGTTGACACGTGTTGATGTTGATTGTTTAACATTTTGTGCACTTTGTAAGAAGTATATCATGGTTAAGAATATGCTTTGTATAGCCATCTTGTTTGAGGATGTTTTGTTATAACTCTTCGGTAACTTAAGGACTTCAATTTTAGAAGCTTTGACACCAATTTGAAAGCGAAATTATAAAAATTGGTTGGATCATTCACATATAAAACAAGTGTGATAACATTGGTTCGTTAATAGCAGTAGATATACTATGAAAAGCCCTAAACCTCACACTATTTTAAGCGTCGCATGAAGAGCTTCCAAGGTGACCATATAAGAGCATTCTCAACCCATCCCCTAAAATTATGTGAGGAGGGTTTGTAAATTATAGGGTGGGGTTGTGAGTGTAAATTATAGGGTGGAGAGAGAAAAGGTGGTGATTTTTTGTAAATTTTGGGAAAATGTAGTGATTTTTTTGTAAATTATAGGGTGGAGAGAGAAAACTGTAATGAAAAAGGTATAAAAAATATTATTTAATTAAACAGAAGAGAGAAATATAGTGTTTTTTAGTGTAATTATATGATATATATGGATATAGGGATAGAGATTGGGATGAGAATGCTCTAAGAAAGGTGAAAAAGGATCCCCTTGCTGCACTCTCTAAAGACTTTAACCTCGTTTGTAGCCGATAAGAAGCAATTCCCGACCCATTTTCTCCACATATTAGGAAAACCCATTGCCAAGACTCGAATCATGGAATTTTCAATTGATCGTATCAAACGCTTTTTCAAAATTGACCTTAAACAATATCTTTTCTTAAACATTTAAGCCGAGAAAGTAGCTCATTAAGAAGAATACTCTGTATTTGTGGATGTGTAGGATTGAAATTGATTTTTTGAAGTTAAATTATCGTTGGTCAAACAAATTAAATAATTTAGTTATTGTGTAACATATGATTGGTTGCACGCGAGTTATACATCTCTTGCACTCACTACCAAATCAAACTTGTGTTGTATAATGAACAAAGGTCACAGTACATATAAAATATATATGCAATTTGTCCACCAATTAATAATTAAATGTTTAAAAGCTGTTGTTAAGTAATAATAAAACACCGGAGTTTGTAGACTAAGAATAGTTGTACTTGTACAATACTTTGTAAAAACAATTGTTTATCTCCTTTTATTATGACGTTCAAACTTAATTATTCTTATAAGCATAGCATTTAATTTTTTATTGTTAAAATAAGCATTTGAAATACTCTTATAACTGGGTCTTTTCTTCATGATACGTATTCAAATCTAACTTATCCTTTCTTTTACCTGAAATAGTATTTAGATACTTTGATGTACACGCTACAATATATATATATATATATATATATATATATATATATATATATATATATATATAATTGATGCAGTCTCCTGGAGTAGATATTTTAACAAAACGCGTTCCATATCCTCGTGATTAATTGAACCTTATTCAAAGAAAATTGGTTGCAAGTTAATATTTAAATTATCTTTTGTAACAATATATTAATATAAATTTTAAGAGCTAAATAAGTTTCATGGATTTTGTAGTAATAATCATCTATGAACAGATAACTAAAAATATATTTTGTCAAATCCAGTTGTGATCAATAAACAATAAAATTATTAGGAAAGTACAAAATTAACTAGAGAAAATGTTTAAAATTTATTTATATGATTGCTTACAAATTTTATTTTGTACTACTAAAACTCAACAACCATGTTGGGCACAACCGTAAATAAAAACATAGAAAGTAGAGTACGTACAAGACCGTCATTTTCGCTAGTGGAAGTCCAAGAAATGTTCTATGTTGGGCACATCATGGTCGAGGATTGCTAACGCTAATTAATAATAGAAGTTAACATCTTGTTTCTACTAATGTCTCTCTATGGGCCCAAAAATATGGCCCAATACATCATGATAAGTGGGCCTCCCTACATTACTTGCCCATCAAGTTAGTTTTATGTCTATTTAAGGATTGCCAATTTGTAAACTGTAAACAAAGGAAGCAGTCGAACGAAACATTAACTCTTTTGGATATTAATTGTATTGAATCCGTTTAACGTTTTCGGTCCCATATAATCTGAATCGGCTTTTTAAGTTGTCTGGTAAAAGCAGTTGATACCTTCTATTCATCTATCTTTCGTTAGATTTTTGTATCATATTTGTCAAACCTGCACTAACTGTTCTTTTGCGACAGGTCACTGAAATTAGTATGGAGATGCAAGGCGGCAGAGTCAGCAACAAAAGCGATAAGGATAGGAAGAGAAGAGAAGAAGAAATAAGCATTAGAGATGAGACGGAGACAAATCTGGTTAACCTTCGAAGAACGATTTACTTAACAATTACGTCTAGTCTGGATTTTGACGACGCTGGTCATAAGCTCCTACAAATTAAAACGGAGCCAGGTCAAGAGAAGGAGCTGTGCATAATGTTATTAGAGTGTTGCAGTCAAGAAAGAACTTACCGCGCTTACTATGCGTTTTTGGCCAAGAGGTTATGTATGATCAACAAAGTCTACCGAGAAAACATGGAGCAATGCTTTGTTCAGCACCACTCTACGATCCATAGGCTTGAGACAAACAAGTTGCGTAATGTGGCCAAGTTTTTTGCACAACTGCTTGGGACCGATGCCTTGCCGTGGCATCTTTTGGCTTATATTCGGTTGACCAAGAAGGACACGACTTCATCTTCTAGAATCTTCATCAAGATTCTATTCCAGGAGTTGTCTGAGCACCTTGGCGTTCGCCTCTTGTGCGAGAGCCTTACCGACCCCAGGATGCAGCCGGATTTTGAATCTCTTTTCCCAAGAGATAACCCCAGAAACACCCGATTTTCGATCAATTTTTTCACGTCGATTGGGCTTGGTGGGCTCACTGAGAAACAAAGATAGTATTTGAAAAGCATGCCTCATGCTACCGTTGGAGGCTCCTTCCCTTCTACCAGAAGAGGGAATAAAAGTGATCGCAAGCGCCCAAGGATATGCTAACGAGATCGCAGTTAAAGAGTTTATTACGAAACACAAATTTAATCTATGTTTTTATTGTTTAAATAAGCATTTGAAATGTTCCTCTAACTGGGTCTTTTCTTCATGAATCAGTATTCAAATCTAAGTTGTATTATCTTTTACCTGAAATAGTATTCAGATAACTTTGACGACATACTGCTACCAAAAAATATATATGTAATTGATGCAGTCTCCACCAAAAAAAATTATAACAAATCAGTTTCCAAATCCTCGTGCTTAATTGAACATTTATTCAAAGAAATAATTGGTTGCAATAACTATATCTTAAATCATCTTTAGTAACAATATTTTAATATATATTTCATGCATAAACTATAAATTACTTTAATGTATTTTGTAGTAATAATCATAATGAACATATAACTAAAAATATGTGTTTTGTCAACTTCAGTTGTGATCAATAAACAATAAAACTATTAGGAAAGTACAAAAAGAACTAGAGAAAATGTTTAAAATCTATTTATATGATTTAGTACTACTCAACAAGTCATTGTTAAAGGGCAAAACTGTAATAAACATAGAAGTTAGAGTACAAGACCGGCATTTTCCCTGGTGGAAGTCCAAGAAATGTTCTATTTGGTCGAGGATTGCTAACAATGCCCAAGTAAAGCTTGGTCAACGAGTTTAAGAAAATCAAAGATCTTTGTTAAGATCATCCCAAGATTTATACGATCATTAAAATTAAGAAAACAATTTAAAATTTTATTTAAGCTTACATTATGACTCCATACGTTTCAAAATTCATGAATTCACCACCCATGACCATAAATCCAAAAGTACGTTATACACATTAATATCATCAGAATGTCATATGGACGGTACATAACACCTGTCCATCCAAGAGGCCCGTCCCTAAGGAACCAAACCAGAGATCTTGTCCTTAGATGCTTCTTGGTTCATTCCCGGTTCACTGTGAATCAACCTGGCACGTGCCAAGAATATAGGTTTTGACCCTACCCATCTATCACCAACGATACGACTTCACGTTGGAACCTGCCCCAAAATTAAGAGAAAATTTGGTTGGCCAAGACCGTGGCTCCGTTGACCTTTTCTTAAGTAGATGAAAAAGTGATCTAACACAAATAGAAATACTATTAGATAAACAGTTCATTCATCTAGATAAGAGCATTCTCAACCTATTCATCTTCATCTCTATAATTACACTGAAAAACACTAAATTTCTCTCTCATGTTTAATTAAATAATATTTTTTATACTTTTATCATTACAGTTTTCACTATCCACCCTATAATTTATAAAAAAATCATCACATTTTCCTCAAATTTACAAAAAATCACTACATTTTCTCTCTTCACGCTATAATTTACACTCACAACCACATCCTATAATTTGCAAACTCCCCTCACAAGATTTTGGGGGATAGGATGAGAATGCTCTTCAATGTTAATTGTGAAGATTCATTGATTCAAGAACATTAATCGATCTCTCTTTCAATAATCGTTTTCAATTATTTTAACTATTATATTGAGGGTAAACGTCGATGGCAATGGGCCGGGTTTTGGTAATTTTATTCCTATACCCATTTGTAAAATTTTGTCCTGCACCTAACCCATTACCCGTCAAGTATTTGTCAAGTAATCACTCGTCGGGTATACCCACAAATATCGCGTATACCCATTTGTTTGTTTAGAAAAGCATGCCCCTTGGGATTTTCACCTGCATTTCCTTTTTTACCACTATAAATTTATTTTCCTTTTTTACCATTATAAATATTTTTACTTTTTATTTATATAACTCTACAAATTATAATATGATATATTATATACGTGAAGCATTGTCATAAATAAATAATATTAATATAACTTTATTATCTATTACACAACATACAAAATATAAATGATATCAATGAATATATATCCGATAAGAAAAAATAACTTTTCATATAATGAATTTAGTATAATTAGGTATTAACAGATGAGGGTTAATGGAAAATAGTTTACAGTGACGGATTCAGGAATTTTTTTCAGTTGGTGCATTATTTTTAGATGTTTCGATTTCATAGAGTCCGGTATAAAAAAATTCCAATCGGTTTGATGGTTCGGGCAAAGTTCATTACATAATAAAAATACGATAAAATAATAAAAGAGACACCGTCATTAGATATTAAAAAACACATAATATAAATACAATAGTCTTTAAGAATTAAAAAAAAATACTTATAGTTGTTCACTACGAGTCTTCATCTTTTAAAATCGTTGCATTACTTCTTCAACAATTACAAACTAACAATTAAAATCTAAAAAGCTAACAAAAACTAACAAGCTAACAAAAACTAACAAACTAACAAATTAAAACTAAACTTAACAAATAACTTAACAATTAACAACATCAAGAACAATTAACATTTTAACAAATGAATGTAATTGTTAAATAATATATAACATTATTGAGGTGTTCGTTAGACTTTGCTTTTTACCAAAAACTATGGTTAATTTTGAATTGTGTAAGAATATGTTAGAATTTGAATTTGTGAATAATCCTATATTTACAAACAAATATATGGATATATTTGGATTCAAGTTCTTATATCATTCTTACCTTATAAACTCTTGCTACTACAGACAGTTCTAGGATTAGATGTGTGCTCAATAGTATTCTTCATAGAGAGTTTCACAAAAGTATGCTGATTACAGGTGATTTGTGTTATTTTATCTTTGATGGTAGTTGGATAAATATATAATTTGAAACTTATTTTACCTTCAAAGTGGGAGGATTCAAGCATCGAGGAAGAGTAGTAGGCAGGGGGATTGGAGGAAGACAGATGGTGTGTGGTCGGCCGAAAAAGCAGCAGGCGGCGGCGGTGGTCGGAGAACGGCGATGGTATAGTAGTTGTATGCGTGAGTTTGAAGAGGGTGTTACTGTGTGTTTTATAAAACCCTAAATTGATATAAGGGCATAAAACTAAATTAGAAAAAAAAAAGTTCAAAGAAATCGTCTAACAACCGGAATCGAACCCGTGACCTTAAGTTTACAAAACCAACTTCTTACCAGCTAGACCAACTTTTGTAATATAAACAAGGTGGTTCCTTCCTAATTTATAAGGTGGTTCCAATAATATTTTATATATATACACACACACACTGTTATTTCAGGAACCACCCGTTCACTAAATAGATCCGCCCCTGATAATTTAGGTATATGGTTTGGGTAAACATATAAGTGGTTTCAGGTAATTGGGTCAAGTATCACGTAACCCCATAACTACGAAAATTTTAAAATCTAATCTCAGATCCGACCCAATACTCGTTGATTTTTTTTATACCCATCTAATATGTTTCAGGTTTTAGGTATACCCGCCGCGCTCGGGCTTTTTAGCCACTCCTAGGTATCTTTTATTATTGTATATCTTTCACTATAATGAACCACAATCACCAAGTCAACAACAAACAAAAACAACTCTATCATGACCATTATGTAAGAATAAATATATGGATATATATATATTTATGTATGGCCATCATTATCATTTATATAATAATAGATCAAAATAATTAAATTATACCTTATTATTATATTAGCTAGGTAATTGTTGATGGACCGTATTACCATTACTTGCTAATCAAGGGTTTCCCCTTGGGTGTATATAAATACATGGAAGAGATTAATTAACATCATAAGAAAAACCTAACTCTCACATTAAGTAATTCGTGACCCCTATATCTCTCCATAATTCGGTTTCCTCAAGAACCCTAATCCCCATCACTAACATACATCCTAAAGGGGAACTCGACCAAGCTGACTATCATGTCGTCTACATCCTTCTCCGGGCGGTTACTACTTGCCCTACTGTAACAGGTATGTTTTACTTATGGGTTTATTATAACATTCATGTTTTCTATTACATACGTGAAGAACTGATCAACATGTGGTATCAGAGCGATGTTGATTAATCAGTTCTTTATGTTTTCCCTAAATCTTGATCTTAACCGGAAAACATGAAACTAAAATCTGATAAACCCAAATTATGTTTTCTTATTTTATTATCATTAAATTCTTATGAACTTATTAAAATCTGGTTATATATAAACTGTTTAAAAACAATGTTATAATCAATTTCACATTAAAAACCTATTAAAAACTTTATGGTTTTTCGGTGGTGTTCTTCGTGTTCATCATGAGTTTTTCGAAAAATATTACATATTTTGATTAAAATTCGGATTATGATTGTGTTTTTTCCTAAAATAATTGAATAAACAAATCTTCAAAGATTTTAAATTTTGAATAATTATGGAATCTATAAATTTCAAAATTAAAACGAAATCTTGAAGATAAAATTAATCTTTAAAGAATTTGAACCAAAATATGTTTACCCTAAATAATTTGATTTGGGTACCACTGAAATCTTGGTTAAAACCGAGAACTCATAATTTCTGATATCTCATTAAAACCGAAAACCCAAATAAAACCGAAAACTCATGTGTTAACAGAGAACTCATAATTTTCGAGATCTCATAAAACCGAAAACACAGTAACAACCGAAAACTCAAGTGTTAACAGAGAACTCATAATTTCCGAGATCTCACAAAACCGAAAACACGAAAAATGTTTTGTAAGACACTTAAAATATAAAAATATATTGATTAATTTTACAAAACATAGAAAGGCTTAAACTTGAATAAATTGTTGATGTAAACTTCTGCCCAAAGGTGATGCATTACATCGAACATATCATTCAAGTCTTAATACAAGCCGTGTTAGTTTCGCTTAACATGATTTAAATGTATCGCTTCTGCCAAAAGGTGATGAGTTACATTTAAATAAAGCAAAACTAACTCGTGCATAATTAAAATGGTTGTCTCACTTCTGCCCAAAGGTGATGTGTTACAATTGTTTTGCACATATACTTACATAAATTTTAATTCTGCCTAAAGGTGATTTATTTTTTGTTTAAGTAGAACTTTAATTTAAGTTGTCTATTAGTTTGATGTTAATAATAGACATATCACATCTTCAATAAAATATAATGATCCTCACAATTAATGATCCTTCATTAATCTAATGATCATTTAAATTAATCTATCTTACTTTAATATTCCATTACATTACTCACTATAATTTTCTTCCTAGAAATTACTCTCATTCAAATCATCCACTCTAATTTCAAACCCAATATGTTTGCTTCATAAAGAGTTTCATTAACTTTTAGCTCTTCTTATTTTTTATTATTCCTCAAGACATGACCATCCAATTGCTCCTTCTTATAATAGTATTAAAGAAGAAACCTAGAGCATGATAAATTAGATGAGTCAAACATAATGTCTCTTATGATAATTAATAAACTCATGCTATCAAATAGAGTTATTCTAGATTTAGTTTTCCCTAAAACTAATCTAATATCTAGAAAATAATCAAAATAACTCCTAAGATGCATGCATTTCTTCTAAATTCTAACTATAAGGTTAAATGACATTATTGAATACATCATAATGTACAATATCATGACATGACCCATAAAATTAAGGGCTTACACATGAAAATAAGTATAATTTTCCAGTACATTATACACTAAATTTTTCAATAGTGTAATTTGATGCCTTAAGAATCACCTATAACACTCAGAAGTACCAAAGGAAAATGAGTGTGTTGATCAGCAACATATGTACAAGAAAAGAAATATCTAGTACTGGAAAAAAAGATGTTATTCCACTCACTACCACTAAAACCTAAAAGATGACAATTCTAAGGTTTATAGACAAATACACGTATAACTTTTAGTTTTAAGTTCTTTAAAGAGAAGGCTCACTGCAAATATATGTCATTATACTAGACATAAGCAACGCGATTTTCCATAATTTAAAAGAACTTTTAGCTAAAATCAGTAGTCACATATTCATGATATTTAAGTCTACTAATTTGTAAGGCCCCGAATCCCGAGAACCCCACAGTTGGTATTCATTCAAAACACTTGTAAAACAATTAAACTTAAAAACAATTATTTTCATTAAAATAAGCATCACAGAGTATAATTTGGCGGAAATCGTAAATAAGTAAATGAGTTCCCAAAACCCGGGAATTTTTCCCAAAATCAACATAATTATCTTTAAATAAAAACTTTTAAAAATAAATGTTTAATAATAAAACTTCAATTCCCGTATGCCCTTCACCGTCCAAGTAGCTTCGTACACGTCCAAACGATAAGGCATCCTCTTCCTAACCTGAAACTCACACTAACATGCACACAAAGTCAGCTTGAGCTGAGTGAGTTCAAGTTTTGAGTAAATAATATCAGGAGTAATAGTTATGATAGTCATACCAAAAGTTTTAAAAAGTAAAAGTAAAAGGGTGCATCCATCAAATCATCATCACCGAAAACTAAACATCCTCATACATACATATACAAAATGTATATGTAAACATCCTTTCAATTTCATCTCTATATATATCACAGTATATATATATAACATCCACGTATAACATCAGGGTCGAGCAAACGTACAACCCAAACACGTAACATCAGTGCATGCAAACACAAAGCAGGCATACACAACATCAGTAGTCGAAACGACTACAATATCGCCAGATATAGGCCAAGCAATAATGTATATACATATATATATATATATATATATATTTAACATCCCAAGGCCTACCATATGCTAGCAAGCCTATATAAATTCGTTTAAAACATTTCATCATGTAAGAAAACACTTAGGTGTGCATGCTAGCCCAAAAATAAAAAGAGTAAAAAGGGCATCATGAACTCACCTGAAATCAATCAAACACCTGCAACGAGCTAGGAAATCCCTAAGTGCACAATCACAATTAAGGGCCTGTAAATTGTACGCAACGCGTTACTAAACTAGACCGTAAGGACACTCTTTTCTAATGGGCCGTTCAAGCCCAACACTTTGGCCCAAGGCCCAACAACTTGGCCCAAGGCCCAACTACTTGGTCCAAGGCCCAACACTTGGCCCAAGGCCCAACACTTGGCCAAGGCCCAACAACTTGGCCCAAGGCCCAACACTTTACCTCAGCCCCTAAAACCTTTCAACTAACCAAATCTACCGGTTAAGCCTAAAACAAACTTATCGATTAATAACGAGTAAAACGTGTAGATTTTAGCATGCGAAGATGCATTTAATTACATAGGATAACCTTTGAAATAAATTACTAAACTTTTACCAGACTTTAATAAATGTCTTAGGTTTATAAAAATATTTTTAATATATTTTTCTATTAGACACAAAAATTATAAAAATTCCTCCAACACAGCAAGGTACGTGCAGCTATTTCAGTGCGCAACAAAATGGTTTTATTTTTATAAAATTCATTACATAACCAAATTAAACGATTCCAATTGGGTTTGATTCCTAACTCAAAATACTAACTTCCAGAAGTGGAACCAACCAATTTGGACCTGTAGAAAAAAGGTTATGACGTCGGGAAGACAGACCAGAATCCGTCATCCCGCATCAGCTTTGACACTCGATTTTATAAATTCATAAAAACCATTCAAATCTCGTCCAAATATTACGTATTATACCTTTCTGGAAACTAGACTCAAAGTAGAACATCATGGAATCAAGAATTGATCAAAAACAGTGGATTATCATCACGTTACAGACCCTACAATAAACGTATACGAATCTGTCAGCAAACTGTTATCATCAAAACTCAACCTTAACGACCAATAAACGCGTTAATATGATCAATTAAGGTGTAAAAGACATGGGGAATCGTAAAACCGACCTTGAATTGGAGTTTTCACGGCTCAAACTTGGCTGGGCAGAAGAAAAATGAGCAGGGGGGGTCTTAGCTGCGATCGGCTGCTGAAATAGGGTTTAGGGTTTTTTTTGTTTAGTGTTATATTATAAAACATTTTCATTCTAGCCCCCGAAATTTAATAATGATGCAACTTGGAAGAAATGTTAAGCGATTAGACGTACCGGGATTACGTAAAGGCTTCCGAGAAGCGTCGGATAAATCCCGAGAATTATACATACTCTACAAGCTTTAATTCCTGAAACCGGAATTGACGGGCGTTACATAATTCTATATTCCAATTAACACATAATAGGTTGATTCTAGTTCTTTATATGTTTCCTTACCAAAAATTAACAATTAACTAACATGAGTGTTGATGAAAAAATTAAATGTTCAAGTTATCATAAACCATAATAAACTGTTCTAGTTATGCTTTAGGATACCTTATAAATTCTGGTGTTTAATCAGAATTTAGTATCAATACTTAAGCTGTGTTATTACAGTTGTGAGGTTTGCATAGCCAACATGAAGTCATTCTTACATTAAATTCTCATCTTACTTGTTATCAATATCCGGATAGAAACATTTATAAGATAGAACTAGATGATACTATATACTTTCACAACTCTTGTTATCAATTTTTTTTTAATAAAAGACAAATGAGACCTATAAATGTCATTCATTAAAACAAAAACTTCATGAGAAATCATGACATGGTTGATGATGATGATTTTTCATATAATCTCATTTTAAGTGATTTTAAAATCATGTGTTGGATGCCATAAACATCACTAGGCTTAAGGAATAAGTATGGGTCCACCCAAAGTTATATTTCACTGACATTTGTGGAACTTATTTCAAATGGAATATTCAGACATAAGTTATCATTTTACGACAATTTACTTGTATCTAATCTGACTTCTATGGTCCACGGTCTTAAAAAGATCCATTCATATATAACTAACATGCTTTCTTCTAAATATGTCCCTAAGTTTCTTATGACATATGGACGTTAAGGAAATCAAACCAAGTCTAGTATATGAATGGAATGTTCCTACGTCAAGTACATCATTGAAACTTCTCATGTAGCTTTCAAAGAGATTCGAAGATCAGTGGGAGCATTAAGTATCTTAATCATAACTTGTAAGATTTGCAAGAGGTGGGGGTGAAAACTTGATATTAACTCAATTACACCTCTTGTACAAGACATTACTCCAACACAAAATTGTTTCATCATAACTTATCTCCTTAGAATTCAACAATACTCTTACAAAAGTTTTATTGGTACTTAAATATGGGCATAATCAGATTTCTTATCATAACTAAAGTAATCCTCAAAATAAGAGAAACTACAACGACTAGTTTCTCCATTAGAATCTACTGGTATTTAAATATTGACCCTAAACATGCCAATTTTCTAAAGGTTTCTAAGGTCAGTGGGAGCAGTAAAAGTCCTAAAAATGACTTATCATAAGTACAAGAGGCGGGGGAAAAGAGTCATTAAATTTTACTCAAAATTTAACTCTCATTACACCTCTTGTACACTATACTGCACCAACTCTTATACACTTAGAATCCTGAAAATGATAGCAACCTAAACAAGAGCTAATCCATAAAACCGAAACTTCTAATAAACCCAATAATTAACTCAGGAGGTCATCTAGTTTTTAAAAACCTACTAACTTTGATGATTATATAACCTCCTTAACTAAAGTTGAAATGGATGATGAAAAGTTTACTGATCCTACATCTTCTAATTAAACCATTAATATCAATCAACCTTCTAAATGGAATAAAGCTATTATTAGCAATCTAAATTAAATTCTATAGTCAGAATAACGTTTGGGTTTTGGTTGAATCACCTAAGAGTGTTCATAACTAAACTAAATCATAATATAAACGTCAAGACACTAAGAAGCACGATTGATTATTAAATGTTATATTTAAGAGGGAATAAATCATCAAAGAATCTTTCCCATATTACAAAAGATTTCTTTGAGGATCATCATTGTTGTTCAAGTAGATTATAATATTTAAGAGCTGCATTAGATGAACATTTAAACAACTTTTCCTAACAACTGACTTGCATATTTATATGTTCATAAAACAACTTGAAGTTCTAAACTGAAGGTCAAAGAACATTTAGTCTATAAGTCAATATAATCCATTGATGGGTTAATGCAAACATCAAAATGTGATGAAACCTTTAGACAATATTTTTATCAACAGCTAAGTGGATCAATGTACCTATCTCAAGATGAGTGGGAGCAACTAAACACAAACTTGTCCTTATATAGATGACATTCTTTTGACAAGCATATGTTACATAAGTCTAAGTATTGTTTATACGTACTTTGATCTCAAGAGATATCTCTTACATGATAGATATCATAACATACTAAGATAGACCCGAAGGGACATTATTTTTGTTCTATAAGTATTAACTTAAAAGGTCCTTGTACATGTAACACACAATAATGCTCTCATTTAGAGGATAATAGGATCACTGAGATTATTTCCTTGTGCTTCATTAAGTAGAAGCCTTATATAGGTATAAGTCTATACTCGTTCAGATATTACTCGAATTGCAACACACTAGATATGTCTAGATTAACGCGAAACATCTAAAAGAGTATTGAAATATCTTTAAAAAAACGAGGGACTATAATTTAAAAGAATAAGTGAGAATTCAAACCTGTTGATTACTCTAAACTTTGTCATATTCAAAAATAAGAAAATGTAATTTTCGGGATATATTCTTATGTCAGAAGATAATCTATCTCATGGAGGAGTCATTATGAACTGATAACAACAATTTAAATTTTAAAGACATAATATGTTGATTAAATCTCAATGCAATTGTCAATAGATGTTGTTGAAAATTTATCATTGGACTCATAAGTTAATTAACTCCATAAAAATTATATATTGAAGACTTATTGTGATAAAGTCAGCTACCATGTTTTCTCAAACAGTAACAGTTCAAGAGGTGCTGCATTAAATTTCGATATGAAATAAATTATTCGTTTATGAACGAATTGAGGAAACTAAATTCTCATATCGAATACATTTATGATATGCTTAAGGATCCTATAACTAAAGGTCTATTACCCATAAGTCTTATGAAAGCGCTTATAATAAAGACGGGATTATTTATAACCATGTATAATAGTATATCGTTATATGAATGACCAATTATTATTGACTAATTATTAATTTCCCTCATTGGTTTTTATTTTGTATGTCTCTTAATATGTTCTGCATGCGTAATGACATATAGACAAATTAATATACAAATCAAATATCTGAAGGGTTTACTTATAAAATTTTGATTATAACCACTTAGGTTTTAAACAAGGATTGCAGTATGATTAATGGGGGTCTTGAGCTGATGTTCAATTCAATGACTGTATTTCTCTGCTTCAGTTTGAGTTTAAAGCTAAAATGAGTGTTAAAATCTGCAGACTAATCTAACGCTCATAATAAATGATTATTCGGCCAAGTGGGAGAATGTAAGAATAAATATATGGATATATATATATATATATATATATATATATATATATATATATATATATGTATGGCCATCATTATCATTTATATAATAATAGATAAAAATAATTAAATTATACCTTATTATTATATTAGCTAGGTAATTGTTGATGTACCATATTACCATTACTTGCTAATCAAGGGTTTCCCCTTGGGTGTATATAAATACATGAAAGAGATTAATTAACATCATAAGAAAAACCTAACTCTCACATTAAATAATTCGTGACCCCTATATCTCTCCATAATTCGGTTTCCTCAAGAATCCTAATCCCCATCACTAACATACATCCTAAAGGGGAACTCGACCAAGCTGACTATCATGTCGTCTACATCCTTCTCCGGGCGGTTACTACTTCACCTACTGTAACAGGTATGTTTTACTTATGGGTTTATCATAACATTCATGTTTTTTATTACATACGTGAAGAACTGATCAACACATTATTCTTGTCGTACCAATGGTGTATATTTACTTACCTTAGTACCCAGATATTTGTACTCGGTTACACCTAATGGTTCTAACTCAAACCCCCTAGATCATCTAAGGTCTCTCTGCTCTCTCGGTATGTGTAAGGCTAATGTAGCTAAGATCTCTATAAACATTTGTGTAGTCTCCTATCTTAAAATATGTGTGATTCCCTCTCAAAAGGGTTTAATATAATAAACTGCGACATCAGCAATTATTATGGATGCTATGCCTTCGGTCAACATGTATTATGTAATAGATTTATGTTTGTCATGGCCGATCTTAATGATTCAAGTGTTCGATACGAGCTTGAAAAGAAATGCCCTTAGGCCCTAACGAATTTTATAAAGTATCTTTAAAGATGTTATAGCAATAAACCTAGCAAAATAATGGTACTAGTTTTGAGTCTTTAATGTTTTATATAGAGGCCCCGATAAGTTTTCGGTTTTCTATTTTTGAAAATATATATACAAAAAAATCTAAATAAAAATTTATTGTCCCAGAAAAAATGTGCCCAGCTCGGGAGTCATGCTCACCCTTGCTTGAGGCTGGAACTAATGTTTGTAAATCAATGGCGGACCTAGAATATCTATTATGGGAGACGATTAGGAGGCTTAATCAAAAATTTATTTTTATGATGACAATCGGAATTTTTTATTATAATTTAAACTAAAAAGTTCTTTTTTTAAAAAGAGTACCCGGCTACCCGCACCCCCACCGCTCGGGGTAGCTGTAAATTATTAGTTTTGTAATAGTGTCCATAGCAATTGAAGAAAATGGTGAAACTTTTACTTTTTATTATGTGTTGGATCGTTTAATATCCATTTGCTCAAGTTGTTTGTTATATAAGCATCCACAAACTATTCTATTGATATATCACAAGTTTTGGAATTAGTTTGGAAACAAGATGCTTAAGACTTATTCACAATTCAATCTATTTTAACCCAATCTTTATTATAAAATTAATTTATAATAAAACAAATATATAATTTATAATTATCTTTTTTTATTATTAAAAGTGACTACAAATATACCAAATAATACTTTGATATAAAAAAACAAACAACATATTTAACTTAATAATATTTTAAAAAAAATATTTATGTTTGTCAAACATACTTAATAAAGTAGATAAACAAAATTACAATCGTAGTATGAAAATTAAAAGGAATATTGGTCTCATATAATCTCAACTATGGTCCATTGGCAAATATAAGGACCAACTATTGAAATGGCAAAATATAATCCCAACTACGCATGTGGGTGGAAAATTAACAGGAAGCTAACCTTCCGTTAGTTTTTGTGACGTGGCAGCTGACTTGTCATTAACTAGCTGACGTGGCCGTTGAGTTGTCATTAAACCGCTGACGTGGCCGCTGAGTTATCATTAATTACAAAAAAATTAATAATAATATAATAATAATCATTACATTAATCCATATGCCTTTTCTATCTTCTTCCTCAAACGCGGTCACCAGAAACGTCTGAGACAACCCGGTCGGCGTCCCAAACGTAATCTTTCCAGACTCACCCACACATATATCCGAAACCGTAACCCAAATCAACAGCGCCTTACTCTTCACACCCGCCAAACATCTCATTCGAAAGCATCTTCCACAAACGCTTCAATAAGAGGATCCGGCGAATGGTGCCGTGGTGTTGGGCCGCCGGGAATTTGAAGTTGTCTGTCGCCGGTCTTGGATCTCCGTTCAATGGCACTCAAACCCAAATCTAGTTGCCCCAACAAGAACCACCACCTCCAGACAACCCTAGATCTTGAAACAGAACATCGGAGGTGTTAGATTCAGTAACTATGGTGGTTATTTTGTCGCCGGAAACCTGCAATTGTGGTGCTCTTTGACACCGGAAACCTGCAACTCCGGTGGTTTTTTTTTGTCACCACCCACAACTCCGGGGCTCTTTCACGCCGAAAACCTGCAACTCCGGTGCTCTTTGATACACATAGCTCAAAGTTGTTAATTTTAGTAATTGATTGTTGGTGTTATGTTTCTAGGGTTTTGTAATTTGGGGAAAGTTATGAAATGAGAAAATAAAGATTTTGTTTTGGAGTGTGTACCGGAAAGGGTGTGAGGGATGGTTAACTTGAAATTTTTTTTTTGTAATTAACGACAACTCAACGGCCACGTCAGCTGGTTAATGACAAGTCAGCTGCCACTTCACACAAAACTAATGGAAGGTTAACTTCCCGTTAATTTTTCACCCACATGCGTAGTTGGGATTATATTTTGCCATTTCAATAGTTGGTCCTTATATTTGCCAATGGACCATTGTTGGGATTAGATGAGGCCAATATTCCAAAATAAAACTACACTTACAAATTATAAAATATATTTTTCAAAACGAATTATGTTTTTAATAAAATTGATGCCAGCGTGTTAAAAAAAACTGAACAAGATACAATCGTAATATGCAATATATAACTACACTTACAAAAGATAAAAATATATTTTTCAAAACGAACTATGTCTTCAATAAAATTAATGCTGTCGTATTGCAAAAAAAAAAAATAACGAAACGAGATTGTGTTTTTAGATTCTTTTAAAAAAAATTAGTTACTAGAATTTATTAGAAAAAATCAAGATTATAGCTTAAACTAATTGTTATGAAAAAAAAAGTAAAAAAGGAAACTAAAATCATATCCATTTTGTTGGTTGACATGTGGCAAGAGAAGTCTTTGCAAACTTTGCAATCTGGCTTGCTTGGACGAGCCGTTTGTAGAGAATTTAGGGTTTTTAATTTAATTTTATTTTTTCAAACAATGAACAACCCGAACATAAGGATTTCTTACTTCTAATTAGGTTTTTATTTTATGTTTATTATTAAATTTAGGCTTTTATCAATGAAAATATTATCAAGCTAGCTTTTTTCCCCTGCATTACGGGGTCGTTTACATTATTCGTTTCTAATAATTATATACTTTTTGGATTTTAATTTTATTTATAGTAAAAAAGTTAATAATATACTTAGGATTTGATAATAAAAGGGTTTCACAAATAAATAAGATATTATAACCTGGTTTAAAAGTTATCTGGGTTTAATAAGACCCATGACCCGCTTATTATTTTTACTATAGAATTGTTTCTTACTTATAAATATCATTTTTTTTAAAAAAAAATTAGATATTAATTTTTAGTATATCCTTATTTTTAGGATTTTCATATCAAATATTTGGTGAGATTAATTTTTAATTCAATGAGTTGTTATAACCCGTTTAAGGGCTATCTGGGTTTGGTGAGACTCATACCCGTGAATTTAGGTCAAATACACGAGAAGACTTCATTTACAAATAAAACAATATGGTGGCTTGAGAGAATGTAGGAAGGCTTCGTTTATATATATATTTAAGATTTTAATGAAAAAAAATGAATTTAAATAATCTCAACTATAGACTATTAGTAAATAACATTCCTAAGTAATGGATTGGCTGCTGACGCTTTTTTCTTTTGACATATTTGTTCTTAAATAACATTCGTTCCCGTCGTCGGAGCCCTATTTTGCTGCCTAAGTGGTTTGACATTCGTTTGATTTGCCTCAAGCTGTCACCCATAACCATCAAAGAGTTTGTGCGACCCTCTCTTCTAACATTGCTGGCTCTGACGGTGGTTTTAGGGTTTTGAAAACCTCAATAATTGGGGATTTTACTAGAAAAATGTTCCTAAAGGTCCGACCTAATGTTTAAAAGAGGTTTGGAACGAAAATGTTGAGTTTACTCACAAAAAAAAGAAAGAATTTTAGACGAACGGAGACTAACGGAGTTGAGCTTCTGTTAGTCGCGTCTCGTTAGGAATAAACATGTTGAAAGATGGGATCGTAATTAGCCAACTCGTTAGTTGAGTCTGTTATTTGCCAATAATCCATACTTAGTATTATTTAAATCCAAATTTCCAATTTAAACATAAGAATTTGTTTTTTTAACAGCTATTAATTATCTTGACTTGAAGTAATTATAAATTTTAAATATTTATTATTATACACGTGATAGTCTAGAATGCTGGTTAAAAAAATGGTCTTGAATGTCAGAGAGAAATTTAAGTCTCCTTAAAAATAATATTGAGATTTCATTTGCATTTCTTATACATTTTCATAAACAATATCTTAGATTTTTGTATATGGTTCTCTAGAACTATAAAATCTTTATACTCAAGAATGGTTTGACTATGAATGAGTGAATGCTATTATTCAACAAAGCACGCAACAATCACCAATGCAACACAAAAAGTATATGCCATAACTACTTGTTATCATACAAAACACATGGTTTCTCTACTTCTTTGTGTTAATGTCATAACCACTTGTTATGTACATTTTATTATCTTTATTTTATCCTTATTGTGTCTATCTTTCTCATATTTGATGAAGACATATAGTTAAGCAGTTTTGGGTAAGCAAAAAGCAAAACTAAATCAAGATCTATCTTTAATCATGAAGATAAATAAGTTGTTTTCACTAATTATGAGGCTCTTATCCACGTAAATATCAATAGCCAAAAACATGGCTACTAGGAGTTATCTTTAAAAATGGGTGCCGTTTAGATGAACATGAGAGCATCAAACAGTTCCATTTAAGATTTCAAATCCTTTTTTGAATGGTTTTTTTAATGAACAATATTTCAAATCTAACATATGAGAACTTGTTTATATGAATAATTTTCCATTCACTAAATAAACCCGTCAAATCAACATATTTAAAGAAAAATGAAACACCAAAAGAAACAAAAAAGAAACAAAATATAAAAACATACTCAAGAATAACATAAGAAAAATGAAAAATAAAAAATAAAATATGAACATATTTAAACAGAAAATAATAATCTAATAAAATATTCATTAAATCATAGCACCAAACCACCGGTATAAATATATAGTATCATAAATTTAACACACTTCGAAACACAAATCCTCTTTATATCAATCATCGAAACCCCTTAGTTCTGATAAGGTAATATCGCATTGCAAACTGAGTTGAACCAAAATCTATTTGCTTCCAGATGTACATTGATATAGAAGACAACCGATTTTAAGGTTCAGATGCTAAAGCCCAAAAACACGTGATAAGTGTTCACAATATTTTACAGAAATGTGAATTTCATTGAAAGCTAGAAAAATAAAATATAAGATTAAAAAAATAGTTAATAGAGATGTAACAAAGGCTATATATAATATATGAGACAAGGGTAAATTAAGACATTTGATTTTAAGAGTTTTACAAAATATAATACATAAAGTACATGTGTTAATAGGGTTAAGCTTGTCTTTTAAACATAACATAACTTATCCACCTTACAAGTTTACTCCCTCATCTTTAACCATATTATGTTTTTAATTTTAATTTTAAACTAACTTCCCACCCATGATTTTTAAACGACAATAACTTTTTCATACGTTAATATTTTTGTAGAAAAACTGCATCATAAAAACGAACATTTTATTCTCTTTAATTTGAATATGATATTGTTATAATTTTTAAATTTTAAATAAATTAATATGTTACGTAAGGGCGTTCAATGCCGATTCTGATGGTTTTTAAGTTAAATTTGTGAGCCTAACGTTAGTATCATTTTTTGTCGTCCAAAACCAAAACTTAACCATTGAAAATTGAAACCAAAATGTTATTACGATATGGTTCCGGTTTGGTTACAGTTTAAGCTATGATAATAAATGTTGTTTATAATATTTATTAATTTAGCCGTACCATCAATCCTAACTAAGCATCAACAAAATATGATACTTTAGAGGATCATAATATGAAGAATGATAATTTTAGCCAACTGACCAAAAGTAAAAATATCAACTGTGAAACCACACCGATATCCGATTTAAACTGTTTCATGGTTTTAAACAATGTGTAAAACTCCCGAGTAGGCGGCCGAGTGCTCCCCGATTACTCCCTGCCTAGATCGAGTACTCCCCGCCTCGGCCGAGTACTCCGTAGGTATTTTCCGAGTAATCCCCGACTATTCCCGAGTAGTCGCGACTCCCCAGTCGACCGCCTAACGACTTTTACAACCTTTGTTTTAAACCAAACCATAACCATGAACACTTATAAGTGTTATGTGATTAACATGGTCCGTGCTCAAACACCCGCCGTATCGCGTGGGCACCCGGCTAGTTTAAACAATGCGTAAGAGGGAAAAACTTAGGTTTGAAAAACAGAAACTAACCACCGAAGGAAAGTCTTATTTTAGAGTTTTAGAAAAGTTTTGTTTGTTTCTTTTGTTTTTTTATTTATTTTTTATATTATGATGTTGTGAAGGTTCACTTTCAAATAGCCCAACACACAACATGTTAAGCCCAGTCCATAGTCCATGTATATTGATATAGGTAGGCTCAAGTTTAAGATAGACCCGTTATGGTTAAACCCATCTCC
Source organism: Bidens hawaiensis (assembly GCF_021521415.1). NCBI lineage: Eukaryota > Viridiplantae > Streptophyta > Magnoliopsida > Asterales > Asteraceae > Bidens > Bidens hawaiensis. Next base: position 219,678 of record NW_027493788.1, read on the forward strand.
CACTTATAAATACAAGATGATGCCCCTCACATTCACAATGTTGTTTATTCTCTCTCATTCTCTCTCTCTCTCTCTCTATTAATATACAAAAGATTCATATTCCTGTTGAATTGATATTGAGTTGAGTATTGAAGGGAGGGGGGGTCACAGACTTCGGTCTCTGACCTCTTCTAACGAGTTCTTTATGTTTTGTCGGTCTGATGCAAGCCAAATAAGACGATGTGTGGTGGTGCTCATATTCATCTTAGGAGAACATTTACTCAGATCAGACCCGGATCGGTTCATGTTTCTTCAAATGTTGAAAAATTAGTTTAAAAGATGACAAGTATAAATTAAGGACTATATATTTTGAAAGTAAGTTATAAATTTTGTCTTTTATGTTTATATCAAATTTCAAAAATTGTCCTTCGCTTTTAAAATTGATGAGATTTATACTTTATGTTTTACAAATCTTGCACGTTGCGTTCTTTAGGCCAACACCGTTTGTTTTGAACATTAAAGAAGGTCGTGTGCTTTACACATAACAACAAATTGGTACTTTAACTTATGTATTTAAAAAAAACATGTTATTTTAATAACTAAATTAAGGGCATGTTTAATAGTCACTTGATGATTTAATTAAGTGGCTGCTTTTGAATGACATATATTGTTAAAAACCTATCTTACTCTGCACAATGAAAGACATGCCATTTGTGATCATGTTGTCCAACTAAAGCAGGTCCAACTACATACCCTGTAAATCAAACATTTGTTAGTAAGCAATGATACCAAGCATTAATAAATGTGTTCAAATAATACTAAACTTACCAGGAACTGTACCCTCTATATACTGAAGAGAACCTTAAGCAGGAACTTAACTCTCCTGCCGACCTCCGCCTCGTGCAGAATATCATGAAAGCGATCAAAGATATCTAAGTAACATGAAAAAAAATCCACCTTCCAGTGCTAACACACTAGATAACCAGGTGGACGAGGAGCCTCGATCTGACTACCAATAGGTGCCATGTGTAACCGTGTTGTCCAACTCAAGTAAGTCCAGCTCCTGACGAAGAATTGTCGTACCTTGAATCGCACCCTACAAATGCCAAACAGGGCCTTAAGCAGGAACTGAACTCTCCAACTGACTTACGCCTCGTGAAGACTATCACGAAGGCAGTCATGCACGTCTAGGGGTAGCATGAAAAAAAAATAGGTCAACTTCAAGTGGTGACTGTGACATTCGTTAATTTCGGGTCTTGTTTGTATTCGTTTTTTTATTTGTTTATTATGTAAACCGACCCGATTTGTAAACCGAAGCTTGTGTTATAATCAAAATGATGGATTTATGTTACAATATTGTTTCACACTTGTTGGGTCTTGAAAATATCCTACCTTTATTTTTATTTTTATTTATTTATTATTATTATTATTATTATTATTATTATTATTATTATTATTATTATTATTATTTTTGTGTTTTTGTCTTAATCCATTTTGCATGAAAACTCTTGTGTCTCACACCCATATTTGACCACCAACATTACCCTATATATATACCACCTTTCCTCTTCATTTTCCCTTGCTACAACTTCAAAAAAAAAAAACTCTCTCAAACATCAAAGATTCAAGGTTATCTTCTTAAGTGTTCTTGAAGGTTTTTAGTCTTTCATCTTAATTAGTTTATGTAGCCTTATTAATACTTGTTTATGGTTGTGCAACATATATATAATATACACCCCTTGTTTACCTTTGGTAGTTACTTCTCCGATTCCGGTCGGTGAGGTTTCGGACCTCATAAGACAAGGCTTTGTTGAGGACTTCGTGTCCTTGATATATATACATCTATATAACTTTTTCATACATATTAATCTTGCTTGTTTTAGTTTGTTGGTCATGTTTACAAGTTCCATGGTTATGGGTTTTTAAGAGTCTATGCTTCGGTTTAATCGTAAATAGCTCTAAACCGTAAACCGAACTTCGTTACTAGTTTTGTTAAATAATTGTTTAAACATACTTATTGTTAGATCTAAGTTTCTAAAATCATTTTTACAAATTCTATGGTTATGGTTTGTAGAATCTTACCTCGGTCTTAACTCGAAACACGATCCGAACCGAAAACCGAACTTTTGTTTAAAGACTTTATTGTTAACTTTTGGTTGTAAAACTTAAAGTATTTTTATTTGTACATTATTATACAAGTTCTTTAGTGTTTGGACATGTGGAAACCATCTATGAACTTGTTGTGAGATGGAAACCGAACCAAACCGATTCTTACTCGCTTAAGACACACAAGTGTGTTTTTTTTAGCCATCAAGACTTGCATATTTCTTTAAAAATAGTTACAAATTGATTTTTAAATATTTTCTTAAGTACTTGAAAATGTTGGATCCAACTTGATCTCATAACAAAGTTTGGACCGACAAAACCGAACACTCGCTTAACGTGCGTTGTTAGTTCTAAAACAATAGAACTACAAACTTTGTTAAGTCTTATTAAATTTTATTGAGTTATCTCATAACATTCAATATTTTGGAAAGTTGACTTTGGGTTTGACTAATTATCAAGACCCGAACCGACAACCCGAACACTCGATAAAAAAAAACCGTTTTAGTATCTTTATTCCAAAGAGATTTGCATTCTTGCATTTTACCCACCTTATTACTTAATATAGGTTGAGTAAATATTAAGGTTAGATACTTTAACCCGGTTTCGAGCAAACTTACATTTTTAAAGGGTTATTATTATAAATTCTTAAATAGTTACATTTTAAAACCTTGAAATTTAATTATTTACATTTCTCAACATTTATTTTGTTTAAAGACCTTCAAGACAACCTTTCTAAATTCAAGACTTCTTTTCTTTTTAGGCATTGTGCGTTAAACTCGCCGTTCCGACAAATCTCCAAAATATCATCTTTCAAGTTTACTACTTGAAGGTGAGTACTTCATACCCCATTTTTCATCTTTTATTTTGGGGGTGACATTTCATACTTATTCAACAAAATGCTTTATATTTGAATCTTAAACCACAAACGTAGTTGTATACTTTACCTAAATAATTGCTCGATTTGGTGTTCTATGCTTATATGCCTATGTGTTTATCGCTTTTGGCTGGCGGAACTATAAAATCCTAGACTATTTGACATCCCCTTATAGCAAGGTGTCGTTAACGTAATGCAATTAACGATAACTATAAAATCCTAGACTATTTGGCATCCCCTTATAGCTAGGTGTCGCTAATGTGTTTAGCGATATCTATTTATCCAAATTACCAATTTATCGTTTCGTATGCAAGTTTTGTGGCTATCTTTATTATATACTAATATGATTAAACTTATGAATTGCTCACCAACCTTTGTGTTGACAAACTTTATTTTATGAAATGTTGCAGGTTTGCATCTTGGTTGATTTATGATTGTGAAGAAAACGACATCAAAGACCTTAGGATATTAGTAAAAATGAACAATATCAAATTTGCCATATTTTGTGATATCTTGTTTATAGTTATTTTATGGATAATTGTTATGTGACATTTTCGATGTTGTAAAATGAAATGAGTTTATTAAATACTGTCACTTTAATTAGTGTCATGTGCTTATGGACAATCGTTACACCTCGGCATGTTCCGCCGCCTTTGGTCGGGGTGTGACAATGACACACCCAAGTAGGCTTGAACCTCAATCTGCTTACCAATAGATGTTGTAAAAAGTGAAAACAATTGTAAGTATAAGATATAATGTCACCAAATATCTATGTTATTTTATGTAATTGGCAATTATGGCCTTACTCATTAATAAACGTAATTTGTAATTTCTAACCAATCTTTTTATGTTATCTACTAATCTTTGTATTCAAAAGGAAAAAGAAAGATATAAAACATGAAGAGCAAAATGGTCATTTACCTTGTTGTTAGTCCCATTGGCTCCCTGAATTTCCCAGACAAGCCTTTTCAACATAAGCTCTCCTGCGATGGGGAGTTAGAGTTGATCCCCACGACAAGGGTCGCAAGCAGCTAGTTGTGATCACAAGTGAAGGGGTATGCACCCGCCTTAACATCGAGCGGGGCGGGTCAACCCACAAGATATAGACAAGAGGCTTGAAATCAGGATGTCATGAAGACACAAAGCCAAAACCTATGCGCGTGGCGCATATCACATATGCTCACGCATATCACATATGCTCACGCATCACATATGCTCACGCATATCACATCTGCGCGTGGCGCATATCACATATGCTCACGCATATTACATATACTCACGCATCACATATGCTCACGCATCACATATGCTCACGCATATCACATCTGCGCGTGGCGCATATCACATGCTCACGCATATTACATATGCTTACGCATATCACATGCTCACACATATCACATCTGCGCATGAAACATCAACGCGTGAGAATAAAGAGAAGACATTGCGCATCCCCGGGATAGGCGCATAAAGGACAACACAACAAATGAGACAATAGTCTAATCCAAATCAGGATAAGGACAACCATGACTGTACTCATCAGACAACCTTCCAGAAGGTATCTTTTAAGGAATAAAGAATGTGCTGATGTTGACAGCTGCCAATGAAGGGTGGACAACTCAGCAAAACCCATGTGCCACCACGTGATGGCACATGGGTCAGGTAAAATACCTTGGTCAGAGAATAATCAATGAAAAAGCACCAGGTGTCCTAAGTACACGTGGCGCGAAGCAATAGGAGGAGGCCAAAAAGGCCCTAATTGGGTCTGAGCCAAATCATTGGAAACCCTAATACTATAAATACCACACCACCTCCACAGTTGGGGTCAAGCAAGAAATATATTCTGAATCTTTTACTCAGTTTCACATTCTTATCTTCTCCTGCAATATCTTATTCTCACACCGGAGGGTTACCCCAAAGAGGACCCCTCTGTCCCTTTCTGAGGGGTAAGCTCACGGTGCTGTTCGTTTTGTAGGTGGAAGAACTCGTATCTCGAAAAACCATCGGTGATATAGCACACTCATACCTGAGGGACGTAGATCGAATACAAGTAAGTCGATCCACGCTTCTTCATTGGCGCCATCACCTGTTACAACGGCAACAAAACCACTATTTCATCAGTTTTCTCTCTAAAAATCTTCACCATGGTTTCCGGTGTTCGAAACAATGATCAAGTTCTGGAGGATAATGAGCTTGAGGATGTTAATGAGGGACATCAGGTTCTGAGGGCGCCGCGTGACACTGCGCGCACCACCAGTAACCAACACTTCAACACAACACCTCATAGCCAGACTGAAACTCCTCTAGACGATCTCACGTTCCAAAATCTAACTGGTACAAAACAAAAAGGACCAATGGGTCCGGAAGTTGAAACCAATGACCCTAAAGACTGGCTCATAAACGAACAACGGCGTTTAATGGACAAATACAATGAGCTGGTAAAACACAAAAAGTTAGCCGACTTAACACAAAGGCTCGCATTTGATAAACAAACAATTCAGAGAACAACAAAAAAGGCGCGCGCGCCGGAAGACGGTCATTCTGTTCACATCGAACACGCTGATATTAGTGATGAGGAAGAGGTGCATAGCATGAGGAAGACGCGAGATACTCATGCGGGAGGTTCACAGCTTCGCGCACACATGAACGTAGCACCTGGAGCCAAAGTTGATATGGATCTATACACACCATACAACCCACAAGCGAAAGAGCAAGTGGACGTAACCACACCATATAGGCCAGCCATCTTGGTAAAACATTCAAAATTCACTGAGCGCATTGCGAAGGCTCCCTTTCAACACAAAACCAAGATGCCAAGTGGTTTAGGCAAGTACGATGGTACAACAGATCCAGATGATTTCTTACAAGGTTTTACAACACTGGAAACCTAGAAAGCTGGACGATGCCAACATGGTGTCACATGTTTGCTCGCTGCCTTACGGGCGCAGCGCGTGTCTGGTTCGAAAGCTTGCCGACAGGACAAATCGATGGGTTCGAAGAGCTATTGGAAAAGTTCCAGGCTCACTTTGTACAGCAGCGCAGACACACGCGTGACCCCGATGACATCATGCACTGCGTGCGCAGGAATGATGAAACCATTGAGGACTACATAACTCGTTTCAATCAGGAATCTCTTGCAATTGGAGGCATCACTGAACAACTCTTGCGCGTTGCCTTTATACAAGGTGCGCGCAGTGATCAACTCCGCAGAGCTCTCGTGAGCAGAGAAGGCATGCCAACCACTTGGGCTAAGCTTATAAAAGCATCGCAAGTCTTCGCGCGAAATGAAAAACAAATTGCCCAAGACAGAGCAAGAGATAGAGGGCATCAAACAAAAGCACCACGCAACAATGAAAGGAGGGGCAAACAAAACTCCGTATGGTCCAGGTTGCAACAAACCAATTATTCTCCCGCAGAAAAGCAAGCGCAACAAAGTTCACTCCAGCCCCAAAAAGACATTCTTAATCGCGGAGAGGGTGACAAGAAGGAAGGCGGCAGAGAGCCTAATAGACCTCTACCAAGAATATGGACTCCCCTCACCAAAACGCCTTCGCAAGTGTTAAGCACAGAGAATGTCCAGTTTAAAAGCCCCAGGCCATTACTCCATAAGGGACCACCAAACAGTGGCAAATATTGTGAGTTTCACAAATCCACAGGGCACAACACCGATGCATGCCACCATTTGAAGGATGCGATCGAAAAAGATGTGAAATCAGGCAGGTTGGCTCAGCCAGTAAAAAATTCAAAAGAATCTGTGTAGCTGAAGGAGGAAGGCAAGGGCAAAGATCGAGGAAGAGAAGTGCGCAAATCCAAGGGGATTGGCGCGAGCAACAAGTAATCTTTCCAAGAATCAGAGGAGGCCCGTCTATCAGCAGTCCTCTAGTCATCACTGCACACATCGCTCATTATGAGGTGTCAAGAGTCCTGGTGGACACCGGTAGTGAGTCAGACATCATGTATGAGCAATGTTTCAGGAAGTTGGATCCGGAGGACCAAGCAAGGCTCGAAGTTGTGAGTGCACCAATCTCAGGTGTCTCAAACGAAATTATTCACCCCCTAGGTCAAATACAATTCGAACTAACTATGGGGGATGAGAAGCACAAGCGAGCTGAAATTGTCAACTTTCTGGTCTTGCTCACCAATTCATGCCATAGTATGATCTTGGGTAGAGGAACGATTGCCCAATTCAACGCCATACCGTCACCAGCGCATGGCGCGTTGGGGTTCCCAACACCAACAGGAGTAACATTTGTGTATCGAGATCATTTATGCGCAGTAACAAGTATACCTCGAGAAGGGAGAATGAAGCTTCCAGTGGCAAACAACGCGCCAGAGAAATGGATTCTCAACCCAAAATTCCCAGAACAAACAATCACAATCGGAGCTACGATATCAGATGACACAAGGGTGAGAATGAAAAGATTGCTCCCAACGTATACGTCAGTCTTCGCGTGGCAACATTCTGATATGACTGGGGTTCCGCGAGACCTGGCGCAGCACTCTCTCAACACATTCAAGTCTGTAGAGCCAATTGCTCAAAAGAAAAGAGTCATGGGAGACGAGAAGGCAAAGGCCATGAATGAGAAAGTAGAAGATCTACTGCGCGCGAATATCATTCGCCCAATACGATACCAAACATGGGTAGCCAATCCTGTGATGGTAAAGAAGAGCAATGGGTCATGGAGAATGTGCATTGATTTCAAAGACCTCAACAAAGCGTGTCCAAAAGATTGTTACCCCCTCCCAAACATTGATGCGAAGGTGGACTCTGTGGCGCCATTTAAGCTCAAATGTTTCCTGGATGCCTATAAGGGCTATCCCAAATTCAAATGGCACCGCAGGATGAAGACAAGACTGCTTTCAGAACTGACAAGGGTGTTTTCTGTTACACAAAAATACCCTTTGGTTTGAAGAATGCAGGAGCCACTTACCAAAGACTCATGGATACAATTTTCAACTAGCAGATTGGAAAAAACTTAGAAGTCTACGTGGATGATTTGGTGATTAAAAGCAGGGAGGAAAAACAAATGCTCAAAGACATCGACGAAACCCTTCGGCGCCTAAAGGAAGTAAACATGAAGCTCAACCCGAGCAAATGCACATTCGGCGTGGAAGAAGGGAAATTTCTCGGCGTAATGGTATCCAAGGATGGTTTCAAGGTGAACCCAGAGAAGGTGGAGGCTATCCTCAGCATGCCCTCACCATCCACCATGAAGGAAGTTCAGAAGTTGAATGGTAGATTGGTATCAATTAACAGGTTCCTAGCAAACCATGCAAGCAAATCTACCCCATTCATTAACACATTGAGAAATTGCTTAAAGAAAAGCCAATTCAAGTGGACGCCTGAGGCCGAGCAAGCTTTCAGTGAGATAAAAGAATGTCTGATAAATCTGCCTGCGCTCACAGCTCCACTACCTGGTGAAACTTTAACATTATACTTGTCAGCAGGAGAACGCGCCATTGGCGCAATATTGTTGGTGGATCGCACGGGAATCCAAACACCAATTTATTATGTAAGTCGGGTGCTGACAGATCCTGAGACGCGCTACACCATCATAGAAAAGTTAGTTTTATCACTAACGCATGCGTCGCGCAAGCTTCACAGATATTTCAATGGTCATCCTATTGAAGTCCTGACTGGTTACAACATCCAGCAAGTCTTGCGGCGTCCCGCGCTCTCAGGAAGGCTGACAAAATGGGCGCTGGAATTAGGGGAGCACACGATCACCTATAAGCCTCGTCCATCAATCAATGGACAAGTCTTAGCTGATTTCATCGCAGAAATCCCCGAAGGAAAAGTTGAAGAGGCTCGGCGCGAAGTAGACCCTCCACAAGCCAATAATGAAGAAAACGTTTGGAGATTATTCACTGATGGAGCTTCAAACAACGAAGGGTCCGGCGCAGGCCTCAAACTGGTGGATCCAGAAAATCATGAATATACCTACGCAATCAGGTTGGATTTCAAGAGCACCAACAATGAAGCTGAGTATGAAGCCCTGCTGGCTGGTTTGCGCATCGCGCACAAGTTCGGAGTTAAAATGCTAGAGGCTCATGTAGATTCATACCTGGTAGCAGCACAAGTCAATGGCCTTTATGATGCCAAGGAGAACACCATGCCTCTGTATCTAGAGCAGGCGAAGAAACTCACTGAACAATTTGACTTTTTCAGAATCATACACATTCCGCGCAGTGAAAATAAGTCCGCCGACGCGCTAAGCAAAATGGCATCAACCAGCTTCGATCATTTTGGCAAAGATGTCAGGGTGGAAATAATGAGCAACCCGTCAGTGGGAGCGAAGTCTGTCCTAGTAATTCATACAACACCTTCATCATGGATAACTCCAATAATGGAATTCTTGAAGGAGGGAAAGGTACCAGACGATCGCGCGCAGGCGAGGAAGATAAGACACAAGTCGCAGAACTACGAACTGCTTGATGGTACGTTATATCGACGCTCTTATCTTGGACCGCTCATGAAATGCCTAGACGCTGAGGAAGCAAGCTATGTGATTAGAGAGATACACGAAGGAATCTGTGGAATACATGCTGGCCCGCGCATGGTGGTCGCCAAGGCAATGAACGCAGGTTACTATTGGCCAGGCATGTACTTGGACGCGTTAAAAGAGATCCAAAAATGCAAAGCGTGTCAGAGCTATGCGCCAAATACCATGCGACCAAAGAACAACTTGATTCCGGTGACCTCTGCATGGCCTTTCCACAAGTGGGCAATCGATATTGTGGGTCCCTTGCCGCAAGCGCCAGGGCGAGTAAAGTTTTTGGTAGTGGCAGTAGACTATTTCACAAAATGGGTTGAAGCCAAGCCACTGGCAAAAATCACAGCTGAGGCAATGAAGCAGTTTATTTGGAGCCACATCGTATGCCGTTTTGGCCTGCCCATGGAAATCGTGAGCGACAATGGCAAACAATTCACTGACAGGAAGATATCCAGTTGGCTCAAGGAATTGCGCATCAACCAGGTCTTCACTTCAGTATACCACCCTCAAGGGAATGGCCAAGTGGAACGCGCGAACCAAAGCTTGCTAAATGGGCTGAAGAAAAGGTTGGAGGGAGAGTCCCATGCATGGGTCGAGGAGTTGCCTAATGTCCTGTGGGCGCACAGGACATTAAGCAAAACCAGCAATGGCGAGTCCCCGTTCAGCCTAACATATGGAACGGAGGCTATGATTCCAGCAGAAATTGGATGCCCATCCTATAGAGTGCTCATGATGAGTAAGACGGATAATAAGCAAGAAAGGAGGCTGGATCTCAATTTACTTGAAGGGCGCAGAGAGGCGGCTATCATCAGTGAAGCCAAATACAAGAAAAAACTAGAAAAATATTACAATCAGCGCGTGAAAGAATGCCACTTCAAGAAGAATGATTTTGTCCTTCGAAACAATGAAGCTAGTCGCGCAATACCCCCGGGAAAGATGTCTCCCAACTGGGAGGGACCTTATCAAATCTCGGAAGAATTGGGAAAAGGCGCATACGCTTTAAAAGATTTAAATGGAAAGAAGATCCCGCGCACATGGAACGCAGCACAACTTAGAAAATGTTTCATGTAAAAGTTGTCAAGTTTGTAATCAAGGCTTTTTAAGCCATTATGAATAATGATACGCGCTATTTTCTCTTAATATGCGTTTTATTACCTTTTGCATATATGTTTCACACTTCCCTTTATTAATTTTGAGCAATATGACAACATTGTATTGACATCAAACTAAAAATAAAACGAAGTAAAACATACATGCGCGAGCTTCAAGCTCAAACGCGTTAACGAGTTTTAACTCTAAAACGTCAGGGCCTTAGCCCAATAATATGAGCCTTAGCTCAGGGCCTTAGCCCAATAATATGAGCTTTAGCTCAAATTACTCATAGCATCCATCCTACGTATTGCGCAGCTGGACCATAAAAATACCTAAGCACAACTAAGGCAAAAGCACATGCCAAAGCATAGTTGTTAAGGTCTCAGGTCGGGGCCGCGCATGGGGTTATAATGGATATAAGCAGAGTAACACATACTGACACGTAAAGGCTAAAAAACTCATTCATAATTCCCTATAATAAATGCACGATAACGTCGCGCAAAAGAGGAACAATGAAATGTTAAGGCACGTGTCAGCATATTCAGAATATTGCAAAATAACTTGAAATATGACAACTGTTAAGGATTAAATAAAATAATTTCCTTACAGCCTTGTCCAAGTTTCAATGAGTAAGCATACCTTATATTCAACGAGCACAAACATGCAATATAAAGAGACGAATTGGGAATGCGCAAGATGCGAATAAGGGAAAAACAAAATTTCATTCCATAAACATAGAAGTTTACAAATTTACAAATGATGAGGTAAAAACTACACAAAAAAAAAACAAAAACAAGAAGGGCTTTTCAAGTCTCTATATCAATATCAGCCTCTTCATCGTCCTCATCATTACTTCCTCCCTCAGCATCTGGCGCAGCCCGCTCCTCATCTCCAAACTTACCATAATCAAGCTGTTCGTCTTGAATATAGTCGTCTTCTATTATGATAGCGTCAGGAGTAGGTCCTTTGGCCACGCCAGAGCCGCTGGCAGAGGTAGCGTTGCCCGCGCCATCATCATTGCCACCAGTCCCTTCACATTCATCTAGTAATTTCTTTAAAGCGCCAAGATCGGGCTGGTCAGCAAGCGCGGCTATCTGCAAGTCACAAGGAACAGTATGAGTACAAAAGATTATGAAAATAAGTCAAGTAAAGTCATTAAGGTTAAAATACCTGCTCAAGGATGGGAATTGGAGTATTCAGGTACTTCTCCCCCACCTCAGCCATGTCAGCGCAGACAACGTCGAGCTGATAAGGGTAGTCGGATGGATTTTTCTTTAGCATGCCATATTCATAACCATCCTTAAACCTTTCAGCTCGACCCACCAAGCGCGACGCCGCATTACAATCCATCACAAGGGTCTGAAACTCGTCTGAGTATTTCATCGCATAAGCGCAACGAGTCACACCATGTGAAATCAGCCATTGACGGTCCTGCGCGAGGGAAGAAACAGACGTCTCAAGAGCAGGGATCTGAGAGTTTAACAACTCAACAGTTTCCTTGGCTTGTTTTAGCTCTTCTTTGTCAGACGCCGCTGCCGCCAAGGCTTTATTCTTTTCCGCTCGCGCAACATCGAGCTCTTTCTTTAGGCGGACAACCTCAATCTCCAATAAGGATTTGTCAGTATTAACCTTCGCAATAGTTTGGTCACGCGCCTCTACTTCCAACTCCAGGTCACGCGCTCGACGCGCGTACTTGGCCGCGTCTGCCTCTGCCGCTTGCAGCTTCTCCCGCGCAGCTTGCAGCTCAAGCCCGCGCTTCACAAAAGCAGCGTTGGCACTTGCCCGGTTCTCGCTAAGTTCTGCTTGGAGTTTCTCAGCCCTTTCTCGGGCATCAGAAAGATTCCAAGCAGAAATCTTAGCCTTTTGCTTGGCCTACGCAAGGGCATCACGTACCTTTATATAATCATTGCGAAGCTCTTGGGAGGCAGCAAAGAACGCAGACCCAGCAAAAAGGTGGTCATTAAGCAAGTCCACGCGAGCGCGGTCCTCTTGAAACCTCCTTTCAGCAGGAGGAACAGAGTGAGCCCAAAAGTCTTCACGTACGCCCATGGATTAGAATGAGCTCTCTTCAGTGATATTCCAGCTCGGGCGGTATATGTGATCAGCTCCCTACAAACACAAAGCAACGCAAAGAAAGGTTTTAGTTATCTAAACACTAATTTGGAAGTCTGCACAGCGGAGCAAAATAAACTTATACCTGCGGAGAACCGGCAGAAAGGTTAGCGCCAGCTGGTGAGCTCCTGCCCGCCTCATGAGAAAAAGGCTGCGCCACGAAATCTCGTGGTGCTATAGGGCTTGCGCGGCCACCATCAGAACCTTCAGAATTAACCTCCTCATCCTCTAGAACAGGTCTCTTCTCCTGCGACTTGGAAGAATCAAAAATAGTCTCACGAGGAGGGCTGCGCGCAGGAGGAGGTGAGGGAGGTCTTGACGCTGTTAGAGTAGCGCGAAAAATAGTCTCTTGCTCCTTAGTGATCCCAATGAGGGGAGATTCAGTACTTGTTGGAGCAGGAGCAGAACTAACGGCCCCAGCGCTAGCAGTGCCACCAGCAGCTTGTGTGCCAGCTATAATTCCTATTAAAAAACCAACAAGGAGAAATGATTCATGACTTGAACTAAAGGAAAAAATCAGACAATCAAAGCGCAATAAATACCTTGGCGCACCGCAGTCCGCGAATTAAACATCGCCATGAAGTCCATTTTCCCCCTTTTCGAGGGTAAAACAGGGGACTTCAAAACAACCTTCGCCGTAGCCTCGGCACCTTGCTGCGCCTGAGGTTGAGCCACCAACGTTGCCGGCTCTACAAACATTTGAGTGAACAAAGCTTCATTAATGACTATCAGAATCACGCTCATAAACCACAAAAAATAAACAAAGTATACCTGTCGGAGAAGACGAAACAGCAGGCACAGCACCGCTCCCCTTGTCCGCCGCGCGCAGAGACGAGGTGGCGGCACCATACCTCGTGTGGACGGGAGGACTGCCCACACCTCGAGGCAAATAAGACGAGGAAAACTGGGAAGTAAAACCCTTGGTTTTCTCAAGTCCCTTCGCCTGGGTAGGAGGAAGATTCTGGGCAACAGAGGCATCATCTTTTTTCTGTTTTTTACTGGCCCCTGCGCCAGTTTTGCCTTTAGCCTTGCGCTTGAGTTTTTGCGCTTCAGCTTCTTCCTCCTCCACTTCCTCTTCCACAAGCTCCAACTCATAATTAGCGAGCGCATCTACAATACGCGCAACAGAAATGTTAAAACCAAATTTGTTACTCTAAGGGCCTAAGCACAAATACAAAGGCTTACCAGGCGCATCGCTGTAAAAACAAAATTCTAAATCGACAGGGATGAACATATCATCGAAGCGATCAGGGAAAGCAACTTCCCCAGCGCTCAGCGTGACAGAGCCACCTTCTGTATACTCGTCATAGGCGGCGTGGATGCATTCCTTGCTTTCTGCATAAAACAAGACAAGTGATATCAGTAAAACGAATTATATATATATATATATATCAATCAATCAATCATACCCAGTAAAATCCCACCGACAGCAGAGCTATAGGTAGGGTCTGGGGAGGGTGGGATGTAGGAACACCGTACCTCTATCCAAAGGAATAAAGAGGTGGCTTCCAGAGAGACCCTCGGCTCTAAGAACATGTGTATGAAGCAAAAAAAAGGAAATCAAAGTTTAACAGTTATATAAAAAACTACTACTAATTATAATAATATTAATAAAAAGGTCACAGTTTAACCGCAATATAAAAGCTAATAATAATAATAATAAAATATGTAAGGGAAATACCATTATGGTATGTGACCTAAATAAGTTAAGTCTAAGCCCTAAGGTATTCAATTCTCTCTAAAAATCCTTAACTTTAATTCTACTTCTCCACGAATTCCTATCCTCAACCATGTCCTCGGAGAGGTTTAGGTCTATCAAATCATGCCTAATCCTCTCATCCCAAGTCAATTTCGGTCGTCCTCTACCCCTCCTCCCCTCTATAGTAATGTTTTCTACGGATCTAACAGGATTCGTCGTCTGTCTTCTCTTTACATGTCCAAACCATCTCAATCTCCACTCTCTTATCTTGTCTGCTATGTTCGTCACCCCTAATCTCTCGCGAAGCACAACGTTTCTTATTCTGTCTAGCCTTGTGTGCCCACACATCCAACGTAGCATTCTCATTTCTGCTACCTCCATCTTCCGCACTTGTGCCTTCTTGATGGCCCAACAATCTGTTCCATATAGCATTGCAGGTCTAACTGCCACCCTATAGAATTTTCCCTTCAGATTAGTCAGGAAACCCTTGTCGCATAATATAGCTGTGGCTGCTTTCCATCTACACCATCCTACCTGAACTCGGTGGGTCACATCACTGTCTAATTCCCCATCTCTCAAAATTAATGCAAAATTAATTTTACTCGCGCAGTCTAATTCCCCATCGCTCAAAATTAATTTTACTCTTGTGGCATAATATACCTGTGGCTGCTTTCCATCTACACCATCCTACCTGAACTCGGTGGGTCACATCAGTAAAACGAATTATACTCGCGCAAAATTAATGCAATGAACAAACAACCCACCTGAGCCATCAACATGGATGACAGGCTCAGTCCTGCTGTCAATCCACCTCTTGCTCATGCCAACCCCCACCAACGCTTCCTCGCAAATTTTCCTGGCGGGGGATGGTTCAGCAGATAACTTCTTAACCCACGCGCCAGATGGATTCTTAAGAACGTCATCATCCGCGGGCGCGGATGTAATCGCGCGCATAGTCATTCGGATGGGAATCACACCAGCCTTGATATAAAAGAATTTTTCAGCCCAGTCATGAAGGCTTTTGAAGGAAACAGTGCAGCACTTAACCTTCTGACTGCGCGGTGTGAATGAGAACCAAGAATCTTGGATTTTCGGCTTATAAAAATATTGAAAGCGCCGAGGGGTGGGCTCCTCGCGCTGAGCTTTGCACATGAACTCAAAATGAGTCATGCGCACTAGTCCACAGGGATGAACCTGAGATATATGAATCCCGTAAAACTGGAGGAGCGCACCTATAAACCTCGTCATTGGAAGACGAAGATTACAGTGGGTGAAAAAATGAGAGTATAAAGAGATATAGCCGGCGGGAGGATCCGCCGCCGTTTGCCCCGTCGCCGGGAGCAGACAGCCATACTCAGGGAGAAAACCCTGAGAGGCGACGAGATTATCAATGTCAGATTGTTTCAACTTGCAGGGAATCTCATCCCATCTCTTCACCGCCTTGTTCTTCCCCCCTCCTCCGACGAGGCCTCGGCAACCAGTTTACCCTTGCCGGTCTTCTTCAAAGTAGACATAACCACTGATTTTACACGGCCTTTAATAGTGGAAATTGTGGTGTATGGGTTATCAGACATACAATTGCGAATCGAACAATATGGTCACTTTAAGCACGGAAATCTGGAAGCAAGGATAAAGGCTCTTAATCGGAATGTAAATTGAAGAAGCAAAAGCTCTGAAAATGACAATGGAGATGAAGAAAAAACCGTTCAAAAGGTTTGGTTTTATAGGCCCAGGGGAGAGAGAGAAACAAGTAATAATCAGATCTACGCTCACGCGCCCCCACGCGCAGGCGTAGGCCAACATAAGCGCGACACGTGTTCCTGACACTGTATGAGGAGACGTGAAAGGCAACTGTAGCACCTCGAGCACGCGAAAGATCTGACACATAACGTCTCCATCTCTGATGCATGTCAGCATCAACCAACCACGTGCATTGACGATTCGTTTTAACCAAATGGATAGAATTTCGCGCAACGCACATATGAGAAATGAAAAAGAAAAGACAAACCCTGTTAAAAGAGCAAACTATTAAGTCTAATATCTCTCTTACCTCGCTCGGACGAGACAAGACACACATTAGACTGGGGGGGCTTGAAGGGGTATGCACCCGCCTTAACATCGAGCGGGGCGGGTCAACCCACAAGATATAGACAAGAGGCTTGAAATCAGGATGTCATGAAGACACAAAGCCAAAACCTATGCGCGTGGCGCATATCACATATGCTCACGCATCACATATGCTCACGCATCACATATGCTCACGCATATCATATATGCTCATGCATCACATATGCTCACGCATCACATATGCTCACGCGTCACATATGCTCACGCATATCACATCTGCGCGTGGCGCATATCACATATGCTCACGCATATTACATATGCTTACGCATCACATATGCTCAAGCATCACATATGCTCACGCATCACATATGCTCACGCATCACACATCTGCGCGTGGCGCATATCACATGCTCACGCATATTACATATGCTTACGCATATCACATGCTCACGCATATCACATCTGCGCATGAAACATCTGCGCGTGAGAATAAAGAGAAGACCTTGCGCATCCCCGGGATAGGCGCATAAAGGACAACACAACAAATGAGACAATAGTCTAATCCAAATCAGGATAAGGACAACCATGACTGTACTCATCAGACAACCTTCCAGAAGGTATCTTTTAAGGAATAAAGAATGTGCTGATGTTGACAGCTGCCAATGAAGGGTGGACAACTCAGCAAAACCCATGTGCCACCACGTGATGGCACATGGGTCAGGTAAAATACCTTGGTCAGAGAATAATCAATGAAAAAGCACCAGGTGTCCTAAGTACACGTGGCGCGAAGCAATAGGAGGAGGCCAAAAAGGCCCTAATTGGGTCTGAGCCCAATCATTGGAAACCCTAATACTATAAATACCACACCACCTCCACAGTTGGGGTCAAGCAAGAAATATATTCTGAATCCTTTACTCATTTTCACATTCTTATCTTCTCCTGCAATATCTTATTCTCACACCGGAGGGTTACCCCAAAGAGGACCCCTCTGTCCCTTTCTGAGGGGTAAGCTCACGGTGCTGTTCGTTTTGTAGGTGGAAGAACTCGTATCTCGAAAAACCATCGGTGATATAGCACACTCATACCCGAGGGACGTAGATCGAATACAAGTAAGTCGATCCACGCTTCTTCAACAAGCATGCCTTACAGAAAGTTCGGACACCTCGTAAGGTTTTTCTTGAATAATGTTTGGATCATCTTGAGGATGTTGGATACGTTCACATTGTTAAACATCCTAATATTGTGTTGTTTAAGTCATCACATGTTAACCTTTGATACACTTCACTACTTTGGTCTTCAATATGAATGTAGACCCTTTTATGAGGGGAGATATAAGGGTCGCTTGATTCATTTAATGTAAATTAAACACACATAGTTTTGAATTAGATGTTATATAATCATAATTATGAAGTGTCAATTTACAAGTTATTTTTGGGGATAACTGTGTTTATACTTTTATTGGACTTGTTACTTGACAAAAAAGTATAAAAGTATAAGCATACACGCATATATTTTTCTTTTTCTTTTAATTTCAAGTTATATACAAACAATGTATAATCATAAGTGAGCATCATAATTATTTTCAATCTCACGAACCGTGTACTAGACAAGAAATGGCATTGGGGATATGGAGACTGAAGTTGCGATTTCCTGCAAATAAGATTAACAAACTTTTAACAAACTTAATCGAATTTTAATTTCACGTACCAGACTGCTATTGATTAAGTGAGAGAATTAAACCCCAAGAATTGGGGTGTTCGGAAAATCCCAAGAATTGAAGACTAAACGAGAAGGTGAATTTTTTGGAAAAGGGGATGAGACGGAGAACGGAGATGTGATTTTGCGATGGATCGGCAAGAAATGTGAAGAAGAAACAAGTGGTCAAAGCCCGACAACTGAAGTTGCAGTTGTGAACGGAAATGGAGATGGTGATTATGGGGAACGTAAAACCATGGATGGAACCGTAAGAAATATGCAAAAGACGATTATGCTCGAACCTGCATGCGCGAATACAACTGTTGCACCCCAACAAACTTACATGCCCCAAATTTGACCCATTAGTTACCAGCTTTTGACTAATTTTGACCGGCTACCGATTATCCTCACTAATTAGTAAATATTTTTAAAAATCCTAAGAGACATTTTTCAAAAGAAAACATACAAAAAAATTCTAGGAGTAACATTTCAAAAAACAAAAGAAAAAAATCTAGCAACCCATTTTACCTCCCGGAAGGGTAATTGAATGATGGTAATAACAGCGGGCCCTCTTTTCAATTCAAGGCGAGGAGGAGATTAATATTCGTAGGCATGGGTTCTGGCCCCTTGATGGCCAATTGTCCGAACAAGTACCGGATGCCTTAGCCATGGGTCTAGTAGCCCAACCGCAGTTTTTTCTGCCTATGATTGCGTTTCTTCTTTCCGGTCGTCGCCTACATGTCCTAACCTAAATACTAATTTTCCGATGAGTGTAGCGACGACAATTGCATGAGTAAACGGAGCCTAGGTCTAAAGTGGTTGCTATCGAATTTCCGGAGTTCGACCATGAGGGTATACAATCGGATCCCTTTTGGTCGTAGTAGAGAGGTGCATGCATGAGCAGAAAGTGATATGTTCTCCACTCCTCCTAATGTCTAACATTTTGTCTGTTGTTTGAAATACCCATAGCATAGAAATTTTGTTTCATTTCAGTTCAAAGTTCTTAGGGTGCGTTTGGTTCGTATGAATTCATTGGAATCGGAATCTATTTCCAACTCTCAAATTGTTTGATTCTAGGAATTTTTATGGATCGTAATCTTAATTACATTGTTTTTTAGCAAAGGAATTCAAATTAGAATTGTAAATGAAATCCTCCTTCAAATCTTACCACACTATTAAAGCAATAAAAGGTTTTCATATGGCATTCAACTAGCATGTCCGTATATGCTTCCAACTCATCAATTTTTTATTTAGTAGTAGTTAACCCGCGCGATGTTGCGGAGATGATAATTTGAAGAAAATTTATATCGAAACGCCAATAAAAATAAACATGCCGCAACGATAAGTTTGGTTTTTAAAAATCTTAAATATATATAAACGAAACCTCCCAAAATTCTCTCAAGCCACCAGACGCTTTATTTGTTAATGAAGACTTCTAATGCATTTAACCCGAATTGACGGATATAGGTCTCACCAAACCCAGATAGCTCTTAAAAGGGTTATAACATCTCATTATATTAAAAATTAATCTCATCAAATATTTGATATGAAAATCCTATAAAATATGGATATACTAAAAAATAATATTCGTTTTTTAAAAGATACTATTTATAATTAAGAAACAATTTTATAGTAAAAAAAAGCGGGTCAGGGGTCTCATTAAACCCAAACAGCTTTTAAACTGGGTTATAATATCTTATTTATTTGTGAAACCTATTTATAATTAAGAAACAATTTTATAGTTAAAAAAATGAGTCATAAGTCTCACCAAACGCATGTAGCTTTTAAACCATGTTGTAACATCTTATTTATTTGTGAAACCCTTTCATCATCAAATTCTAAGTATATTAGTAACTTTCTTACAATAAATAAGATTAAAATTTTAAAAAAATATATAAATATTAGAAACGAATAATGTAAAACAACCCTATAATACGGGGATAAAAGCTAGTATAATATATTTAAACATATAGAATGAAACAACAAAATAAATTAACTTATGGTGGATAAAGGACCAAAGTTGAAACTCATATATTTACAAAAGTTGAGTAAGTTAAGGAGCTAAAATTGTAATTATATTTAAATTAGAACCATCAAAATTATTAGATAATTTTAAGTTAAAACTTTTATGTTTTAAATACTTGTAAATTGATGCAACTATGACTTGTACTTTATAACTCACAGCTCGGTTTTGAATAAAATTTATATCAATACATAGAAAAAAACTAAGAACTTTGCAATCGTATGTTTGAATTTTTTTTATAATACAATATACTCAAGGATATATAAGAAATAGTAAAAGAAATAGATTTGAGGAATATGTGGAGAAAGATGATGGTGTTGAAATGTAATATTAGTTAAATTTACAAAAAAAATGCAAAGATAAAGGGGAAATAGTGTAATTGTCAAAATGTGTAGATGAAATGACACTTTTAGCCCTTAAAATTTAAAAATGGATGCTTCAAGACTTGTATTTGTTGCCATGAGTTAGGTAACTCTTAAAATTTAAGAGGTCCCTAACTCATGTATTATATATAGTAGTGATATAATTTCCACATGTTAATTTGAACATTAATTTTAAACATTGACTCCTAAATTGAAGAAGGTTTCAACATAAATTGTCATAATCATCATTTATTGAGTAATAAAGACAATTAATTGTTTTCATTGTAATTTTATTTTAATTTTGAAACTTTGTTATTTTATTATTTTTTTTTTTTTTTGAATTTTGGGAAATTATTTATGAACATTTGGAATGGGTGTATGGATGTTTGTATTGGAATGATGATTTAAGTCACGAGGTTTGGATTATATTGTTAAATGTGCGGTTTAATAAAGATTATTATATCTCATTGTTATATTCATATTTTTAGCATTCTTTATATTTTGTACTTAAATGTTCTATAATTTCAATAAAAATAGTTCCTATAATACACAACTTATGTGACAACATTTACATGTTTACGCTTCATAGTTTACAACATATGACTTCAGTAGATGATAAAGTTTTAATTAATATGGTTTTTTTTGTTTCACAATATAAGTTAGAAATATGCGGCATAACTTATAATTATGTTTTAAATTTTTATTTTTCTTTATTTGTCTTTGTATGTTGGATTCTTTTAATTAAAACAACAATGTGACACCTTATAATAATAATAATAATAATAATAATAATAATAATAATAATAATGCTTGATTATCTGACGTTTACAATTCATTAAAATGTATAACACACACACACATATACGAAGGTTAAAATAAAAAGACAAACTTTCTTGAAAGTGTAGTAAGAGATCTAGACCGTTGGATGGGTTTTAACAACTAGGGGCATTTTGTTCATAAATTTTTTATTATGGAATTAATTAGGTTTTTAATAGCTCCTATTTTTTTATCTAATTTTAAATGAACCAAGAGAGAAAGAGGGTCGTGAGAGAGGAAGCGAGAAAAAGGAATACCGCTCTCCGATGCCATCACTAGCGACGGCTCCAAGCTGGGCTGTTCCTCCAACTCTCCAACAAGATTAATAGCCATATAGCATCACCTTGTTCTCACCACTACCCCAGATATAGGGCTGTAAACGAACACAAACAAGGCCTTGTTCATGTTCGTTCGTTAAGAAAATAATGTGTTCATGAACGGTTCACGAACACTTACCGAACGAGATTTTATGTTCTTGTTTGTTCGTTAAATAAATTAATGTGTTCGTGAACGGTTCACGAACACAAATAAAATCGGCAGAGCCTAGATATTGAGGCCGATGTATTCATCAATGTGAACAATGAAAGTTTGTAAATGAACACGAACAAGGGCATGCTCGTGTTCTTACATTTAACTTTAAAAGAACACGGACACTTAATCGAACAAATATTTATGATCATGTTTGTTTATTCAAAAAGGGACATTGCGTTCGTTTGTTTAAAATCTAAACGAACATAACTAAACAAATATAAGCGAACTTTCATGAACAAGTGTAAATGAACACAGACAAACATAAGCGAACTTAAATGAACACAAATTAACAAATATAAAACCTTTAAGCAGAGGAGCTATCTAGATAATATTTAATTATTTTCTATTAATACATAAATGAACATAAATAAACAGACATAAATGAACGAACATAAACGAACGTTCATGAACATAAATGAATGAACGGAGCATGTGTTCATGTTCGTTCGTTTAATTACACGAACACAAATTTTTTGTTCATGTTCGTTCGTTTATTAAATAAATGAACATAAACGAACTTCCCGCCGAACGGTTCACGAATAGTTCACCGAACGTTTAGTTCGTTTACAGGCCTACCCAGATATCTGACGACCCCTGCTTGACATATTAACTTTTTCGGCGAGCAATTAGGGTTCCGCTGCTGCACAACGGTGGCGACTATCCCTCGGGCAGTAGTGACAGTTCCTGTTTCAAATGAGCGATGGTGAGGAGATTTGGTTTCTAAATTCGTCTCCGCCATTAGAGGTGTGCATAGCTGCCGCCACACCCCGACGAACCAAGTTTGCCATGATCGGTGATCTAGTTACAGGAATTTTAGAAGTGACATGACATGTTGAAGAAGATAGAGAAGAAGAAAAGGCAGAGCTGTTGCAAAGAATTAAAAAAGTTACCATTTAATTCCAATTTTGAAAACATAAAGACGAAATTTGATTGAAGGACAACGATGATAATGAAACTCCAATTTTAGTTTTATTCTGTCAAAGGTAAATTTTGCTCCTCTTGCCTCCTTGTCAAATATATGTAATTATTTTATGAATATAGTTATATTATACTTTCATGACTATTAAAGAAATGCTATGTAGTTTTATTTTGTTGCAGCTTTAAAGTTATTAGCGTTTAAATTTTGTTAAATGATTTGCTTTAAAGTTTCTTAATTGTGAATTTTGTTGAAATTTTTTTGTTTTTTGGATCGAGGGAGTGTGAAGTGAAGATATGTTGATTGAATGAGAGAATAGTGGTGTAGATGATTGGTTATGGATAAAGAACATTGTGTTTTTGTTTATGGACAAAGTGTATTTTTGTTCATCAATTTTGATTATTATTTGATTTAAAAACACAACGTAATATATCTTGTTTATTAACGTTGGTTATGATGTTCAAGGCTTCAAGCTAGTGTGTTTTATTTCTTGGTGTTCTTGGTGTTGAGTTTTAAATTTGGATTAAAATCTGGTATTTTTTTTAATTTTGGATAGAGGTACGGTGTGCCTATATCCCACCCTCCCCAGACCCTACTTATAGCTTTGCTGTTGGTGGGATTTTACTGGGCATGATTGATTGATTGATTGATTGATTGATTTTTTTTAATTTTGGTTATTTTGATTTAAAACACGCTGTTATATATCTTGTAATGTTTTTGGTGTTGTGTTTTACATTTTGATTAAAAAATAATAATTACAGATTGATAATGTTTCCATATATAATATAGCACACTTGATGATTATACCCCTGGAGTGTTATATAGTATTAAAATAAAACACACAGCCTACAAAACACACTTTCCATCTAGATTATCAGATCACAAATCTAACGCACCAGATTAATTCTTACACTTTTTAGACACACTCCACTTCTTATTATAACTCCACCTTATATATATATATATATATATATATATATATATATATATATATATATAAGGTGGAGTTATAATAAGAAGTGGAGTGTGTCTAAAAAGTGTAAGAATATATATATATATATATATAAGGTGGAGTTATAATAAGAAGTGGAGTGTGTCTAAAAAGTGTAAGAATTAATCTGGTGCGTTAGATTTGTGATCTGATAATCTAGATGGAAAGTGTGTTTTGTAGGCTGTGTGTTTTATTTTAATACTATATAACACTCCAGGGGTATAATCATCAAGTGTGCTATATTATATATGGAAACATTATCAATCTGTAATTATTATTTTTTAATAATATGGGTGGGATCTAGAGAGAACTCCTCTTAAAAAAAGAACTAAATAACTAATAAAGAATTATTTTTAACTTTTTTTAAAAAAATATTTTATGATTTTTTTTTCTCTTCTAATAAGATGATATTGTTTCAAAAAAAACTGTCGATATAGTGTATATGTGCACTAATGTGTATTCCATATAGACAATAGTGTTTTATTGCATAAAACACAATTGCATTATACAATACACACTATTGAATATATGCAAACACAACACTAATAATTGTATGTAATACACACTATCGCATATACGTAGTGCAACACTAATTACGAATGCACTATATCGATCTTTTACGTATACAATACAAGTAATTGCATATATGATATTCAACGCTACTGCACATATCAAAATACACACTAGTGCACTATATCAATTTTTTTTTCTAGTGAAAAATGACAACATATAAGAAGGAGAAAGAATAAAAAACTTAAAAAAAAATTAATTAAATTAAAATTATTTTTTATTAGTTCCCTAGTTCTCTCTTTAAGAAGAAGTTCTCTTTTAATCCTCTCCCTATATATATATATATATATATATATATATATATATATATATATCAAATATATATAAAAACGAAACATTTAAAAACTTTCTGGTTGCTTCCTATATTCTCTCAAGCCACCAAATTGTTTTATTTGTAAAAGAAGGCTTCTCATGCATTTTACCTGAATTCACGGGTTTGGGTCTTACCAAACCCAGATAGCCCTTAGACGAGTTATAACATATCATTAAACTAAAAATCGATATCACCAAATATTTGATATGAAAAAATTTTATAAAATAGGGATATACTAAAAATTAATATCCGATTAAATATAAAAGATATTTTTTATAATTAAGAAACAATTTTATAATAAAAAAAATAAGCGGGTCATGGGTCTCATCAAACCCACATATATTTTAAACCGGGTTATAACATCTCATTTATTTGTAAAACTCTTTTATCATTAAATCCTAAGTATATTATTAGCTTCCTTACAATAAATAAAATTAAAATCCAAAAAAATATATAAATATTAGAAACGAATAATGTAAAACAACCTCGTAATGCGCGGGATAAAAGCCAGTGTGTGTGTATAGGGAATATACAAATGAAATTAACGTGCTAATTGTGAGAATCAAGTAGAGTAATTACATATACAAGTAGAGTAATTATGTAATTACATCATAGAGTAATTACATTATTACTCTACTTGATTCTCACAATTAGCACGTTAATTTCATTTGTATTTGATCAAAACCAGTGATATATATATATATATATCTATATATATACATATATATATATAGGGAATGGATCTTAAGAGAAATGATATTATAGCGAGAAGTGCGAGAAGTGAATCTCATCCATTGATTTTGTTTGATCAATGGTCATTACTCAAAATGGCACTTTTGTAATTTATTTTCACCGTTTTAATGAACTTTAATACCAAAATGGGTATGTTAGTACTTTTTATTTACCATTATTAAAAACAAATGTGTAACTCATAATTAATTAACTAGTTAATTAAGTCTTCCCGTTAAAGCCACAACTAAATCTCTCTTTGAAAATCATTTAATACTTTTGGTGTACTATCATTTTGAAAGATTACAAATGTTTCATCTAATCTTATGGATGATGAATATCTTGTTATTTGCAGATGTGCAGTGAAGAAACTGGTAAAAAACCACTTGTATCCATATGAAGTGTAGGTACGTACGTACACACATACATACGTAGGTATGTATGTACCTACGTCCCTACGTGTGTACGCCCCTACGTACGCACATACACACATACATACGCAGGTGCGTACCTACCTACGTCCCTAGGTGCGGATATACCTACATGCCTACGTACGTACGCCCCTACGTGCATAGGTACCTACGTGCCTACGTATGTACATGCCTATGTAATTATGTAAATATATACATTCATAAAGTGTATGGCGTACGTATGAGTTTCATATAATTGGAATATATATGATAATTTCGATAATTTTATAATAGTTATTAAAAATTCATGTAAGATATATGTGTCATCAAACAAACAAAATAAAGTAAGTAAAGGTTAATATTCTAATAAAATTTAAGTTTCAATATTCTGTTTTGTAACTTACTAATAGTAATTAATAGTTACCACAAAAAGAAAATTGTTCACTTGACTAACATACCCGTATAATTAATAATTAAATAAATAAGAAGAAAAATTATGATTGGTTCTGATAACTTCTCGCACTTCTCGCCCTAAAAATACTTCTGAAAAGAACCAAATCGTATATATATATATATAGGGAGAGGATCAAGAGAAAA
Organism: Bidens hawaiensis; assembly: GCF_021521415.1. NCBI lineage: Eukaryota > Viridiplantae > Streptophyta > Magnoliopsida > Asterales > Asteraceae > Bidens > Bidens hawaiensis. The sequence continues at coordinate 246,051 of NW_027493788.1, forward strand.
CTTAAAAACTCTTAAAGAAGTATTTTTAATTAAAATAAAAAAAATATTTTTAAAATTCTGTTTTTGTCATTATTCTTATATTTTCTTACCCTTTGCTCGAAAAAAATAAAAAATAAATAAAAAAATAAAAAATATATAAAAAAATCCGTTGTAATGCACATACGTATTACTGTGCGATACCGTCGTATTACACATGTGTATTACTATGTATTTTTAAGTTTAATAGTGTTTAATTGCACATATTCAATATTTGTGTATTGTATATGTTGTGTAGTGTTGTATTATATGAAAAAAAAAATAATAAAATAAAAGTCGATGTAGTGCATATGTGCGTTAATGTTGTATTACACATACTTACTAATGTGTATTCGATGTGCGTATTTGTCTTATATTGTATATACACAATAGTGTGTATCAAATATGTACAATAGTGTTGTATTCTATGCAATACAAACCCTTTTGCATATATGCAATGCACACTATTACGCATTTGCACTACACCGACGAGGTTACCGACAAGAGTTTTTTTTTTTTGAACCAATAATAACATATAAGAATACTGGAAAAAAAATAAACTTAAAAAAAATTAAAAAAAAGTTAAAAATAGTTTTTTAGGAGTTTTTAAGTTTTTCTCTTTAATAGGAGTTTTCACTGGATCCCACCCCTATATATATATATATATATATATATATATAGAAAATGGTTCAAATACAAATAAGAAGTTTCCTATGAATGGTGAGAACCAAAGATTTTTGACATGTTGCAATACAAATTATGGTGAAAGAACAATTTTAAAAAACTATGTCGATTTTTGGTAATTTTAAATGTCAACCATTGATTAACATGATCCAATGGTTGATTTTCTGCCCGTGTGTAACACGAGATCTAACCTAGTTCCTTTCACTAAACTAATTCAAAATCCTTCCAACATGTTGAGGAATTCAAGTAAAAATGTAAAATCATTGAAATTTTCGACCGATCACCAATGTCGCAAACAACCTATTGTCGACCACCAAGATCTCGACCCGGTCCGTCAATCCATAGTCTCTCGACTCAACCTAGTCTCCCTGCCCGTAACCTCCAGGGTCAGCGGTCCGAGTTAGGTCGGGTCAACGTTTTGACCCGACTGAACCCGGCATGCAAATGACCCGCAGCGTTTCCACCTGACCCGCCCGTCAACGAACCGCTTCATTTTGAATCAACCGAGCAGGCCCGCCGACGACCCACACTGTTTTAACCCTAAACGGCCTACCAAGAACCAGCATGTTCCGTTGGTGGGATCAGGTCAACGGACCAAGTACAGGTTCACAAATCGGGTTTTCAAATACATAGTTTTGGGTATTGAACCGGGTTCGGGTATGACCGGGTACTGGCAATACCTGGTTCGGGTCCGGGTATTGTCTCTAAAAGCCATATCCTATGTACCGGGTCTGGTCGGGTATAGAACCGGGTATTATAAAACACCCTATTTTCGGGTTAAAAGAAAACCTCCTATTTTCGGCTTTTTTCGAGCTTTTTTTAAGTATTTTTCGGGTATATGTTGGATTTTTAAGGGGTTGCACCTTTTAGGATTATTTTTCCGGGTGTTTTTCAGGTAATATTGGGTAAAGATCGGGTATTTGAAAAATCCGGTTTCGGGTATTTAAAAAACCCGATTCTGAGTATGGAACCGGTTCAGGTTTTCGGGTATTACCGGGTACAAATTCCGGTCCCGAGTTCTGGTTTTGGTACTTAAATGCATACCCTATCCGGGTCGGGCACGGGTTCGGGTATTAAAAATCCGGGTATAAAATAACCGATTCCGGGTTTTTTTTCAAGTTCAGTTCCGAGTTTGGGTTTTTTTGCACCTCTAGGACCAAGCAGGTTCGGGCCATGAGTGTGAATCAGACACCACGTGTCTGGTCAGTAATGCAGGTCTACTCAATCTCCAAATGCAATTTCTTCTATAAGTATTTAACAAATTTTAATAGCACTCAAAATTGTTCCAAGTCAATGTGATTTTAAAAAACGTTCTGCTGGGTACAACGTGGTCGCGGTCGCAAAGATTGCTAGCGCAAACACTAATAATGCCTACAAAAAGTTACCACATACTTTGACTAGGTCGGGGACAATCTGCTTCGATTGGGCCTTGCAGGCAGACAGGCTAACTTTTTTGTGGAGACCTTGAAGCAATCATTGTCATTGTGGATTTGGGGGTTCTAAACCAGAGGAGAGGCAGAGGCAGCGAAAGGAGTCAGTTTTCTTTGAAGATCGAGGAATCAATCTCCCAATTATGCCATTCGGGGGACCAAGCAGGGCATACATAGCTAGCGGCATAGGAGCCGACTCAGCATCAGCGGCTTCGTGCCGCACTGGAGTGATCCAATATGCAAGGCACTTGACTGAAAGGTCCTACCCGACTCAAGCAATAAGCACTTAAATAATACAATTCAAGTGTACCATCTTCTTTCTCATTTCTTAACACACTCAAAGATCTTTTGTGATGATCTTCCCAAGATTTCTACTTTGAATTTCCTTGGTCAGATCTAAATAAATCACTCAAATGAATACAAGATTAACAATAAGATTTAAAAATTGTTTTAAGCTACATCATATTGTTCATGGCTCTCTGAGTTTCAAAATCCATGAACTCGCCACCCATGGGTCCAAAAGGACCATTATACCCATACATATTATCAAAAAACCCTTCATTCGGACCACCCATAACACCACCCATCGGAGGCCCCCACAGACCAGAGATGTTGGAGCTAGATCCTTCTTGGTTCATTCCTGGTCCATTGTGGATCAACGGGTCGTTGCTACCTGGCCTCTTGTTACCACCGCCACCTGGGGTAAGAGAGATGGTATTATTTGACTGTTGAGCCTGCTGTTGCATCTGAAGTTGGTTTTTCATTGGTGATTTTGGCCTCAGAGCTTCAATATCAGGAGTAGTCAGCACCAGATGACCTGTTTCTGGAGGCGGGTTTCTTCCCCCGCCTCCTTGCCACACTTTCCCGTCCTTATCCGCAAAATTGCGAATATACGCCTACAGTTTCAAAAGAAGAATATATGTTATTATATCATTTATTCTATTGCTCTTAATTTCTTATGACATTTTGACCCATGAAACTTTTGAATGGGTCAATTGCAGATATATTTGATATGTAGCCATAGTCAAATGAGCAAAAAAAAAACAGTTGAAAAGAAAATGGTTTACAACTTGTAAATTAATAGTATGATGATGATGATGATGATGATATAATTTACAACAAAATTATCTGTATAAAAGGGAATTAACAAAATGTGTACCGGGTCAACCCAACCCAACCTGACCCGTACCAAAAATATGTGTTTTGACCCTAACCCGTCTATCACCAACAATATGGCTTCCGTTTGACCCGTTTATTTTTAACTATGAGCAAATTTGGTTGACCAAGATTGATGGCTCCTTTTGACTTTTTCCATGGTAGATGGTAAAGTCGATGCTAATTGTTAAGGATTAAAGATCATAAATCGATCTCTACTCAGTAATCTTATTCAACTCTTTTGATTATTATATCAGGAGTAGACATCTTTCATCATTGTATTTCTTTACTCATTTTAAGCACAAAAAGCATTTAAAAAGAAAGTACCTCGGCATTGAAATTTGAAGAAGACAAGTCTTTACCGACAGTCAACCATCCGGCTCGTATATTATGGTCTTCACCAAAAAGCTCAAGCCTACGTCGACCAAGTGAAAAATGCTCGATAATTCGGTACATATCTTCTGGTTTTGCAGTAGAGCCTGCATTTCAATTTATAAAATTCAGCTTTACCATGCATGCTAAGTAAAATAGTTTATGATTTATAAGTAACAGATATCTAAAATACTGACCGTATGGAGGCTCCTCGGCTATTATTACATCGGTATCAATGTTGGCATGTATTATGTGACCATCAGTGCTGCGTCTAACGGTTCCTTTTATGCCCATCAAACAATGCTCCTTAACAAATATAAAAAAATAAATTTGTAATCAATATTTTATATATAACATTATAATGAAGGGAACAAAATAGCTAACCTTTGAACGCTGAAATAAAGTATGTGAATCATGGCGCAATCCAGGTGTCGCATTGGTTTTGTTGGTTTTCACCCAACATATATCCTCACACCTACGGAATCCCCACTGCAATAATACAATAAAAGAAAACACGATTGAAGGTTTAATAATCAAAATATAAAAAGCTGTAAACTTTTTTTAAAAATGGTTCCGTTTTGACCTTTTTAAGACATTGCCGGCCCTGTTCAAGGCCAACTCCATCACCAACCCAGAGGAAAACAAAGCATGGTGTGTCTGCTATTGCCTGCAGTGAGATAAATAATTAATAAGCAAAATGTTTATGTTCTTTAAGAAAATAAGAAAAAAGAAAAGGAGATATAATAGTGACAATTAATAAAACTACCTCGATCTTGAGATTCATAATTTCCTCAAAAGTCCAATAATCCATATGATCAGTAACACCAGGAGCCCGATGAACATACTCCTCCCAAGGTGGGTCCACAAGAATAACATCAAACTTGGTGCCAAAAAACTCGGGTGATAAAACTTGCTCACGAAGATCACACTTGTAATACATAGGGGCAGAAGCAGAGTTAGCAACAATTTCATCTTTTTTCTGTATAAGCTCCCTAAGCTTTGGATAATCTTCAACAACACTAGTGAGTTCTAACTCCCTAATAAAATTCTGGGGTCGCATGCCCGTGTCAACAAAGTTTTGAGAATAATCGTTTTGTTCTCCTCTAGACGGAGCTTTACCGGGCGGCCCATTGTTTCTAGGCGGGACCCACCCGCCAGGTCCCTTCGGGTCCGGTTGCTGCCCACGACCCATGGGTCCTAGTGGGTTGAATCCAGGACCCAGTATGTTTGGAGGCATTCCTCTTACAGGTCCCGGTTGGTTGAAAAACATAGCAGGATTTTGTGGGGTCGCGATATTTGGAGGGAATATAGGGCCTGACGGCCCGCCAGGTGGCACGACACCTGTCAGACCAGGTGGCACTCCGGGCCAAACAACAGGTGGAGAAAATGGTGGGATAAAGACAGCTGGAGACATGGGAGGACCGCCTGGACCGGGTGACATGGTGGGAGTAAGTGGTTGCATGCCGCCAGGTGGTGGCATAGCAAGTGGTCCAAAAGGCGAACCCATCATTGGCACTTGCATGTTGACTTGTTGACCGTCTCTCCCAGTGGGACGTACCCTTCCTCCTCTCCCCATTCTGTTATTACTTGAGGATTGTCCTTGCCAGCCGCCACCTGGACGATTGGGAAAATTACCACGTTGTCCTTTACTTTTCCCGCCATCCACATCTTCCATGTTTCTATCATCTCCATATCGATCTTTTGAATCTTCAACAGATTGATCATCATCATTCGGCACTGGTTTAATATCAGATTGCTCATTGACATCATAAGATTTAGTTTCAATCTCTATCACATCATAGGTTCTGTTCCCGTCTTTTCTACCACTAACCCGGCCCATATTCCTTTCCGGTTCAACCCGATCACGATCACGACCACGTCTTTGTGACGGTGACTCCCAATCGCGAGTGTAGTCATAAGGGGCATCACCATCTTTTGTTTCTTGCCTTCTTTTCCAACTGTCATCTCTTCCTCGTGATCTTTCATCCCTATAACTGTCAGTTTCTAGATTCTTCCTTCTGTAACTACCACTTTTGTCTGAATCCATTTCACTGTACTCACTTTCATGATGGCGTCTTGTACTCCTCTCAGGTGTTCTAGACCTTGTAGAGCGGTCACGGTCGCGATCGCGGTCAATGTCTTTTTTACCCCGGTCCCTTGTCCGTGTGCCACCATCCTCATCAGCATTATAAGATCTTTCAGCTGGCACATCACCATGATTAGTTGGACTACCATTATTTTTATTCTTGTCAATTTCACTTCTTTTTTCATCCCTTTCATGGTGCTTAAGGTTATTACTTTCATCTATCTTATTAGCATTATTTGCATCATCCCATCTTTTTCTTGGATTCCTACCTTCCTTTCTTGAATCTTTTTCCTGCAACTCTACATCATGAACTCTTTCATCTTTAACCTTACTTTTGCTTTGAGAACTCTCACGGGTACTCAACTTAGAAGTTGACTTTCTTCTCTCACTTCTTTCTCCACCATCATGTCGTTTTTCACCGTCCCCGTCTTGATACCAACTGCTTAACGACTCCAAAGCACTCTCTTCATGTTTCTTTTTCATTTGTTTAGATCGTGATTCTTTCCGTGACTCATAATCATCCTCCTCACTAACCGCCTTGCTGGCACCAGTTTGCCTCTTTCTGCTCTCGCTTTTCTCCTTTCTTCCAGTATTTTCAACTCCTTCGTTTTCCTCTCCACTTCCCGATTGCTTTGACTTTCCAGACCTCCGTTTTCTTCTCTCATCTGCTTCCCATGATTCATCATCTCTGCCACCTGAACTATCTTCTGTATCCCTTTTCACATGACCCTTTACACGTTCAGGTGAGCCCATTAATTATATCTTCAATCTACAGTACAACACAGAGCAAAAACATTACAACAACACGTTGAAAAGGTCATTTGAAAGTAAAACAATCTAACAGTAAATGAATCTCTTCCATCTCGGAATTCAAATCAACTCTCTTATATACCCATAAAAATGTACCTTTTACAAGTGAAAATAGAACCAGGTAAGAACTAATCACTCTGAAAGAGTTCGAAAATAAGAAAGCAATTATTTCTAGAAAAAAGGTACATTAACTCAAAGTCTGAGATCAGTAAGTAAACCCACTGTAATTATTATTATCAAAACAACCTAAAAGTAAAACAATCACTCTCATCTAAGAATTTGAACAAAGTCTCTTATAAATCCATAAAAAATGTACCTTTTGCAAGTGAAAAACAGAACCTGGTATGAACGAATCACTATCAAGGAGTTATATTATAAAATACGAAAGCATATACGTCTAGAAGAAGAAAAAATGTAAGGCGGATAACTCGAATTCGAAGATCAATAAGTAAACCTACTATTATTATTATTATTATTAAAATATAAATTTCTTCAATTAAATATGTAAGTTGATGCCTCAGAAAGTAGAGTGTAAAGATCAAAGTTTGGAAGAGTGGATAATAAGTTTGGTATTTGATCCAAGTAAGTAAGATCCAACCGACAGTAACCAACCCTATGCACAAATTCAATAATCAAAACCAAATTGAACATACATGCTAATCAATTAGAAACCCTAGCGTATTCAACTAATTCATCAATCCTCTAATTGCCGTGAGGAATAATTAGTTAAACCTAACCCTAGAATCTAGAAATTGAATCAATGAGATTGAAGAATGCAGGGCAAGTACGGAAGAGTAATGATTGATACGTACCTTTGAAGAAGCTTGTTTGGTTATGCAAATTGAATTGAAGGATTGAAGAATTGGGGGCGAATGGATCTTCTGTTTTTGTCAAGTCTAGTCCGGGGGATTAATTTGTATTATTCATTATACGATAGAAGATAACACAGAGTGAAGGAAGGAAGGAAGGAAGGAAGGAAGTTATTTAGGGTTTAGTTTAGCCGTTTTCATGTAATATCACCAACTCCAACCATCCATTGAATTTTATTATTATTATTATTATTATTATTATTATTATTATTATTATTATTATTGTTTTGTTAATTATTAAACATTAAATACTTTTTTTTAAGATCTAAAACCAAAATGTTTATTTAGTATTGTTGAATTTACATGAAATACTTTATTCGGTATGGAATTTGCGAGGAAATGAAATACACAAATAAATTAGATATAATGGATCATGTGCCACGTCATCAAATTTAGCAAGGCTAATATTCTGTATTGTTATTAGTTACAAAGTTGAAAGTTGGAATTATCATTAGTTAGATTGTTAGTAAGGATTATTATTAGCCAATTATTAATAGTTTGGATTATTCACATCCAATTTTTCAATAAAATAAGCATGGTAGTAAGTGATGGTGATGGTAGTTGGTAGTGGTGGCAGCAAGCGGTAATGATGAGGTGGTGGTGGTGGGCAACGGTGGCAATGGTCAATGATGATGGTTGGTGGTGGTGGTGATAACGGTGGCGGCAGAGCCTTCTTCGAGAATTTATATTACTCGGGCGAGCTGAAATAAAAAGACTAGTAGACCATAATGAGTAACAAAATAATGTAAGAAAAAAAAAATTAGGCCTCATATAAATTGTTTTTTGTTTGGTTTCAAAAATTATTTTTTTCAATGGGATTATTGATTATGATTTAGGTTGTGTAAAAACTTTTTATTAAAAATAAGCTTAAAAATGTCTCAAAGTGAAACTAGAACCTACAACTTTTTGGTTGGGAGTTGTATCACTTTGCCACTAAATCAAGCTAGTTATTGTATAATTAGGGTAAACATTAAATATATATATATGTTTTTCATATATATATTCTTCGGTTGTGGTGGGTAGTGGAGGTGATGTAAGGTGAAAGAGATAATGGAAAGAAAATAAAATGGGGTTGATGAAATGAATTTAAGGAATGAAATGGACAACGGAATGAAATTGATCATTACCATTCATTTTTCTTGTTTGGTTAACCTATGAGAATGAAATGAATAATTATTTAATGTTGTCTGGTATAAAAAAAATTGTAAGAATGAAATAGAAATAATAAAAACACTTATGTCTCAAAATATATTTAAAAAAAACTAGAATGGCGACGATGGTGGTGATAGCTCTAACGACGAAAATGGTGGTGGCGACGTTGGTGGTGGTGGCGGTTAGGCGGCAGGGGTGGTGGTGGTGGGGGTGGCGGTGGTAGCATTGGTAGTGATGACGATGGTAGGGTGGCGGCGACGGTGGTGGCGATCAGGTGGTGGTGGTCAGGCAGCGACTGAACATCTAGGAACAACTCATACTTATTTTGGGCTAAAGTTGCCAACTTTGAAAGTTAAAGGATTAAAAATAATTACAAAGACAAGTAATGAGAAAAATAAGATAATAAAAAGAAAGCATCTTATCTTAAGGAAATAAGAAAAATTTCCACCCTACATGGAAGGATGAAAAGAAATAGAAGTGTTCAACATGAGTATAAATAAGGAATGGAATTTTCATCCCACATGAAAACAAGTAAAGAAATGGAAGCTCTTTATAAGTAAGCAAGTTTCCATAAAAATGTTTTAATGTGACTAATCACTCTCTATAGTCCTAGCGGAGGGTGCGCAGCACCCGACGCGCACGGACTCGGGCGATGGGCGTAATGTGGCGTTTTGATGGTACACTTGACACTTCGCACGCTCGCATCGCCGAGGGCCACTTTAGTATTTTTTGGATAGTATAAGGACTGAAAATGAAAATCTAAAACTTGCATCTTCGCGATACTCGAAGTTGCAGATCAGGCATCTTCGCGATACGCAAAGTTACATCTCTGCATGCGTGAAACGTGGAGACACGTGGCAACCCTACTAATGACTCAGCAAACCTGGAGCATCTTCGCGATACGCGAACCGTCACGGCTTGCATCTTCGCGATACGAGAAGATGAAGAATTTCAGCTATAAATAGAGGGGTGTTCGGCACATCACAACCCACACCAACCACTTCACTTCTCACACGTTTTGCATCGTTTTACGTGTCGACCTTAAAAAGCGTGCCGACCTCGTAAAGCGTGCCAAGCTCCGAAGTTCTAAAAGTTAAAGCAGTAATACGCAATATAAGTAGCAGTGCCATTCGATCAATCATAGGCTATTAACTCCAAATACCCGCGTGAGGTAGGGGTTCTGATTAAGTTAATACTATTTTATAAATAGCTTAGACCATAGTCGGGGGTACAGCCCGAACCTTGATTACTGTTAAACCTAATATAGCTTTTCATAAGCACATGTTATAATCTAATTGTAGTTTCTTCATGATTAAGAAACGTGATCATTTATATACAAAGGGTATAGTTAAAAATAGTATTTCTTAATGATTAAGAAACATACTATTCATTCACATAAGTTATAGTTAGAGTAATATTTCTTCTTGAAGAAGAAACCTCGTATAAATGTTTCTTCCTGAAGAAGAAACCTGATATATAATTAATAAATAACAAAGGTTAAATGTCCACATGTTTTATACAAACAAATAAATTATCAAGGTTACAGCTATACAAAACAGACTACGAGGTCTAAAGCTAGATCATAGATCTAGATATTTATACAAATGTTATTCTCGTACTATAGGTCTGAGATAACAATCAATCAATCAATCAGAAAGCTGAAAACAAAAACAGGAATTAGTAACAGAAACTAATCAATATACAGAAATTAGTGTCAAAAACTGATTTACAATCATATAAGGTGAATACGCCCTAAACTTTTACAAGTCTTTTAAAGTCTGAACTGTTTACATAGGATTTACGAATCCTTAAAATTTTGTGTTGCAATAATAAGAAACGGGCATACTCAGATTAAGAGTATACATGTGTCTGGATCCATACATACATGGTGACTCGGAGTTCCCCGAGGCCATGCATATCATCAAACATGCCTCCGGTAGTCTACAGGACTGATCAGAGAAATGATATTGTGTATATGATTAATTGTACATATACTTAGGGTAATTTTAACCCAATTGAGTTGGGTGCCTAATGAGTATTGTCACAAAGGTATTATTATTGTTTATGCAATGGTATTATTAAGTCTGCGTCATTCACCGGCTGTGTGCTAACGTATTTTCCCCCCACATTTCAGGGAACTGTAAAGAATAGAACTGACAGGCAAGACTGATAGAAGATTGGAGATATAGTCATTAGAGATGATCTGATGGCTCAGATATTTTATTCAGAATATTATAAAGAATGATATTTTCAAAATATATGTATTTAAATTATCAAACAAGTATTTAACTCCCGAGATTTCAATATAATAATATTTTATCTGAAAAGGCTTCCGCTGATATTTTATTATACAATATCCAAACGGGTATTCTAACCCGACATTTTATAAATGAATAATATATTTTAAAGACTTCCTCTAAAACAAGCCCGCAACTCTAATATATTTTCAAAACCGGATACCAACTAACGGGTGACGCACCCAGGCCCTGAGACGGGGTGTGACAGCGACAGTGGTTGGGGCAGTGGTTATGGTCAGGCGGCGACAGAGGCGGTGGTAGCGCTGGTGGTGGTAGTGGCGGAGGTGATGGCGACGACGACGGTGGCAATTAGGTGGTGGTGGCGGCGGCGGCGATGGTAGTGGTTTGGTGGTGGTGGTTTTGAGAAAGTAGGGTGAATGAGGAATGTAATGATAAAAAAAGAAGGGGGGTGGGAAGGAATGGTTTTTATAGAATGGGATTCCATGTGTGACGGATGATTCCATTCCATTGAGTAACCAAACACCATTTTTTTTCGTTCCCACTTAACGAATCATTCAATTTCCCCTGTCATTTCTGCATACCAAACGCTACCTAAGTGTTTTAGAAGAAATGAAATGAATGAAGTAATTGTATATTTCATTTAATTAACCAATCAAACACTCTTTTTTAATGTTACAATGGTTCATTTCAATTATGTCACTCATTCATACATAGCAAACGCTATCTAAATGAAGTTAATATGAAATTTGCTTATTACTTATAAGCAACTTTTTTAACTACTGAAATTTTCAAAGTTCTTTTTTCTTTTTATTTTTATGTTAGTTTTACAAGTTTGTTATCACAATCACCTACAACTAGACAATAAACCTAACCTTTTTAACACAACTTTACTCTGTTAAATCAATGTATAGCCGGACCATAACAAAAACGATAGTGTTTAGCAACTTAGTGTAATAGTTGTCTTTTATCGATGCCTTTGGCTTGTTTTGTTTGCGTATGTGATCTACATTGATTGGTTAAGCGCGAGGGATAATTTTACTTAAAGTTTACTTTACGCATTTGTATATATACTACCAGCAGGAGAAATATATTAGTCTGGTAAGAATTCCTCAAAACTTTCAATGACTTTATCACTTAAACACACTATATAAGTTTTTTTTTTCTTTTTATACAAAAGAGTTAAGTGCCATTTTAGTACATGTGGTTTGTTTAACTACGCAACTTTAGTATAATTTTTGAATTTTTAGCAAATGGCTACTTCACGTTTCTAAAACTTGCCATTTTAGTACATTTTTTTAACTTCGTTTATTTTTGTCCGTTAAATTAAGGGTAAACTACTAATTTCCTTAATTTATTATATATTAATAAGTTAAAGAAAATTCAAGGACCAACTTGTAAATAATAGTTTTAGATACATATAAAGTTGAAGGATCTTTGTGCAAAACTTACTAAAACTTTATTTTAAGTCTTCTTTTATGTCTTCTTCCCGACCAAGAATCTAACCACCGCTCAAATTTTCCGGCGACCTTATACACTTTATAACGTTATCACTGTCGGCCACTATCCAACACCACCGTCTTCAGCCAGCAACACGGAAAGCAATCAGCAACTTGATTTCGTCCGATTTAGATGGTGGTGACATAATTTCGTGGCGGAACCTTAGAGTTGCAGGTTTCCGTGATGATGGTTCTTGTCTGCGCCGTTGAAAAAGCTTGTAACTCATTGTTTGGAAATCATTTTAAACAATCCATAATTCAGCCATACTTGTGAAGATTGATTGTTCAATTGCTGAATGCTTGATTGCTCGATTGTTCAATTTGATGAGATATGATTCAAAATCGAACCTGTTTTGGAAGAGATCGTTAGCCAATGATAAAATTGAGAAGAAATTAGTGGAGATTGAGTCAGCGGTGGGTGGGTCCGGCAAATGGTTCAAGCTGTGGCTAGCGGTTAAGAGGACGGAGGGTGAAGCGACGACGTTTTGGAATAGGTTGGCGAATTTGTCGTGGTGGTATTGGAAGAGGACTAGGGTTTTGAGTTGGGGTTGTGTTGGGCTTTCCGGCGGAGAGACGTGGCGGGACGGAGTGAAGTTTTATTTATTTATTTTTATTTTTTTATAAGTTATATAAAGGGTGAATGGTTTAAAAGAAACGAAGAAATAAATAAAACAATGAAAATTATCAGCTTACCCCTGATTTAAGGGACAAAAATAGACAGGATTAGAAAAAGGTACAAAAATGGCAAGTTTTAGAAACGTAAAGTAGCCATTTGCAATAAATTCAAAAACGGTACTGAAGTTGCGTATTTGAACAAATCACAGTTACTAAAATGACACTTAACTCTATGCAAAAAGACATTGATTTTATTATCTACTCTAATATTAAAAAACTTAGTTGACTTCGTTAGGTATATAGGATTGTAACTACTACTATAAATAATTACACAAAATGTCAATGAAGAAACATAAAACTAAACCGGAGTCTAGATCAGCATCCCCCCATAGGATTAGGTGGATTTGAAAACCTTGAATCCGAGTATGTTATGTTACATGAGGGGGGGCTATAATCTCCCTCCGGCACGAGAATCAGTATTGAATCAGAGGTCGTTATTGGGATATCTTCTTGGTCCCCTTTGTGGTCCCCACACGACATCTTTGGTTGGTCTATTAAGAGTGCACGCATGTGGGCCTTCCTTCCAACTAATTGTATGTTTCTCGCAACTGGTGTTTGTATCTGGATCCAGGTCCATATCTCTCTAGTTACTTACAGTTTTTGAAATAAATTGCTACATTACATACCAATTTTATTTTATATTATTTATTTTACTAAAGTTTAATAACGAATGTGTCTAAGACGGTGTCTGGAATTCCTTATTTTACCTCCTTATAACTTTTTATTAGGTTAATAAGTTATAAAAGTATAACTTATGGAACTTTTGTAAAACCTTATTACTTTTAAAAGAGGTTGTTAATAAGTTTTTAACTTGGTCCTGAAACTATAGGTTGGTTACCCCTTGACTTAAATTGGAGCATTGGAGAGCGAGGCATTGGCATTTGATGGCGGCGTGGAGGATGCAGAGACGATTGTTTTCTCTCTTCGCAAACACCACCAGGCAACCCAACATCTCCCTCCGTAATGGTCAGTCTCTTATTATCATTATCAACCAACTTTGAAACCCTAGCTAGCACATACAGCTTGTTTCAGTTTCGTTTCCTCCTGTAGAAATTTGAAGACTTGATTGTGCAATAATTGTTTCGTATTTGCTGGATTGGGGATATTATGTTATTGCAATTCTTGAATTCTAGGTTGTAATTGTAGTTGTCTGGGGTTTTTACGGTCCGGTTTGTGGTTTTTTTAAAATGGAAGAACTAAACCGAACAGGCCGGGAAGGCTGGACCAGTAAATATGGTCAGAATGGTTCGGTAAAAGTCGGGTTTTTTTTTAAACGTGGAATCATATGTCTGAAAGTTTAGTGAAATGGTAAGCTTGAAAATGTATCAAACTTTTTAGTTTTGAGTGTTAAAAGTTATTAGGAAAAAAAAGCTGAAAAAACACAAGATTGATTAATGTAATAAGTGCGAGGTTCGTTGGGGAACCACAAAAAAAAAGTGGAGAACCGGAAACCATAAGTTTTACATGTAAAAAACTTATTTTTATATAAAAATCCATTTTTTGCGTAATGTTTTTCAAAGCTTTTGCGTGTAAACACAAGCAGAAAGCGATCTAATAAAAAACTCATTTTTGTAAAAAAAGAAAAAGAAGAAGAAAATTATCTGTTTTTTATTTTTTTTTAATATTTTTATTTTTTTGATAAAAAATGGCTTTTACATTTGTTTATTATATGCAAAAACTCTGAAAAACATTATGTAAAGATGAGATTTTTACGTGTAAAAATGATTTTTTTTTTCATGTAAAACATGGGTTCCTCGGTTCCTCACTTGTTTGTGGTTTCCCATTGAAACTCCCCTATAATATATCTATATATTGTAATTTAAAATATTTATTCTTGTTATAATTGTTTGATTAATGTAGATTGTAGAAAAGCCATCTTATTTCATGAATTTATATAGATTAAAAAAATACATTTTTCTTCTATTTTTTAAATGTTTATGTTGGTTGGGTTTGGCGGCGGGTTCTAAACTGTGAAACCCAGTTTCCCAAACTGCAAAGCGTATACGAAGCAGTTCACTCTAATCAGGACGAACCGATTCGGTTTAGGTTGTTTCAATGGTTTTTTAATATACTATTTATTGATTGTAAGATACTAATTTTGTTGAATTATCATGTCTCATGTAATATTACTCAGATTCATCACAATACATCCTTCCTTCACTTAATTCGTTCCTTCATGGCGAACAATTCCAGAAGACACAATCTCGAACACTTTCAAAAACCAGCAATATGACTGCGGAAACAGCCATTAAACACGAAGCTTCAAGTTCAAACTCAGTTGAGAACACGGTGACTATGAATCACCCTGCAATCAATGACAACAATGAGTTTGCATTTACTGCTAAATCTGGATTGAAGGTATCACCTAGACATGATCTTGCCATGCTGTTCACCTGCAAAGTCTGTGACACGAGATCAGTAAAGACGATTTCTAGGGAATGTTATGAGAAGGGTGTGGTGGTGGCTCGGTGTGGTGGTTGTAATAACCACCACCTGATTGCCGATCACTTGGGGATGTTCGGTGATAAATGTAGCATTGAGGATATCTTGGCGGCTCGTGGTGAGGAAGTTAAGAAGGGAAATTCGGATACTTTGAATCTTACACTTGAAGATCTGGTTGGTATGATAAAATCTTGAAAATTTGTTGAGTTTATGAACATCATGAAATGGCTTTGTTGCTTTAGTTTGTTATGTTTATGTTAAACTTTTGAGTTTCGGATGTAGTGAAATATATTATGTGGTATTAAACAGTATAATACCAGTATCCAACTTGATCCTCTTAAATGGCCCATATTATGTAATGATGTAAATTGTCACAACAGGTTTTCGTGCGCACAAATTGTGTTTGGGGCCAAACCAGTTTGGTCAAACACGGTCAACATTGGTTTTTAGCCCAAATTTTGGTTGAAACCGGTTTATCAGTTTGGTTCGAAATCTGTTCGGGTTTGAAACCAGGTTACAACAGAGGGGTTCTCAAACCGGTTACAACCCTACAGCTCGGGCTGGGTTGAAACCCCATTTGGTTGCCAATCCATATAATATATACATTGCAAGTATGCCATACGATGCGATCATGCTACTGGTGATCTCTGCCAAAGGTTATCTTTATATATCCTGTTTATATATTTCAATCAGAATTTCTGAGTTATGTATGTCCTAGTATAGAGGAAAAGTTTGTCTTCATCTCATCCTCCCTAGAACCTACCAATACTTTTGCTATGAGTAAGATTTCATTGAATACGTTTGTTTGTTATTTGGTATAACTGTAGTTGAGTATTTGTATTTCAAGTCGGTTCTTTGAGACAAGTTTAAGACAGGTTTCGAGTAACGAGAAAAAAAACGGGTAATTTTAAAAAATAATAAAACTAATTATATTGGGGAGTGGTATAACGTGCCAAAAATTGATCATTGATAGTTGAGAGTTAAGTGATTGAAGTGTTGAGTGTCAAGTCAACTACTATTCACACATCGCCGGAAAGGATTAAATCAACTACTATTCACACATCACCTGAAAGGATTAAATCTCTTTCAGTAGAGGAACATCTCTCATGTATCACCTCTTTGTTGTATATCACCAATAAAGCCTAAGTTTTGCTAATACATTCAAATCATACTTGAGTAAGCATCGCGTATGTAATGATGTATTTCACCTAGGGGCAATGTTGTAAAAGTAAGTCTCCAAGGCCGAGTACTCCCCGGGTACTCGCTACAAGGGATGGCACCGAGGAGAGTTTCTTCAACTCCGCCTAGTTACTGAGAATTGATCAAATGTGTTTAATCCTAGCCAGAATCATATCTAGTCAGTTAATTTGGACCGATTTTGACTTCAAAAAGAAAACATAATTCATAGTTTTATAATATTATAAAAAATCACTTTTTTTAGTTAATGATTAGCAAACTTTAGAATAATTTCATGTTTAAAAATATATATTCCCTTATGTATATCGATATTAACTTATTTTGTTATAAATATTAGCATACTTATGATATTTGACATATATTTAATATCCAAAAATTAATATTCTTTATATTCATCATTTCCGAGTACTCCGAGTACACCCAACTCCTCAGTTGGCCGCCTAGGGTCCGTCTAACGACTTTTGCAACATTGCATTTTCACCACAAATCCATAAATGTGTGGTACTTAATCAAATAAGCATCATATATGCCGCGTAGGTGGCTTATGATTATTCTTATTTAATTAATACACGGACACATTTTGTAAATTGGTGGATGCATAGATCACCACAAATTCATAAAATCAATAATATTTTTTATCGATGACAGTTGTGCAAGCTTTTTACAAGATCAATCCTAAGATGAATGAGTGGGCATTATACAACTGTATCGACGGTTATCAAAATGTTAGAACACAACTAATAGCACCTCATAGAAGTAGGTTTTCATAATCTGCGGGAAAATGAAAAGTGAATTTAATGATGTGTTTCTGTGCCTTAACAAATTAGCTAGAGAATGGTGACACTTAAAATGGCCAACTCATTCCAACAAGTATTCCTCACAATTTGATGGCATTCTTACATATTCTCCTTTCGCTAGCATGTTTGTACTTCAGAAACAAGTCAGATGCTTGTAGACCCTTACTTAGAAATCAATTAAAACCGAAGTAGATAGATATAAAATATAAATAAATAACTTATAACATCATGAATATGTAGTGTATAGAATGATTACTCGCAAATTTCTCCAACTTTTAACCATATAACACCACAAGCACGTTATTATCACAAACAAGTATACCCAAACACATAAAAAATCCAATAAACCCAACAAGCAATGAGTGACAAGTACCCATCGCCTGGTTTTATAATGGCTATCCACACCGATTTATAACCGACCTATTACCATCCCTACTTCTTTAGCTCGTTAGGTCTCCTCTTTCAATGATGCATGGTTAGCAGTCATGTCTACTTAAAAAAAATTCAAAAACTTGGTGGCACGGTAAAACAGGTAAGAACCAATGACTACTCATTTCATTTCATATTATGAGACACAGGTTTTACCGAGATTACAAAGTAGCCAAGCTTTAATTATTTCAACATGGCAAATTAGAATTGGCTTATAATAACCCATACTTGCAAAACTACCAACAATACTCACAATTTCACTTTTGTAGACAAGGGCGAAGTAACCTTTTTTTACTGATTTTTATCCAAATAAAAAAGTTGCAATTGTGTTTGAAGGAGTTAGGAGCTAAAAAAGGTTGCATCTTCGTTAGACTGAGAACAATAAAGGTGAAAGTTTGGTTAAATGCTAGAAGTGTCCTAAGTCACATTGCAAGTACGGATATTATTTTTCATTGGGTGATAATTTGGATTACTAAAATCCAATTTTCCTTCTTAACATTTCTCAACTATGGTCACTTTTTAGAACTAAGTTTGTCCCCATCGTATTAGAGTATTTTCAATCCACTTTTGATATAATTCTCAACTTAGTTCAAATAGCCAAAATATTCAACACTCAGAAAACCGATCAAAAGATATTTGAAAGAAAGAGAGAAATTACACGACAGATCAGAAACTACCATTAAAGCTAACCATGATTGAGCAGTTAAACTCAGGTTTAAACTCTCGTGCAGAATGATATTTAACATGTGCTAATCCAACAATCCAACATAACAAAGACTGTAGGCTCTTTACTACCGACATAGCAAATTCAAGGTGGAGACTTTGTTTATCTTGCTGCCTAAATGAAAAACCACCTGCAAAGTGCAAACATAAAAGAAATCACATTATTAGAACTTTAGAAGCAGATGAGGTCAATATGTTTCAAATTTATGCCATGAAAACTTTAACAGTAATAGCAGTTACAAAAGTACTATTTCTACAAAAGTTGAACTATTGACACTGATCAATGAAGGCCATGTTTTTTAACTGTGAGGACCTATAACCAGAAAACTCACAGGACCCCACCAATACCATACTAACCAATGTGATCAAGTAAAAAACACAGCTTGCATCGGGCGGTGTCTTCAAGGGGGGTTAAACGCATAGTTATTGCTAGTTGTTTCTTAAAAGGCAGTTTTAAGATCAGCAAACTTGCCCTGTTTATACCCAGCAATTTATAAATCAAGAAAGAATCTTAAACAAACATCTAGCAATGTTGATCATGCATCGGCAGTAAAATCAATGTATAAATAACACAAATGAACAAGTGAACAACCATAATGCAATTATTGACCACTAACTCACTAAGCAATTGTCTATAGTCGATGTAGCTTGTAGGTGAATGTGAACTATAAACACTTATAAAAAGCTTCTGTAATGCTTCTAGATAAGTATATGTAGGATAAGTAACAATTTCTTTTAACTAACAAGGGCATATATAGCTCTCATGTGTATTGAATACACCCTACTTCATGAGAGTTGGTTGTAAATAAAATGATTGAATTGCGCATGTGTAACTTAAAAGGGCAAAAAAGCCTAAAGATACATTTGTTAAATCATTTGATTAAGAAATGCAGGCAAAATGAAGTTTGAATAAGTGAATGACACATAAGAACAATGAAATATAATTGTCCAAATGAAGCTTCAGTATTGCTTCTAGATAAGTATATGGAGGGATATGTAATTCCTTTTAACAAAATCTAATATAGCTTTCATCTCTACTTGATTATAGTCTTATACCACACTTCATCATAGTTGATTTTTAATAATATGATTGAATTGTGCACGCATGGACTTAAAAGGGCAAAAAGGATAAAAGATACATTTGTTTCTGCAATATAATCAACTTTATAAAAAGTGCGGGCAAAAGGTATGCAAAAATTTGCTCACACTATAACAACTACTGTCAGCAAATCATGCCTAAACTTGGTCAACTTAAAAATTGTCCAAATTATCCGAACAAAATGTTATTTCTGCCTTTCAGATTGTTACTGTTCTATACTAGTAAACATAATTGAGTACAAGATAAAAACATTTAAGCAAGTCCAAGCAAAATGAGCACAACATAAAAGATATGCATACCAATCACTTCTACTACTGTTGCTGATTATTTGGTGGAGGCGGCATGCCCGGGCGAGGCGGTCCAAACCCCTGAATCTGCGCACCAGGGGGAGGCATTCCAGGACGAACAGGCGGTGGCGGACCGGGCAACCCAGGCCTCACTCCCCCAGGCGGTGGCGGACCCCTCATCATCTGCGGGGGCGGAACCATAGGCCGTTGCCCATACTGCCCGGGAGGCGGAACCGGAAACTGCCCAGGCGGCCGCTGCGCAAACTGAACCGGCATCTGCGGAGGCAGTCCACGCGACATCTGAGGCGGAGGCGGTCCACCTTGTCCAGGAAACTGCATTTGCCCCGGCCGAATAACAGGCGGTTGAGGATAACTCATCGGCGGTCTAGAAATCTGCGGCTGCATCATCCCGGGCGCCGGTCCACCGATTCCCCTCACCGGTCCGGCTAAACCGGGTTGCGCCTGAACCAATGGCGCGGTCGGAATCCCACGGCCGGCAGCACGGCCGACACCCGGACCGGCTAAAGAACCGGCTCCAACGGCTTTAGCCCGGTTTTCATCCGGCGGCGGTGGGCCTTCAACAGTCATGGAGATAACTTCTTCGCCACGTAATAAGACGAGGCCGAGAGTGCGGCGGTCTTCGCGTTCTTCGTTGTTTTTGGAGCCTTTGGGCGGTGGGAGCTTACGGAACTCTTCGCAGTCGCCGATGACGAGGTTCATGTGGCGGTCGAAGGCCATGAACTTGCCGACTAGCTGGCGGCCGTCTTGGATTGTGATGCGCATCCGGTAGTTGATGAATTGGAGCATCTTTGAGCCCTTTGACATCGACATTGTTACGGTTAGGGTTTCGTGTTTGGTGATTTGGGGGTGGTGAGAGAATATGAGTGTTAGGGTTTTAAGAGCGTTGTTTGTTTAAATGTGAGAAGAATGTAAGTTTTGAAATGAGTCCTTTATGTTTTGTAATTGTCTGTAGTTGTCCCTGTAATTTAACCTTTTACAGTTACGATTTATTTATAATTATAAAAATAAATATAAACCATTGTACATGATGGTGTATTTAGTTAGAAAATACTTTTTACGATGGTTACATACTTCTAAATTACGTATTATCATACCACTTTTCACCCCTAACAAGTAACACCAACAAACATTATATATTTTTGTAAAATTAAATATACGGACCCACCTATTTGTTGTTCACTTGAATAACTAGTTAAAAATATCTTGTTATAACGCCCGGTTACAGATCTTGAATATCTAGTATGGATGGGTTGAAAGTTACAAAACCCAACTTTTTTTCTTCATTCTTCTAAGTTTCAGGTCGGCAATCCGGTTCGGGTTAGGTCAAACAATAATTCCAAGCCCTAACCTACCAAATTGGAAGAAATACAAAACGGTGAAATGCGAATTGTCGAACCTAGTCTCTACTTGCTTACACTGACTATTTCAATTAATCGATTTCACAATATACGAGCCATTTCCGAACCTCAAGCCTCAGTGGACAACCACAATGCCCAATCAATCGATTAATAGATTTCACACCCAAATGATTTCACCGATTCACCTGTTTGCTTCTCAGCTTCTGTTTTGACTTTTACGCCGAACCTAACAAGTCAGTAAGTCACACAGTACCCAGTGCATAACAGAAACTCTGCTTGTTGTTGTGTTCTAACACCGACTAGATGGTTGGGTTGCATTTTGGGCTTAATGCTTATTTATTTATTTTTTTAACTTTATTTTGGCTCGGTTTTGGGCTTGGTCTTGTGGAGTTTTATTTCTTAGTCTTTCTTTATTTTTACGTTTATTCGTTCTTTGGCTTTACACAAACTTTATTTTTTTTTTAAATTCAAGGCTGGCTCTGACACAAATAATATGGATGGGCCAGACTCAAATAACTTGGCTGGACCAGACTTAATACTACATTTTTTTTTATTTTTCCGAAAAAACTACATTGCTGAGAAATGTGGTGGGGTCGCAGCCCACTTTGCCCCAAAGAAAATCCGCCTAGTATAGCACTTGATCTAAGTGCATGTTGTAGGAGTTTTGGACATCACATATCACAAAAATCATTTATCGAATAATACCGATACCAAAAGTTTCTTTGCAAAGAAAGAAAATTTGTTTTCGGTATATTCAAAGTATGAAATTCGATTTCCGTGTTAAAAATTTAACCAAGTGATTTTATTATGTAGGTGCTAAATCGAAACAAATGTTGGGGTGAAACGTAACAATTTACAGGCACGGTTATGATAGTTATGGTGTAATTGCAACACTTACAATCAGTATCAAAAATTGTATTTTCGTACCAAATAAAGCTACAGAAGGTGTAACATTTCGGGTTTTTATCGTATTCGGTTGTCATTATTGGAACGTTATTCGGATCTTAATATTTTATAAAACCTTGCATTATGAGTTATTAAGTTTCCTTATGTTCACTTTTAGCCCTCCATGTTCTAACTACTTATTATTCTTTAATCCTTATAAAACAAGTTTCAATATTTATCAAGAATACAAACTAGGAGGACCATATATGCCATTTTTGAAACCTGCTCAACCTTGAACGCCGGAGCGCTTGCGCGGCCAGCCGTGCGGCGCCGTGGGGTGGCTGTGCAGATCAGATCGTTTATTCTTGGTTCGTAAACTCGTTTAAGGCATGAAATCGTGTATTTTAGGCATATTAGCAAGAAGTAAGGACCAAGAAACCGTCTAGTAACTGAAATGTACTTTATAATTCATTCCTTATCAATCAAGACTCAATCTTTATGAAAATATTCAGTGATCTTTTCATTAAAACGTGATTCTTGCTTAAACGGGCCAAAAAGCCTCTAATTAGTTTGTTTAGCCTTTTCTATATAAACAAGTCATAAACCCCTACCACAAATCTTTACACAAACCCTAATCTTCATCCTCCAGCCGTCCATACTCTCTGCCACTCTCGTTTCTCTCGGTTTTTGAGTGTTTCGTTGAAGAACCGTTCATTAAACGGTTGACTTTGCATGCTTAACGACCATTGACTCGATATATCTCATCATTCGTGCACATTTCGGGTAAGTTGTAAACTGAGTTTTTGTTCATAAACATCTGCTAGTCGATAAACTTCAATCAATTTCTGAGATTTAAGGGTATTGACTGGTCAATTGCTTTAAAACCGATGAAGGGTAAAACAGTCAACAACTTTGACTTCATGTTTTCTCATACTTCTGGTCGGATTCAATGTTCGGTCCAGAAGACTTTTCTTCTAGTAATTAAATTTTAAGGGGTCTGACCAAAACCCGACTCCCGACTCAAAGTTCGGATTCTGGTCAGACTCGACTCGTTTAAACATTAAAATCGACATAACTCGAGTTATACTTACCCGTTTGGATTGATTCCAGCGGAAATAGTTTCGCTTTTACTTATACTTTCATACCGTTAAGTTTCAGGTTCTGTTGATTATCTTCGTTCGGCGCGTCAATCGGAAGATTCTTCGTTTATTTTTAAAATCATATTAACTCGCTTAATACTTAAGGTGAGTTTGATCATTCCCCTTTTTATCAACTGTTTTCAAACGTTTTGAGGGCGTATACGTACTTAAAGTATTTGTATCATATATATCTTAATCATTAGCAAACGTTGTATTGTGTGTGAATTGCTAGACATAATTGCTATTTGAATACATGTTTAATTTACGCATTCGGAGAGGTCCACCATATTCTCATTATAGTATGATCATACGATCGTCTAGTTTCAACCGGCGCCCGATTCGCTTGGCAATGGTTCGCTTGACACTTTATTTGCTCATTTGTTTGGTTTATTTACCACTTTATCTACGTTTTGCTATCTTTTCATATTACATATTATTGCAAAACCTAATGACTTGCTCACTCAACATATTTGTTGATAAACCTATTGTATTTTCTACGTATATGCAAGTTATCGTATGAATTGAAGACTTGGAGTTTTGGATTGCTAGATGAGACCATAGGACTTATCAAGAACTATTTTATTTTAATTTAAATTATGGATTAGTTCTTTTATTGTTATGGATTCTTGTTGAGTGAATTGCTATTTTTGGATATTTTGGTTATTTGAAATAAAATCAATTATTAGATATTGTCACCATATTTTTGCATGATAGTTACCTCGAGCTATGAGCAATCATGCTCACGCCCCGGCATTTCCGCATTAGGTTGGGGTGTGACAGAAGGTCCAAAAGCCGATACAGACCTTTTATGTCACTGCTGAACTTCAATGTCGTTAACTATCAAACTTATAAATTACTAACAAGCTTCAAAGTTATCGTCGGCCCTTTAGTTTGCTATCAAACAATAGTGATGAAGTTGCTACCCAAGGAGAAACAACTAGCTGCTTTATATCAATATTTTTTGTATTTATTATTATTATTATTTTTCTTAGATCTAATGTTGTTCTAATGAAGTACCTTTTTGGCAACCACTTGGTTTTGATAGGGCGCTGCGCCTGACCTACTAAGGGGCGGTGCACCTTGGAGCCCTTTCATGGTATCAAAGCCATAGAGATCCTTAGTATCGAAGTCGCATAACCTTATGTAAGTATATACCCCACACCTCATAACTTGTACCAATGTATACCGAGGTTTCTCATTTGGTCTACAAGTAAATCTCGATTGCCTGATGACACCAAAAATAACCAATACATGTTGTGTATTCTCCAAGTGTACTACCACCATTATCTTTGGTGACAACAAATCAATCACTACCGCCACCACTGTCATCAGTTTGAATTGAAACAACATCATTATCAGCATGGCCGAGTTCCCCTTTAGGATATATAATTAAGGATTGTGTTAGGGTCCTTGTGAGGAACCCGGTTTAGGAGAGAGGAGGCAGACAAAATTGCATGTGTGTTTTTGATTAGTTATGATGTTAATTTATTCTCTCTATATACACACACAAGGGGAAACCCTTTATTAGCTAGTAAGGGTAATATAACTCATCAACAATTACCAAACTAATATATAATAAGGTATAATTAATTAATTTGATCTATTATCATATAAATGAAAATGATGGACATATAAAAAATATATTTATTCTTACATTCTCCCATTTGACCGAATAATCATTTATTATAAGTATTAGATAAGCTTGATCAGGAGTTAACACTCATTTTAGCTTTAAACTTAAACTGGAGCAGAGAAATACAGTCATTGAATTGAACATCAGCTCAAGACCCCCATTAATTATACTTTAGTCCTTATTTAAAACCTAAGCAGTTATGTTCAAAATTTTCAAGTAAGCCCTTAAGAACATTTGACTTGTATAATAATTTATCTATATGCCATTATGCATGCAGAACATATTAAGAGACGTACAAAATCAAAACTGAGGAAAATTAATAATTAGTCATTCATAGTACGATATGCAATTATATATGGTCATTAGCAATCCCCTTTAATTATTAAGCGCTTACATAAGACTTATGGGTGGTAGACTTTTAGTTATCGAATCCTTACGCATATCATGAATGTATTCGATATGAAAATTTAGTTTCCTCATTTCGTTCATATACAAAAAATTAATTTCATATTGAAAATTTAGTTTCCTCATTTCGTTCATATACAAATAATTAATTTCATATTGAAAATTTTAATGCAGCATCTCTTGAACTGTTACTATTTGAGAAAATATGGTAGCTGACTTTATCATAGTAAGTCTTCAATATATAATTTATATGGAGTTAATAAACTTATGAGTCCACTGATAATTTTCAACATTTATTGCTAATTACATTGTGATTAATCAACATATTATGCCATTATAACTTAGTTTGTTTTTATCAGCTCATTATTACTCCTCCATCATATAGATTTATCTGCTGACATAAGAATATATCTTGAAAATTACATTTTGTTATCTTTGACTATACCAAAATTTAGAGTAATCAACCAGTTTGAATTCTCTCTTTTTTCTTTAAATTATAGTCTTTCGTTTCCTTTAAAGATATTTTAATACTTTTTAAGATGCTTCACATTAATCTAGACATATCTAGTCTGTTGCAATTTTGAGTAATATCTGAACAAGTATAGATTTGAACCTACATAAGGCTTCTACTTAATGAAGCGCAAGAAAATAATATCATTGATCTTATTATCCTCTAAAGGAGAACAATATTGTTTGTTGCATGCGTAAGGACCTATTTAAGGTAAAACTTATAGAACAAAACTAACGTCCCTTTGGATCTATCTCAGAATGTTATGATATCTATCACGTAAGGATATCTCTGAGATCTATCATATCAAAGTATGCATGAGTAATGTTTTGACTTATGTAATACTTGTCAAAAGAATGCCATCTATATAAGGACAAGTTTGTTTTAGTTTCTTCCACTAATCTTGAGGTAGGCACATTAAGGACACTTGCCGGTTAGTAGTTTTAGTTAAGTTTGAGAATTTAAAATTATTACTTAGTGTCTAGATTATCTTATTTTAGATAATAAATTATGTAACTACTTTTAGCACATCAAGGTGCTGCAATTAAAATTTCGTTATGAAATCAATTATTCATTTATGAGCGAAATGAGGAAACTAAAAGTCTATCACCCATAAGTCTTATGTAAGCGTTTAATAATTAAGACGAGATTACTAATGACCATGTATAATTGCATATCGTACTATGAATGACTAATAATTAATTTTCTTCAATTTTGATTTTGTACATCTCTTAATATGTTATTATGCATGCGTAATGATATATAGACAAATTATAATACAAATCAAACATTCTGAAGGGCTTACTTGAAAATTTTAATCATAAATACTTAGGTTTTAAATAAGGACTGCATTATGATTAGTGGAGGTCTTGGCCTGATATTTAATTCAATGATTGTATTTCTCTGCTCCAGTTTGAGTTTAAAGCTAAAATGAGTTTTAACTCCTATTCATGCTTATCTAATTACTTATAATAAATGATTACTCAGCCAAACGAAAGATTGTATGATTAAATATATAATTATATATATTTATATGTGACCATTATAATCATTTATATTATAATAGATCAAAATAATTAATTATACCTTATTATATATTAGCTTGGTAATTGTTAATAAGTCAAATTACCCTTACTAGCTAATAAAGAGTTTCTTCTTGGGTGCATATATAGAGAATATGCTAATATCATAACCTAATCTCACACACATAAAAAATTCATGTGTCTCCTCTCTCTCTCTCTCTCTCTCTCTCTCTCTCTCCTAAAACAGGGTTTCTCTCAAGAATTCTAACCCCATCCTTAACTATACACCCAAAGGGGAACTCGACCAAGTTGACAATCATGTCATCTACGACCTTCTCTGATGCGGTTACTAACCTTCATGTGGTAACATGCACGCCTATAATTATAGGTTTATCATATTATCATGTTTTTCCATTACTAACATTAACAACTGATCAACAAAATACCATTTCCTAGTTGTAGACAAACTCAAATAATATTTTTAAAGCCACAATGAGAAGAAGCCATTGTAAAACCTAATCTATACATCTAAATGTAACCTGACTTGGATATAAAAAGGTATCAATCAAACACTGTATCCAAACATCTAATGTAAACCAACCAACCAACCGTCATAAATCAAGTAGATTATTGATTTAAGACAATAACTCGAATCATATCACAACACACAAGTAATCTGAAAAAAGAGCCAAACTCTTAAACTCGATATGTCACCATTAAATATATATGAAGTCAACAATATTGGTATTTAGGCTTGACTATTTGCTTACATGTTAAAACAATAGACACTTGGAATCTAAAGAGTTAAGTCAGCCAAAAATCTTTATGGTTGATGTCCCCATGATCAATCATTTAAAAACCCAAACGTGGGTGCTACATGTTTAGACGCGTTGCTTGTGGGAGGTGCTAAATTTCAACATGAGGTGCCCATCAAAGGACAGGTGCATAAAGTCTCCTACAAGTGTACAATTATTTAATGAATACATATTGTAAAATATTGATTGTTAACATAAAAACGCTCAATTGAAAATTAATTATTGATGTGGAATTAATTAGTTTTAACTGTCTAAATTACTATATGTATCTTTATATGTTACAAACAATTAAGTATGTAATTTAATAGTTACTAAACAAGGGATATGATGTAATAGTTACTCTTTACTGTTTTTATTATTATGTATGTTGTATATATATTGATGATATATATGGTGTTAATTAAAGGGCAAAATTGACATTGAAATATCTGAAGATTGCTTGGGACACGCAAATGAATATTGACAACATAAGCGTTGATGACGGGGATAGCCCGATTACAGATCCAAAGCGAGTAAGCGGATTACCTAATGAGCTTTGGTTGTTAAACGGTTGGATGCTTAGAAGCTTCATGATATGACGTGAACAATACTTATCAGAAATGCCAACTCTTTTTCTCTGAAAAAGGAGTGACCAACTTATATACATAACTGTGATACAAGCCTCAAGAAAGTAGTGTTAACCCTTTCATAGAAAAGGGTCAAACCCTGCAACCCAGAAAGAGTAGATAAGCTACTAAGCTTTAATTTCCCGTTCAAGGGATTGAGCTGGCTTTACATCTCAACTTGAACAGAAACACTCCACTATAAAAGAAGGACTTAGGCCCTATAGGTATTCATTCATACTCGCTTCTGTAGAGGTATGGTACTAAACCCGGCTCACGACCTTAATGTATTATGTTTGGGCTTACTTTATTATATGGACTAATACAATATCATTGGGCTGAGGGGGTTTTGTGGAGGTAACCCTAACTGGGCTAGGCCCATTAGGGTACCATGATGGTGGCCATGAGGCTCCCTATATAAGGAGGTCTCCACCTCCTTATTAAGGGTTGGTCATGCTCAATAAGAGCCACCACCATAACCATTTTTGTGTCTGTAAACAAGAGATCCTCGAGATTTCTTAGCAGTCACCTCCACACCCCCGAAAAGCCATTGCAGGTCTCAGGCAACCGGAGAAGAAGATCAAGACGTGGTTCGTTCATCTCGAAGACCCGGGAACATCGTCATGGATCAGGTCAGATTCATTTCATGTTTCTACAGCTTCAATACTTACACTTATACCCTTCTCTCTTGTTTATCTCCTTTAAAAAACATATTAACTTATTCTAAGCCCAAATATTGATTGCATGAGACCCCAACTGCCAACTTGCAGTGAGCTAATGGCTGTACATCTTAGCAGGAACCGTTTAAGCTATCAAAATCCCAGGTCGTCTAAACCATCCGTGGTCCATTCTTTGTTGTAACAACAAGCATGAATCTATCTTAGCATTGATTTTAAGCACAAACAAGTCGAATCATTTGCTATATCAAACTTGATTATCCTTGCGAACATGAATATTCTTATATAGCTATAAAAATAACATATATTATCTTATATATAATTATAACCAACAAAATGAATAGAGATCAAACTTATACAATTACTTAAGAGCTTCGTCTGAATTTTTTTAATTAAAGAAACTAAACTCGAGAAAGTTATGTCCAACTCAACTCGTGTAAACTCACGTCTAACATATCTAATTGTAACAAAAAATTAATCAATAGTTAAATACTTTTGTTTGTTCCATATTTAAAAATGTTGTGACTTGATACCAAGTTAACAAAAAAGTTAAACTGCTAAAAAAGATATATAATTATGGAAAAAAATTTATATTACTTTCATAAAGTTAATTTAAAAAAGAAAAGAAAAGTAGAAAACACAACATCAGTTCTTTTTCAGGCAATAATACAACATATGGTTGAATTAAAAGGCTTGCAAATTAAATTATTTTTATATTTTTTATTTTGAAAATAAGCAACTTTGATTAAAGTTTAAACAGCTAAAAGGTTTAAAGTGTTTATTGTGAACAGCTACATATTCTCTTCGTCATATTATTACTATTTTAGTATCTCTATGAAACGATTTAACTAAGATCTAATTTATGAGACTCGAATGGATACCAATTTAATAAGGATAAACACCTGACGACCCAATATTATTAGGTCAAAATGCCATTGGCAAAGTAGTGATCTTCTAAATATGTATAATGCTTAAAGTAGCATCTATTACACCTATTTTAACTTAAGAACTTAGAAACACGATCAACATGTAAATTGTAAACATAAAAATGAGAATTAGCGCGGACATAATACTAAGTTTTGGTAATCTAAATTTCATACATGATTATTTCACGCAACCACACCCAAAAGCCTGAGATGTCATTTTCCCATTCAATATATGCTATTAGAATTGTCCAAATAGCTTGTGGGCAGAAATTTGCTTGAAATTGACTCCGTTTATATACTAGCTGAGCTAAGGTTGGATTACTTGTACTGACTTCCATTTTAAAATATTTTGTATCCTCAACTCTCCATAAAAATTTTGTCTTTACGCTGAATTCTAAAATTCTAACCGATCTAAACCGAGCTGAGGTAGTTTTATTTATAACCGAAACGAGTTGAACTGGTTCGGATTTAACTTGATTTAATATTTGAGTTGAGCTCGAGCTCGACTGGTTTGACCCGGCTTGTGAAGAACCTACTCATTACCCGTTGGGTTTACGGTGTCTAGTATGTCCATTTTATGATATTATGTGATTAAAGAATTAATATTAGATTTCCCATTACCCAAACGTTGATCTTATACACACACCATAAAACGATTTAAAAAATATCAAACAGCGAACCAAATTTCAACAAATTCCATACTTTTAATAATTTGAACTTTCTGACAATCTTAACATGCTATATGTTATATATTAATAGAGGTGGGATTCGATATAAATAAAATTAACATACTAAACATAAAAATAGCTAAAGTAATTAAATTTTGAATTAGAGTGATTATGTTATAAAAATAATATAGTGTAATATTAATTACTCTAGTTCAAAGGTTATAGTGTAATAACAATTACTCCAGTATTAACATAATTAATCTAGTTATTTATACAATTTTCACAATAAAAATCATTTATATCTGATCCAAACCTTATATTAATATATTCGGTTTCTTTAAAGGTAAATTATAGATAAATCATAGATGAGTTTGAGTAATACCTATTCGGGTAGTAGTAGAGTACCATATCATTCCCCTATCCCACAAGTAATACTAATTCGTACTCCGATCTATCTACATCCGTACTTGAAAAGGACCTATATATATGTCTTTGTTAATACGATTATTATAAATTTATTAAACAAAATAAAACAAATTGTTATAAGTAGCACCAAGCACCCCTAACATTTGTCACTTTGTGTTTAATTTTAATCTCGCTTTCAAAGACTTTCCCTCCTTCCTTCCCCACTAAACCTCATCTCCATAACTCCATATATAAACTCATCATCCTCTTTTGTAACTTACATAAGTTTGGTGAGCTAAATTCCAGCTGTCACGTTTCCATTTTTATGCATTCCATCTTCTTATTAACTCTCTCATTTTAATCAGCTTTTCGACAATATGCGCGTGCTTGGAGCCTTGTAGTTCTTCGATTTAATTGACGAGTCACATAGCTCAGCATATGGTATTTCATTCTTTTCTTAATCCCCTTCTGTTTTTATTGATTACTATGAGTTTAACCCTTTGTTAATTGTTGATTATGCCGTCTACAACCAAGGGCGGACCTACTCTTGTGGTATGGGGTTGGTTGTCACCCGTGAAACCTTTTTTTAGAACTATTATTGTGTAAATATTCCTAACCGACCCCTGTGAGTATATATATAAATAATAGTCAATTGAGAAAACTCCAACCTCTCCTAGAAAATTATTGTATATAAATTTGTGTTCATCGTTTTAATTAGGTTTTGTTGATTTATTGATCTTAATTTATGGTTTAACTAAAGTTGTTCTGTGTGATCTTACAATATATTTGATGTGACAAAGTTTTGATTTCGATATCATACGTTCTCATATATTAATCTGAACTTCTACGAAGTTGTTATTTTTATTTATTTATTTATTGGTTAATATGAAATGTAATATGCTTTAACTCGTCAAAAGTATTTTAAAAGATAAAGTTCATGCTTTTAATGGCATGACTCATTGACAACCAAGCTTCGTAAGATGGAAACCATGAAAATTTCAAAAGCCAATTTGAAGAGAATACTGATGAACATGTGCTCTAGTATGTTATCGTTGTCATTTAAATAATTTATAATGAATAAATATTATCAATATACACACACATATATTTCGAAAATAAAGCGTGTTTTTTCGGGTTTTTTTTTTTTTTTTTTTGCATTAATAGGTGGTTTAGTAAGAACAAAAATGGTTTCTTAAAACTAGTTGTGAAAGTAAGCGATTCGCTTGTTCAAAAGAGCGAATTTACCAAAGTTGCTCCTAGGGGATTTGAAATCAACTATAAAAAAAAGTTAAGTTTTTGTTTTGTTTTGTTTTTTTTTGGATATTTCGTTTAATATATAACTTAATTTTTCTCTAATAACTTGTAATATTAATTTTGTAAAAATCAAAATATATGATTTTGTCTTTATATCTCTTCTTGTACGTGTAGATATAAATTTTATTGAAGCCAAGCACATTTAAAAATAATGCACTTTGCTCTTGTGAATATATTATGCTGGGTATATGTTAAATAAAATAGTATAAATAATCAAGTTGTTGGATTGTTCAAATAAATATCCATACTTTTATTGGCATGATTCATTGACAACTAAAAGCTTCTGTGAGATGGAAGCCATGAACATTCAAAAGTCAAATATGAAGAGGATATTAAACATTAAACATGTGCTCTAGTGAGTTAATTATTGTTTCGTTTTATGATTAAAATATCATAATATATATTGTAAATAAATGATAACCCGAACAAACTATACATTAGTAATGTGCCTAAACTGCTATCTATGGTCACATATGTTTGAAATTTTATTATTTATGGCTACTGAATCATGCTAAACCAATGGTTATTTTTCAGGCAATGAAGGCCATGAGATGCTTCTCCTTCTCTTCATCCTCCCATGGGGAAAGAAACAACGACACGAGGACCGCAAAGTCAACCCCGGCCCATTCTTCTCCTTGCATATCCAACGGTCAAGACGATCAAAAGAAATCGAGCTCTGAGTTTACTTCACATGACAACTCGGATGTTAGCACCGAGTCCTCAGCCAGGACTTCTTTCGCAAGTTTGAGTCAAAGACGGAGTCGTAATAGTAACAGTAATAATAATAATTTAAGAGAGTTTACCTTTGCTGAGCTAAAATCAGCCACAAGAAACTTTAGCCGCGCCCTCGTGATTGGAGAAGGTGGTTTTGGATGTGTGTATCGTGCGGTTCTTAGAACCGCAGATGGTTCAAGCAAAAAGATAGATGTTGCTATCAAACAACTTGGCAGAAGAGGGCTGCAGGTTAGTTAGTTAGTTAACAACCTTAAACTATATGTTTGTGTCGGACTAAGTTGTGTGTTTATTTACAAATGATCATAATGTTCCAATTTTGGATGTTTCTTAGGGTCATAAAGAATGGATTACAGAAGTGAATGTTCTCGGGTTCGTTGACCACCCGAACCTGGTCAAACTGGTGGGATATTGTGCTGAAGATGATGAACGAGGGATCCAACGTCTTCTCGTGTATGAATATATGCCAAACCGGAGTATGCAAGATCATTTGTCTAGCAGGGTTCGAACACCTGTTCCATGGTCAACACGGCTGAGAATCGCACAAGATGCTGCTCGAGGTTTAGCTTACCTCCATGAAGAAATGGAATTTCAGGTACCCTTATGAAAACAAAGTCAAACTACTTTGACTTTTTTAATTATGGGATTTATTGGTTAAAACATTGTGTTATGTTGATCCAGATAATCTTTAGAGATTTCAAATCTTCAAACATTTTGTTAGACGAGAACTGGAACGCGAAGCTTTCAGATTTTGGATTGGCTAGGCTTGGCCCGTCAGACGGTCTAAGCCATGTCTCAACAGCCGTACGTTTACTGGTTAATTTTTTTAATGTGATCATTATATCATTATACCGACATTCTTGTAACCATGTATTATGTTTCTTGATCCGAACAGGTAATTGGAACAGTTGGATATGCAGCACCAGAATACATCCAAACCGGACGCCTCACATACAAGAGCGATGTTTGGAGTTATGGAGTGTTTCTATATGAACTTATAACAGGTAGGAAGCCGTTGGATCTCAACCGGCCCAAGCACGAGCAAAAGCTATTGGATTGGGTTAGACCGCACATCTCTAGTGACTTAAGAAAATTTCAACAAATTTTAGACCCTCGGCTCGAGGGAAACTATTCTCTAAAATCTGCACAAAAGCTAGCTGCGGTGGCTAACAAGTGCTTGCTTAAACAACCAAGAATGAGGCCGAGAATGAGCCAAGTGTTGGATATGGTGAACCAGATTGTGGAAGCTGATATGGCGAGTCCGGAAACACCATTGCCGCCATTCAAGACCGCCTCGACACCAAATGATGGCGGTTGTGAGAAGTCGATGAGGGAGGGGTTGAAGAGAAGGCTCGTTGATCCTGTCATTGGAGAGAACAAGTGGTTGGTTTGTTTGACTGGGAATCCTAAGCTCGTGCAAACTAATTAAATTCGAGTGTGTTGTGTAAGCGTATGATCACGAAAACGAACTACTTATGAATGTAACCGAATAAGATATAACGTTATTATTGTTACTTTCATGCAATACTACAATGTTATCATGTTTTGTTAGATATTTAGCAAACTAACAAGTTACACAAGAACAATTGCTTGCAGTGGAACAATGGTTAGGAGGAGCTAGGGAAATCAAAATAAATAAGCCTTATATTATTTTTTGAATCACATATTTAAACAAAAGATTTTATTATTCACACACTTATTATGTAGGTAATAATAAATCACAATTTCTAAAAACTAAAAATATTGGTATCTCTAATCAAACGACCATTTACCAAATGTTGAAGTAGAAAACTACTACTACTACTTTAATACTTTGTGGATTTAAATTTGACAATCTAAACTTATGTTTAAATTTGATTCTCTTTTATGATTTTATTTAAATCTAATAGGGTTAGGTTTAAATAAGAAGTTTGATTTTTCTAAGAAGTTTAGGAAGGAGGGTATTTTGGTCTTAGCACTTTAATATCAAAACTCACTTACTTTAATCTCAAAACCCACTTAAATTAATTTCAAAAACCCACTTACATAAAACCTACTTACATCTTCACTCGTCTCCTTCAACCACCACCACTCCACCACCCACCGCCACCACAACCGTCACTCAACCGCCGTCACCTCGCCGGAAAAGTTTATGGAAATTTCGCCGGAAAATTCATCGGAAAGTCACCGGAAACAACCCTCGAGAAATTTCGCCGGAAAAATCGCCGAAAAATGCACCGAAAAGCCGCCGAAAAAAGTCATCCGAAAACGGCCGCCGAAAAAAACACAATGGAAAACACTATGAAAAACACAATTTAAAAAACACAATGAAAAAAAAAACACAATAAAAAACACAATGGAAAAAAAAACACAATAAGAAAAAAAAACAAAATTTTTTAAAACACAATTTTGATAAAACACAATACGTAAAAAACCTAATTTTTTAAAAAAATTTTATATTACAATATGGTACTCATATAAAAGATAAAAAGACACTCGTTATTATAGTAAAGTTGTTTTTTTAATAAAAACGTCGTAAAAAAAAGTTATGGACGTTTTAAAATGATGGGGGAATTTGGCATGTGTCTTGCATGTGAAGAGAGAAAGTCAACAAATGTGTTATTCCTTTTATGCCCTTCCTCTTATTTTCACACATGATTTCCACCTAAACTAATATTAACCATCCATGCTCAAAATCAATAAACAAGATTACTTCTTATCCTTCATACAAAAACTATACTTTCTATTATAACCTAACCCTTATCTAATAACCTACTCTTTCTATATTTTAGGCAACATAAAAAAATAATTCAATTATAAAAACCAAATCGACTTCACAAATTTTTTGAATATTGGTTACAAACCGAAGCCGATTTTTGGTCAACTGGTCAAAGCCAGTCATTATCTAATATCAACGACTAGTTACGGTTCCTAACTGGTTTCGGCTTATAACCAATTCGATTATTAACCGGTTAACTGATAATCACCTATTGAAATTAACCATGTTAACACTAACCTTATTAACCTGTGCTTGGTTAACCAATTCTTAACCGGTTTCTATGTGAAAATATCTAACTAGTCCCCAACAGTCAGTTCTTATCGGTTTCTTCCATATCAGTTAAAACCAATTTCAGTAACCGGTTAAAATGTGCATCCAGCTATCATAATTGGACCTACCTTCCAAAGTTTCAAGACTATTAACTTTCAGAGTGCCCAGTTTTGCATAATCGCCTCTGTTTCTGCCCACAATATCACCCACAACGTCAAAACCCCCGTTAAATCCGATGCTAATTCGACGACTGTGCACCACAATCCCATATTCCAAGCTCAACCCATTATTCCTCACCGAAAAACCCACCAACCCTTTACTCGTCTTCACCCAATTCACCCCCAATTTCAAAACCCCCAAATCAATTTCAATCTCAACCATGTCCGACAACCGCCGACCCGCCGCCCCAATTCCGTCGCCGGAAACCGCCGACGGGACCGAACTTTACCGGTCACTGGAAACCACCATGGGCTCATCATTCAGCTCTGAGCCTTTGGCGCCAAATCCAAGGCCTTTGGTTATTGTTATTAGTGGCCCAAGTGGTGTGGGCAAAGACTGTTTGATAAAATGCCTGAGAGAAGCCAGGAGTAATATTCACTTTGTTGTGACCGCACGAGTCGGGCCATGAGACCCGGTGAGGTGCATGGTAAAGATTATTATTTTGTAACCAAAGATGAGTTTTTAAAAATGGTAGAAGATGATGAGCTTTTGGAGTATGCATTGGTGTATGGGGATTATAAGGGGATACCGAAGCAGCAGATTCGGGATTATATGGCGAAAGGGTATGACATTGTGTTGCGGGTCGATATTCAGGGCGCGTCGACGCTGAGGAAGATTCTTGGGGATTCTGCGGTTTTCGTGTTTCTGGTGGCGGGGAGTGAGAGCGAGCTGGTTATGAGGTTGATTGATAGGAAGACGGAGAGTAAGGAGTCGTTGCTGGTGAGGGTTGCTACGGCTCGGGAAGAGTTGAAGCAGATGAAGAATTTTGATTATGTGGTGGTGAATGCGGAAGGGAAGTTGGAGAGTTGTGTTAAGATGGTGGAGTCGATTATAGATGCGGAGAAAGCGAAAGTCGTGCAGAGGAGAGTGATGGTTTAGATGCATTAACAATGTATGTTTTTTGGACCTTTGGTTTCATATGGTTTTTGGTTGATTGGTTAAGTGAATGCTTGTTAAACTGGTTTTTTGTATGTGTTCATTTGCTCTAAGTTGATGAGTTTCGAGTCTTGTCATGTTTTGATTGCTTCCTGAATGCAGAAACTGGTTTTACACTGCTTTGAATCTATAAAATTTTTGTTATCTTGCTTTAAGAATGATCTGAATCATGCTGCTACAACAAAACCAGTAAACCGTAAGGTGTAAACGAGACAAGTTGAGATCGGCTTGCTAAAAGCTCGAAAAGAGTTGTGCTTGAACGAGCCTATGCTTTATATATTGTTATATAATATATTAAATTAAATATATATATATTTACAATTACTACTATAATTATATATAAAATTATGTTAAAAGTAACTAAATAATATGTATTATGTCATATATAAAAATTGTAGTTAAACTATATATAAGAAATAGTTATAAATGTGTATACAGGGTAAGGTTAAAATGAAAACCCACTTGAGTTGTGAAAACCCGCAAAAACCATATGTAACATCGTTTTTTTTTGTTACATGTAATATATGTTGTAACATTTAATACAAAACATCGAAACATAAAAAAAATGTTTTGCTGTTTTTTAACATTTTTTTACTAATTTTTATATATGTTTTCAGAAGAGAGAAAAAGTTATATTTATATTTACAATTTTTATTCACTTTAATTGTGGACCACAAGATTTAAACATTAATTAAAAACATCTGGTTGAGAATGAGTTTCTAGAGTTTTCATAACTCAAGTGGGTTTTTATTTTATACTTAGCCTGTGTATATATTAGTTATAGTTAGTAAAGACTAAAATAGCCGATCTTGAGCTTGAAATCTCGAGCCAAGCTCGAGCTTTAGAAATAAGCACAGAACACCTGAGTTTGAGCCTAGGCGAGTTTGGGCTCGGCTCGGCTCGGTTCGGATCGTTTACACCCACCATAACATACATAGAGGGAACACGTATACTCGGTCTGATTCTCAGTTGTAATATAACAAACGTTGTTCTTGATTCAGTCCAAAATAGGATATTGATAACTTGTGAACAGAGTGTCATACAAGTTTTAAAACAAGAACAAGAAACACCATTATAAAAGCTGTTGAACGATCTCAGATAACCTTGTGTATGTTCCAAACATTGGTGAGACAATGCCGATTGCAATGATCAATACGCAAAGCGATACCTACCAACCAAACAATCAAATGGAAGAGTAAGAATGAAAGTATGTTTGTTTTAAGGGAAGTGTATTTGATACCTGAAAGCGAGCTACGTTTCCTTTGACTATGCGCAGAAAACAACCACAAGGAAATATCAATGACTGGAACAAAAAAATCGCGTTAGTTTTGTGTCCTCAGTCAGCCGTATAGGTGCTAAATATGTCGTGCTCACAGGTTGGCGGGTCAGACCGAACACATGACACATTTTACCCAAAGATAAATATATGCAACAGTTATGTTTAAATACAAATCATGAGGCTTATTTCTATTGGAACTTTCACTCCCAACCAGTTTAAGACATGATATAGAACATAATTTTCTTGAAGTATAAAAGTCGAACTGAATACGACCTGTTTAGCTAAAGGCGTTTGCATGTTTAACCAAAAACTGACCCAGCCCTTTTATACCTAACCCAAACTTGTGATTTTTGTTATAGGTATATGCATATCAGTATATAAGAAATTCACACTCCTAAGTAGATATATGGCCATGAAAAGTTAGAACTTACCACTAGCATAGTGAGTAATGATCCAATCAAAGACATTACCAACCCTGTAAAAAGAAGGAAACGATCACAATTATATACATACATGATGTGTTTCAACCTCTCGACTAAGTATATCAGAGCTGCGAGAACTTACCAAAGAACGGGAAAGTGAGGGCCACAACCAAAGTAGAGGCCACCAATGTTGTTCTAATGAGGAAGGAGTAAACGTGAGACCCCAAATGGTTTGACGGTATCAGTTCCTCAAGACACATCGCCACCGGAGATATAGTTATAGCATATGTGATTCTTGTTAAGGAATATACAATTGTTCTTTAGGATCATGTTTCTGTTTCATATTATAATGGTGCAAAAATAGTGATAAAATGTTTATATTTATAAGAGTCTTGATTATCACTTATAGCAAAAGGATATTTGGTAAATGGATTGATTACCTACAGAAGAACAAATAACAGACATGACTTTAAAGAGATTTCAGAAACTAATCGCACATTCGATAACTAGTTAGCGTACCGTAGCCCAGATTGCAATTTTGGAGGAAACAAAATTTGAAGGTAGGTTGAGAGTAAACTGTGATTCTATCGATTCACCGAACATCATGTATCCCATTATCGCGACTCCAGCATAAAGTAAGGTACATACTGCAAAGCTTCAAAAAATTGTTTTAAGATTATATGAAATTCAGTAAGGTGCATATTTATGAAATTCTGTTTATATTATATAATATTTAATGTTATATGACCCGGGTCTCGGGCTTTGTTTTGCTTGAATTAAGTAAGTACTAAGTACCCACCTGGCAAACTGGACTAGAGGAAACTGACTTCTTTTTTCCATAGATGCATAAATGTTAGGAAGAACAGCATGCCCTGCATTACAATAACCATAGAGCCCGATGGCCACCGGCAACGTTGACAGATTTAACGTTTTTGTACTTTCAGTCTGAAAGTCGATGTTATCCACTAAACCAACCCAAAACAAACAAATGACCAAAAGAAACGAAACAAAAGCTCCTCCAGCTGGATACAAACACAAAGAAGAAAGTTAGAATTCATAAAGTTTAAAATCTGTTATATTTTGTTATTATATTTTGCACCAACCAGAGATGTAACTGAGAACGCTCATGTCACGAAGCCAAACTGTTGGAAGAACAACAAAAGTGACCATTATTGCGCACAAATAATGGGAAGTTAAATGATATCCTCCGAAGCTTAATTGTGCATTTGGAAACAAAGAAGATAGATTATCACTCTCCAAGATTATATATTCAACGCATGCAGACTGCAACGTACGATAGATATTGGGTGATTTAGTTAAAACCATAGTAAAAGTAAAGTCGTTAAAACCATTGTTTTCAGAACCAGACCAGATTGGCCTGTTGAACCGCCTCTATTTGAACTGGCTAGGGAACCGGTGGCTGGACCGAATCATCAATTTTTTTAGTTTTCCATCCAAAAATGTCATTTACCTACCGAGGGTTCATAATTTTGTTTTAAATTAGTAAAAAAATACCTTTTGTTTTAAAATTATTATTAATGACCAGTGGATCAGCGAAGTGGCTCATTTCCGGTTATGAAAACATTGGTTGAAACATAGGAAAAGTGGTTAACTATGCCTCCTGCGAGATACTTACATACAACTCCACGTACAAAATAATCTGCACCAAAACAATAAACATGATTATAACATTAGTTGATCAAACAATTAGTAAAACTGTTAAACTGCAACAACCATAATCTTTCTTTTATTAGAAACAATTATAGAGTTTAAACAAGCTTACAAAAACCACTTCTCATATTATACAAGAAAAGATATGGCTTAAAGGAAAGTAATCAAGAACAACAACAGTAATCAAGGTTAACATGTAAAACATTCATACTTGAATAAAGCACAAATTACAACACTTGAACATTAATCAAACTTACAGAGATGACAAGACGTCCGGCTT
Organism: Bidens hawaiensis; assembly: GCF_021521415.1. NCBI lineage: Eukaryota > Viridiplantae > Streptophyta > Magnoliopsida > Asterales > Asteraceae > Bidens > Bidens hawaiensis. The sequence goes on from NW_027493788.1 coordinate 286,972, forward strand.
TGCCAAAGGCAGCCTCAGCGATATCAGGATAGGTCTTAAGACCAGGCTGACTTTCCAAACAAGAACGAAGAAAGAGACCCGTGTAGAACGAAAGAACACAAAAGATGAATAACACCGACATACCTGCCCAGCCTCCTTGTTTCGCTGCATAAGGAGTAGAAAGAAGTCCTACTCCGCAAAGAAGATTCACCCATACAAGAAATCATCATGCACCATAAATCACTATGTAATGCAAATAGCCACATATAGCATGTGTTAAGAGGAATATTGAAGACATCAATGACGACAACAAACAACCATTCTTAGTAAAATCCCATGCATCATAACAAAGCTATTTGTAGGGTCTAGGGTGGGTCGGATGTAGGCAAACATACCTCTGTCCCAGAGGATAGAGAGGTTTCTTCCAGTGAGACAAATGAAACCAGGTAAACTTGTTTATTCCATTTGAACCTAATCAAATCATATCTCTAGATTATGGTAGAGATAATTAAACAAAACATAACTAATATCTCCCAATCAAATCATTTCGGTACATAGCTTTCTAATTCTATATTTTCAGTAGTTTTTGTTTTCTGCCATTTAGATTCCATACTAGTACTCCATGTTTCTAATATGCTTTTTATGTCCATGTATGATTTTGGAGCCAGCGTGTCTCCCTGGATCGAAGCAGCCTCTCTATCCTATGAAATAGAGATATGGCCTGCCTATATCCCACACTCGCAGACCCTATCAATAGCTAGCTATGCTATGAGTGAGATGGTTATTGTTGTAGTATCTTCTAACAGATGCAGTATATATACCGTTAATCACAGCTTGACTGAACAAGCTCTTTCTAACCGTTGGAGATTTCTGAGGATGAAATGAAGCTTCAGAACTATGATGCTCTTGTAGCTGTTGGTCTTCTTCTGCAGACAAGAGAGGTTTTTCTGAACTAGTAATTATCCTCCTTCTAGGCGATGACGGAATGGATGAACCACCTACTGGTGATAACTTAGGAGACCCCAGGAAGTTCAGACTCTGAGTTGCTAAAAGATCCATTGATCTCCTGAAACACCAAACAAAGAAAGAAATTAAAAAAGATTTGTAAGTCACATTGGTCATAGAAAAACAGTTTTTATAATCAAATCATACATTTCAGTTTTTTTCATCCTATTGTCACAGTCACTATTTCTAACAGGCTCTAATTATATATGTAAACAGATTATATGTGCGAATATAACCTGGAAACTTTGACAAGCAACTAGAATCCGATTTTTAACTGTATGTTATAACTAATAATGTGAGGTTTACCAATTTTTGAATGATATCCTGACAAAGAAACAGGTAAAGAACATGTAAGAGTTTTGGATTTCATATATTTCTGGATATCTCTTTAATCCCAAACAATTCGTTTTCAGATAAAGTTTTTTGCATATCATGAAATCAATAATCAAATAATATAGAAGGTTTTTCAAAGGATGAGAAGTCTGCGAAATTCGATACTGAAATTATACCAAGTCTTTATACAAGTGTCGAATCAACACAAAGGTTGGGTGAAATGTCATTCCAGAGGCAGTTTTGGGTGTAATAGTAGTAGTTACATTATATGCGCACGCCCTGTTTGCGGTGTGCGCACATAATGCATATATGTGTGGGCCCTGTGGGGGGGGGAGTGAAATTTTACTAATTTTGACGTTATTTTACTTATTTCACGAAAATAGGGTTAAAAGTGACAGAAGGTTAATTAGGCATCATGTAGTGGCGTTGATAGCCGAAAGACAAAGGTGCATGCACTAATCGGCCGATAGTTGAGTGTTATGTGCCTTATGTTCAAGGTTTGATGGAAAACTACTATCGAGCCGGGGTCTCACTGGAAACAGCCTCACCATTTCTATTTCTACGGGGTAGAGGTAAGACTGTCTACATCTTACCCTACTTAGAATCTACCATAGCCTTGCTATTGATAGGATTTACTGAGTATGTTGATGTGATGATGACATTAGGTACTTCGGTAGCAGACCAGCATATATACCGAAGTTCCAAAGAGGCTAGTTACCTTCAATACTTTCACTATTGAACTTTAAAGAAGCATGGATGTCAAATCTTACAAAGAAAGATGTACAAAAGTTGTTCAAAATTAAAAATAAGAAAAAACACAAAGAATTAGAAACTAAACAACCACATAATCTAAGTAGCACGGGAACGGGTAAGGAGCCAGGATACGGAGACGTTACGGGTACGGGAAACGGTAAAAATCAAAAATCCAAGATACCGGTACGGCAAAAACAAAAATATAAAAATACAAATATATTAAACAAAGTTCAAAATAGACTTATACTAGTATAAAGTGCAAACTCCAAAAAAAACTATATCAATGATAGGTAATTAACTATCAATAAAAAATAAATAAGTGTGTACTTTTTACCAATATATATAATATATAATCAATTTAAACATTTTATGTATATGTATAAAATTATAAGTTGATGACCAAATGTAAACTAATATAGATAGAGGGTTAAATTTTAAAATGTATAACCTAATTTAACATTTTATGTAAAAGTTACAAATTTTAGAGGCTAAATGTAAATGATTGAAACATAAAGGGGTCAAATGTTAAAATTAAACTTATTTAACCCTAAAAAAACTATTCAGCCGCCTACTTTTTCTTCCTTCTTCATTTTCCGACGCCAGTATTCTTCACCGGAATATGCCATGTGTCCGCTCTGTAGGTTCCTGGACGGATCTTACACGGGATATCGCTATCTACGTAGGTGCGGAATCCCTGCGTAGGTAGTTACGAGCGTAGAATACGTAAAACAATCACACGCGATACAAACGAACACGTTATATATTATAACTTGAAACACGTCTATTACAGACTCTCGACACGTTCACTGAACTTCTGAATTACACGTGACTAACCAAAAACACTCGTGCACCGTAAACCCGTAGGTTATATAAATACACGACAACTTCGCCTCAGGCGAAGTTGTCAGTAACTTCGCTCGTTGAACAAGTTCGCCTAGGCGAACTTGTCGACAACTTCGCTTGTTCAACAAGTTCGCCTAAGCGAACTTGTTGACAACTTCGCTTACATACATAAACATAAACTTAAACATAATTACATTACAGACTCGATTACAAACGCTAGACTATGAACTACTGACATTTATGTACCAACACGCTCCGCCATGCTATTGGCTATAGAAACGTTTCGGAATCGTTTGTTGACCGTCCCCATTTAACAGGTTCGTTTAGGAAACGTTTCTAAGGTGTTTCGGTCGCGTTTCCGTCCCCACGCTGTCCTCAGGACCGGTACTCTAACCTCCAAGCCGTCCCCGTGCTTCAGAGCACATAATACATTACATTGGGCTTTCATTTTCAAAAGACTTCAAAATCTCAATGCTTTCTTCTTCCTTGTTTTTTGACATGGGTAAATGGAGTGAGCTAGGGTGTGTACTTAAGCATTTAACAAGAATATTGAAAATATTATTAGGCACCATATTAGAATTAAGTAGGGTTTTAGGAACCTTATAAAACATATAACTACCTTACAGGATATTTTTATTTACAATTAAAGTTGGTTTCATGTTTTTTCCTTGAATCCTTAAATCAGTGAAAAAAGCAAGGGGGGGGGGGGGGGGGGAGGGGGTGGTACCGGTAACTTTGAGGCCATGAAGGGTCCAAAGAATCATCAGCTAACTTGCTTAGAGGGAGAGGTTCATCATCATCAGCATATGTCAAAGACTCACAATCCTTCCTATCCATAATTATATTATTATCTTCATTTTCATCGGCATCGAAATTTTCTTCTTTCCCATCTCCATTGATATTATTACCCTCATCCGCAAGAAATATGTAATCAGATTCCTGATTACTCATTCCTTCTCAGCTTTTGATCAACCTCCAAACCTATTACATTATTACATATCTTAATTCCTCTCTTTGGATCATAATCTTATAATTCAAATAATATATTTTTAGATGATACATATATACATGCAGAGCCAGATACATACCTAGTTTTTAATTATTGGGTGGAAACTGAGAATGAGTCGTTGTTAGGATGTTCCATGCAGAGAGATGCATATATACCTAGTTGTTGTAGTCTTGGTTAAAACTCCAACAGCTTAACCGATTTTCCAGAGAGAAATTAGATCTTCGCTAAGATAATAATAATAATAATAATAATAATAATAATAATATAAGGGTTAGGTTCAAATAAGAACTTTGATTTTTCTAAGAAGGCTAGAAGGAGGGTATTTTAGTCTAACACTTAAATATCAAAACCTACTTACTTTAATCTCAAAACCCACTTACATTAATTTCAAAAACCCACTTACATAAAATTCAATTGCCACTCCACCGCCGACCGCCACCACAACCGTCACCCACCACCACCACCTCGCCGGAAAAGTCCGAAAAAACACAATGAAAAACACTATGAGAAGCACAATGTAAAAAGTACAATGGAAAAAAACACTATGAAAAAAAAACACAATGATAAAAACACAATTGTATGACACAATGTAAAAAATACAATGGAAAAAACACAATGAAAAAAAAACACAAAGAAAAATACTATTGTATAACACAATTTCGTAAAACACATTTTGTAAAAAACCCACTAATTTTTTTTAATTTTTATATTAAAATATGGTACTCATATAAAAAATAAAAAGACACTCGTTATTATGGTGAATTTGTTTTTCAATAAAAACGCCGTAAAAAAAGTTATGGACGTTTAAAAATGATGGGGGAATTTGGCATGTGTCTTGCATGTGAATAGAGAAATTCAAAAAATCTGTTATTCCTTTTATACCCTTCCCCTTATTTTCACACATGATTTCCCCATAAACTAATCTCAACCCTCTATGTTCAAAATCAATGGACAAGATTACTTCTTATCTTTCCTACAAAAACTATACTTCCTATTATAACCTAACCCATAATAAATAAATAAATAAATAAACAAATAAAACTTTGATAGGCTATAGGCTATAACATTAACCTTAATTAACATGATGTTATCCAAGTATTAATTAAATTAGATATGCGCTTACACACAAAATCCTATTTGTATTTCACTGGGTAAAATGTACGTACTGTCAATTATCCTATAATCATAATTTCAGAATTTTAAATTCTCTCTCTCTCTATTTTCTCTCAAGCCATCAAATTATTTTATTTGTAAATTATGGTTTCTCATACATTTGACTCAAGTTTATGGGTATGGGTCTCACAAACCCAGATAGCCATTAAACGGGTTATAACATCTCATTATATTAAAATTTAATGTCACAAGTATTTGATATGAAAATCCTATGAAATAGGGATATACTAAAAATTAAAATCTGTTTTTTAAAAAAATATACTATTTATAATTATGAAATAGTTTTATAGTAAAAGAATTATCGGGTCATAGGTCTCATTAAACCCAGACCCATGATTATTTATAATCCGTTTATAATATTTATATATATTTTAGGATTTTAATTTTATTTATTGTAATGAAGTTAATAATATACTTAGAATTTGATGATGAAAGTGTTTTACAAATAAATAAGATGTTATAACCCCGGTTAAAAGTCATATGGGTTTGGTGAGACACATGATCTGTTTTTTTTACTATAAATTGTTTTCTTAATTATAAATAATAAAAAAACGGTTTTAAAATCTGATTAAAAAAGAAGACATTATTTATAATTATGAAATAGTTTTATAGTAAAAAAATTAGCGGGTCATGGGTCTCATCAAACCCAGACCCATGATTATATATAATTCGTTTATAATATTTGTATATTTTTTGGGCTTTTAATTTTATTTATTATAAAGAAGGTAATAATATTCTTAGTATTTGATGATGAAAAAGTTTCACAAATACATAAGATGCTATAACTCGGGTGAGACTTATGACCCACTTTTATTTTTATTTTTTTATTATTTGTTTCCTATAAAACGTTTATATATATTTAAGATTTCCTTACAATAAATAAAATTAAAATACATAAAAATATATAAATATTAGAAACGTAAAATATAAACAAACTCCGTAGTCAAACCCTAATTTAATTTCTCAATAAGGATTTAGTTACATTAGCGATTCTTTTTTCTTTTAAGTTTAACTTAAATGAAAAGTTTCATAAAATAATATCCAAATTATAACAAATGAACATAAACGAATAAATATAAAACTTACGTAGATAATTCATTCAACGTTTCATTAAAAATAAGCATAACCCAACATAGATTAATCAAAATAGGTTCAAGTATAGTATTAACTTCTTATAATAAATAAACTAAAATATAAAAAAAAATACATTTACAATATTAGAAACAAAAAATTTAAACAATCCTCGTAATGCGGGAGATAAAAACTAATATGCATGTATGTGTGTGTGTGTGTATCTTAAATATATATAAACGAAACCTTCACATTTTCTCTCAAGCCACCAGATTGCTTTATTGGTAAATGGTGGTTTCTCATGCATTTGACCCGAATTCACGGCTATGAGTCTCACCAAACCCAGATAGCCATTAAATGGGCTATAATGTCTAATTATATTAAAAATTAATCTAATCAGATAGCTTTTAAACTGGTTATAATATCTCATTATTTGTGAAACACTTTCATTATCAAACCTTTAGTATATTATTAATTTCCTTACAATAAATAAAATTATAATACAAAAAAATATATAAATACTTGAAACATAAAATGTAAAGCAACCCGTAATCAAACCTTAATTTAAATTCTCAATATGGATTTAGTTACATTAGCGATTGTTTTTTCTTTTAAGTTTAACTTAATTGAGAAGTTTCACAAAATAATATCCAAATTATAACAAATGAACATAAATGAAAAAATATAAATATTAAGTAGATAATTCATTCAACGTTTCATTAAAAAATAAAGATAACCCAACATAAATTAATGAATATGTTTAAGTATAGGAAAATTGGAAATAAATAATCCCACCTTTTGTGTATTGGTCGATAATAATCTCATCTTTAAAAATTATTAGCAATGGTCCCACCTTTTAACTATTTTTGTCTCAATGGTCATCCGTTAAAAAATACTTAACATTGTTATGTTTTTTTCCTAGTTTCAAACTGATGTTTTAGGGATTTTGATGGGAATAACGATATGAGTCGACTGACGTAAAACTTATTTTGAAACGGTGATTCAAATGGCTTGATTTTTGTTAATTGGAAATTCAAGCACCCGAATTAAAACATTGTTTTGTCGTTTGGATCACCATTTCGAGATAAATTTTACATCAGTCGACTCGTATCGTTCTTCCGATCAAAAGCCCTAAAACATCGGTTTGAAACTAGGGAAAAAACATAACGACGTTAAGTGTTTTTTTAACGGAGGACCAGTGAGACAAAAATAGTTAAAAGGTGGGACCATTGCCAGTGATTTTTAAAGGTTGGATTATTATCGATCAATACACAAAAGGTGAGATTATTTATTTCCAATTTTCCTTAAGTATATTATTAACTTCTTACAATAAATAAACTAAAACCCAAAAAATGCATTCACAATATTGAAAACGAAAAATTTTAAACAACCCTCGTAATACGAGGGTATAAAAGCTAGTATATATATATATATAGGGGTGGGATCTAGAGAGAACATCTTTTAAAGAGAAATTAGATAACTAATAAAGAAATATTTTTAACTTTTCTTTAAAAAAATATTTTGTGATTTTTTTTCTTTCCTCCTAATAAGATGATATTGTTTCTAAAAAAACGAAAAAAAACTAGTAGATGTAGTGCATATGTGCACTAATGTGTATTGCTTATATACAATAGTGTTTTATTGCATATAATATAACACAATTGCAATATACAATTATACACTATTGAATATATGCAAATACAACACTAATAATTGTATGCAATACACACTATAACATATGCGTAATACAACACTAATGCACATATGTACTATATCAATTTTTTTTAATTTTTTATATAATATAACACTATTGCACTAATACAATACAAACAATTGCATATATGCTATTCAACACTATTGCACATATCAAAATATACACTCGTGCACATATGCAATAAAAAAAGTTGATGTATTGCATATGTGCACTACAACGAGGTTTTTTTTAATTATATATATATATATATATATATATATATATAGTGAAGAATAACAACATATAAGAAGGCTGAAAGAAAAAAAAATTAAAAATATTTTTTAATTAAATTAAAAATATTTCTTTATTAATTCTCTAGTTCTTTTTTTAAAAAGGAGTTCTCTCTGATCCTCTCCATATACATATATAGGGGTGGGATCCAGTGAAAACTCCTCTTAAAGAGAAAACTTAAAAACTCCTAAAAACATCTAAAAACTATTTTTAACTTTTTTTTAAAATTTTTTTTGAAGTTTTTGTTTTTCCATTATTCTTATATTTTGTTATTGATTCAAAAAAAAAAAAACCTTTCGGTAACCTCGTCGGTGTAGTGCACATGTGTAATGGTGTGCATTGCATGTATGCAAAAGTGTTTGTATTGCATAGTATACAACACTATTACACATATTTGATACACACTATTGTATATATGCAATATAAGACTAATACGCACATCGATTACACATTAGTACGTATGTGTAATACAACATTAACGCACATGTGCATTACATCGACTTTTATTTTATTATTATTATTTTTTCCATATAATACAACACTACTACACATAATATACAAATATTGAATATATACAAATAAACACTACTGAACTTAAAAATACATAGTAATACACATGTGTAATACAACGGTTTCACACACTAATACGTATGTGCATTACAGCGGGTTTTTTTTATTTTTTTCGAGTGAAGGGGACCAAAATATAAGAATAATGGCAAAAACGAAAATTTGAAAATATTTTTTTATATTTAATTAAAAATAATTCTTTAAGAGTTTTTAAGTTTTCTCCCTAAATATGAGTTTTCTCTTGATCCTTTCCCTAAAGTGAAAACTCACATTTAGAGGGAAAACTTAAAAACTCCTAAAGAATTATTTTTAATTAAAAATAAAAAAATATTTTCAAAATTCTGTTTTAGCCATTATTCTTATATTTTCTTATATTTAACTCGAAAAAAATAAAAAAAAAAAAAAACAAAAAAAAACCCGCTGTGATGCACATATGTATTACTATGCGATACCGTTGTATTACACATGTGTATTACTATGTATTTTTGAGTTTAATAGTGTTTTATTGCTTATATTCAATATTTGTGTATTGTATATGTGTAGTTGTGTTGTATTATATGAAAAAATAATAATAATAAAATAAAAGTCGATGTGGTGCACATGTGCGTTAATGTTGTATTACACATACGTACTAATGTGTATTCGATGTGTGTCTTAGTCTTATATTGCATATATACAATAGTGTGTATCAAATATGTGCAATAGTGTTGTATTCTATGCAATACAAATACTTTTGCATATATGCAATGCACACTATTACACATGTGCACTATACCGACGAGGTTACCGACAAGATTTTTTTTTTTTTGAACCAATAACAACATATAAGAATAATGGGAAAAAAAGAAACTTCAAAAAAAAAATTTTTAGAAAAGTTAAAAATAGTTTTTTGGGAGTTTTTAAGTTTTCTCTTTAAGAGGAGTTTTCACTAGATCACACCCCAATATATATATATTGTAGATTTATTAAAAATTAAATTTTAGATCAAATAAGTTATATTAAAACTGGTTAATTGTTTGCCTAAATTTTTTTATGAACAAATTAAATGAAAGAATAGATTGTTAATTTTTTCCATAACAAATTAACGTAATTTTAAATTCCAAAAATGCCGTTACATCGTGATTATATCTAGTTATATTAAATTTTATTCAAAACGAAGACGCTACAATAAGACATTAAAACTCAAAATAATGTATTCTAAAAAAACTTTGGATTTTTCATGCTATTATCTCATTGATTTCGAATTTTACCTTCAAGTTTTCACGGTTTATTTATGTTAGAAGTGATTATTTAAACAATTGTATTCAGCAAGGCCAACCTAAGGGGTGACAGATAAAGCCTTGCTTTAGCCCCCAACTTTTCTTGGGCCCCTGATTCAGAAACTGACGCGGGGTTCTAATACATGCTATATTTAATTGGATTTGTTCAACTTCAGCCTTGGCTTTGTTAATTTTGTTTGCTTAGATCAATTTTAACCAAGGATTAAGGGTTTATTGTAAAATCTCACTCGTGGTAAAACTATTGATATGATATGTACAAGAAGAGATATAAGTAAGCCATACTACTATTGCAAAAGATAGCGTGACTGCTTTTAAAAATACCACAACTTCTTGATTATTAAACAAGAAACATAGATTGTACCCTGTGGAATTGTTATTTAAACAATATTTTAGTACAATAAACCTTCAACAATCATTGAGTTTTTCTATTATCTCTTTTAAATACTAATGAAATTAATGCTAAAAGAGGTTAAAACGTGATTCCACTCTACATCAATCGATTAGCGATTAGATTTAGTATAGGAAATAAGAAGACAAAGTACTTAATCAATTACCCTTGACTTGAACACTCTACATCAATCAGTTAATTAACGATTAGTCGACTAAGGCTGAGGGGTGTGGGGGGCGCGAGTGGGGGCGCCAGCCAATAATATTGTGACGTGTGGCAGAGAGAGAAACTTGATAAGATGGGTGTTGGTTGTGGTGCTCGCGCCCCGGGACATGGTGTGGAGGGGCGCGAGAGGGGGCGCGAGCGGTTTTTTTTTTATTTTTTTATAAATGTATTAAAAAAACGTATTATTAAAAAAACTCATAAATTATTTAAAAAAACACACATTAATTAAAAAAACACATTAATATCTAAAAAAAATTAAAGTACTAAAAAAAAACATTATTCTTATTCTTCGGCTTGGTCTTCTTCGATCAACCTCTTCCGGATACGTTCCTTTTGTTTTTCCATCAGCATTTGGTCGACCGGATTTATGTTACTGAAGTCTCTTGTAAGGAAGTCCAAATCTCTCATTCTTTTTTTTTTTCCTTTTTGTCATTAGAGACCACCTCCATGGTTTTGTTGAATTTATTGAGGGATTCAACAAGATCGTTGATGTTTACGGCTTCCCCCTCAGCCGGTTTTTTCCCCCTGGCGTCCCTTCCCAATGGCCGCCTCCTCGGCGGTGAAGACGTTTCCTCCCCCGCAACGTTTAGGTCGAATCCAACCCGGCAATCCGACCCGGCGGAAGTGCTATACGCTCCAGACGAACTAGTTTTAGTCCGTTTCGGCCCTACTTCCGCATCAAGGTCCGGCGCCACCAGCTCAACCCACTTAGAACACCTTCTCAACCTCTCCCACACCTTTACACCGTCCCACGTCTTCACCGTCCCATACCTCCGCAGGCACTCCTGCTTCCACTCTTCGACAGTGAAATTATAAACCGCCAAATCGTCACTGCCACTTGGTCTCATACGACCGGCGTTCCTGTTGAACAGATTAGTAAACAAGCCGACAAATTTTCTGATTTCGGTCCACCGACCCGAAATCATATCGGCGTTCCGCTCTGTACTCCCAACGAGCGAATAGAACGTCTCCCTAACCTTTGTCCAAAAGACCTTGCTCTTTTGGTAGTCTGCGGCAAAATGCATAAATAAATTTGTAAGTAATTTAACTTTTTTATTTAACTTTTTTTAAAATCATTTTTAAAAACGTTAAAACAATTACCGCAACGCCGATCCTCAGAAATGACTATCCAAGCCCGACACAGGGCTTCCTTCTCATCCGATGACCACGGAGTGGTTTTCCGTTTCGTCCTTCTAGTCGAAGCCGAACCCGACCCGTCCGTTGCAACTTGTTTTTTCCGGTGGACGCGTCTTCTTTGTCCCGCAGCTTCACCTTCTGGTTCTTGTGTCTCCGGAACAACAAAGTTAGGAGACGGTTGTATGTTGGATGGTTGAAAGCCGGATGATTGTTGCGACCCCGAATAAAACATCGGTTGGTCCGGTGCCGACCATAAATCGTCGTAACTGTAATCTGAATCTAGGTTTGGGTACCAATTTCCAGCCATGTTTTTAAAAAAAGGTTTGGAAGATGTGGTGATTTTGGGTTTTTTTGAGGTTGTGGTAAGTATTTTATGTGATTTTGGGTGTGGTATGTGATATTGGGTTGATATTGGTTATATAGAGAAATTTTTTTTTTTGTAATAAACTTAAAGAGCCAACGGCTCAATTTATAAAGCCCCAACGGTCATGCACGCATTCCGAAGCCCACTTTACGCCCATTCCCAGCCGCTACTGGCCTTGCGCCTGCCTCTTTTTCCGCGCTTGCGCCCCTCTCGCGCCTCGGTGGTGTGGTGCTCGCGCCCCGGGGCGCGAGCGGATGGGCTCACGCGCCCCCTCTAGCGCTCCACACCCCTCAGCCTAAGGCTAAGGGGTGTGGGGGGCGCGAGAGGGGGTGCGAGTGGGGGCGCCAGCCAATAATATTGTGACGTGTGGCAGAGAGAGAAACTTGATAAGATGGGTGTTGGTTGTGGTGCTCGCGCCCCGGGACATGGTGTGGAGGGGCGCGAGAGGGGGCACGAGCGGTTTTTTTTTTATTTTTTTATAAATGTATTAAAAAAACGTATTATTAAAAAAACTCATAAATTATTTAAAAAAACACACATTAATTAAAAAAACACATTAATATCTAAAAAAAAATTAAAGTACTAAAAAAAAACATTATTCTTATTCTTCGGCTTGGTCTTCTTCGATCAACCTCTTCCGGATACGTTCCTTTTGTTTTTCCATCAGCATTTGGTCGACCGGATTTAGGTTACTGAAGTCTCTTGTAAGGAAGTCCAAATCTCTCATTCTTTTTTTTTCCTTTTTGTCATTAGAGACCACCTCCATGGTTTTGTTGAATTTATTGAGGGATTCAACAAGATCGTTGATGTTTACGGCTTCCCCCTCAGCCGGTTTTTTCCCCCTGGCGTCCCTTCCCAATGGCCGCCTCCTCGGCGGTGAAGACGTTTCCTCCCCCGCAACGTTTAGGTCGAATCCAACCCGGCAATCCGACCCGGCGGAAGTGCTATACGCTCCAGACGAACTAGTTTTAGTCCGTTTCGGCCCTACTTCCGCATCAAGGTCCGGCGCCACCAGCTCAACCCACTTAGAACACCTTCTCAACCTCTCCCACACCTTTACACCGTCCCACGTCTTCACCGTCCCATACCTCCGCAGACACTCCTGCTTCCACTCTTCAACAGTGAAATTATAAACCGCCAAATCGTCACTGCCACTTGGTCTCATACGACCGGCGTTCCTTTTGAACAGATTAGTAAACAAGCCGACAAATTTTCTGATTTCGGTCCACCGACCCGAAATCATATCGGCGTTCCGCTCTGTACTCCCAACGAGCGAATAGAACGTCTCCCTAACCTTTGTCCAAAAGACCTTGCTCTTTTGGTAGTCCGCTGCAAAAATGCATAAATAAATTTGTAAGTCATTTAACTTTTTTTTAAAATCATTTTTAAAAACGTTAAAACAATTACCGCAACGCCAATCCTCAGAAATGACTATCCAAGCCCGACACAGGGCTTCCTTCTCATCCGATGACCACGGAGTGGTTTTCCGTTTCGTCCTTCCAGTCGAAGCCGAACCCGACCCGTCCGTTGCAACTTGTTTTTTCCGGTGGACGCGTCTTCTTTGTCCCGCAGCTTCACCTTCTGGTTCTTGTGTCTCAGGAACAACAAAGTTAGGAGACGGTTGTATGTTGGATGGATGAAAGCCGGATGATTGTTGCGACCCCGAATAAAACATCGGTTGGTCCGGTGCCGACCATAAATCGTCGTAACTGTAATCTGAATCTAGGTTTGGGTACCAATTTCCAGCCATGTTTTTAAAAAAAGGTTTGGAAGATGGGGTGATTTTGGGTTTTTTTGAGGTTGTGGTAAGTATTTTATGTGATTTTGTGTGTGGTATGTGATATTGGGTTGATATTGGTTTATATAGAGAAATTTTTTTTTTTTAATAAACTTAAAGAGCCAACGGCTCAATTTATAAAGCCCCAACGGTCATGCACGCATTCCGAAGCCCACTTTACGCCCATTCACAGCCGCTACTGGCCTTGCGCCTGCCTCTTTTTCCGCGCTCGCGCCCCTCTCGCGCCTCGGTGGTGTGGTGCTCGCGCCCCGGGGCGCGAGCGGATGGGCTCACGCGCCCCCTCTAGCGCTCCACACCCCTCAGCCTAAAGCTGAGGGGTGTGGGGGGCGCGAGAGGGGGCGCGAGTGGGGGCGCCAGCCAATAATATTGTGACGTGTGGCAGAGAGAGAAACTTGATAAGATGGGTGTTGGTTGTGGTGCTCGCGCCCCGGGACATGGTGTGGAGGGGCGCGAGAGGGGGCGCGAGCGGTTTTTTTTTTATTTTTTTATAAATGTATTAAAAAAACGTATTATTAAAAAAACTCATAAATTATTTAAAAAAACACACATTAATTAAAAAAACACATTAATATCTAAAAAAAAAATTAAAGTACTAAAAAAAAACATTATTCTTATTCTTCGGCTTGGTCTTCTTCGATCAACCTCTTCCGGATACGTTCCTTTTGTTTTTCCATCAGCATTTGGTCGACCGGATTTAGGTTACTGAAGTCTCTTGTAAGGAAGTCCAAATCTCTCATTCTTTTTTTTTTCCTTTTTGTCATTAGAGACCACCTCCATGGTTTTGTTGAATTTATTGAGGGATTCAACAAGATCGTTGATGTTTACGGCTTCCCCCTCAGCCGGTTTTTTCCCCCTGGCGTCCCTTCCCAATGGCCGCCTCCTCGGCGGTGAAGACGTTTCCTCCCCCGCAACGTTTAGGTCGAATCCAACCCGGCAATCCGACCCGGCGGAAGTGCTATACGCTCCAGACGAACTAGTTTTAGTCCGTTTCGGCCCTACTTCCGCATCAAGGTCCGGCGCCACCAGCTCAACCCACTTAGAACACCTTCTCAACCTCTCCCACACCTTTACACCGTCCCACGTCTTCACCGTCCCATACCTCCGCAGGCACTCCTGCTTCCACTCTTCGACAGTGAAATTATAAACCGCCAAATCGTCACTGCCACTTGGTCTCATACGACCGGCGTTCCTGTTGAACAGATTAGTAAACAAGCCGACAAATTTTCTGATTTCGGTCCACCGACCCGAAATCATATCGGCGTTCCGCTCTGTACTCCCAACGAGCGAATAGAACGTCTCCCTAACCTTTGTCCAAAAGACCTTGCTCTTTTGGTAGTCCGCTGCAAAATGCATAAATAAATTTGTAAGTCATTTAACTTTTTTATTTAACTTTTTTTTAAAATCATTTTTAAAAACGTTAAAACAATTACCGCAACGCCGATCCTCAGAAATGACTATCCAAGCCCGACACAGGGCTTCCTTCTCATCCGATGACCACGGTGTGGTTTTCCGTTTCGTCCTTCCAGTCGAAGCCGAACCCGACCCGTCCGTTGCAACTTGTTTTTTCCGGTGGACGCGTCTTCTTTGTCCCGCAGCTTCACCTTCTGGTTCTTGTGTCTCCGGAACAACAAAGTTAGGAGACGGTTGTATGTTGGATGGTTGAAAGCCGGATGATTGTTGCGACCCCGAATAAAACATCGGTTGGTCCGGTGCCGACCATAAATCGTCGTAACTGTAATCTGAATCTAGGTTTGGGTACCAATTTCCAGCCATGTTTTTAAAAAAATGTTTGGAAGATGGGGTGATTTTGGGTTTTTTTGAGGTTGTGGTAAGTATTTTATGTGATTTTGGGTGTGGTATGTGATATTGGGTTGATATTGGTTTATATAGAGAAAATTTTTTTTTTTTTAATAAACTTAAAGAGCCAACGGCTCAATTTATAAAGCCCCAACGGTCATGCACGCATTCCGAAGCCCACTTTACGCCCATTCCCAGCCGCTACTGGCCTTGCGCCTGCCTCTTTTTCCGCGCTCGCGCCCCTCTCGCGCCTCGGTGGTGTGGTGCTCGCGCCCCGGGGCGCGAGCGGATGGGCTCACGCCCGGGGCGCGAGCGGATGGGCTCACGCGCTCCCTCTAGCGCTCCACACCCCTCAGCCAATTAGAATAGGAATTAATTAAAAGACAACGTACTTAATCAATTACCTTTGACTTGAACACTCTACATCAATCGATTAATGATTAGTCGACTAATATACGATAGGAAGTAAGAAGACAATGTACTTATTACCTTTGACTTTAACACTCTACATGAATCGATTAATAATTAGTTGACTAATATACCCTAATTAATCCAGACTTGAAGTACTTGTGATGGTAAAAAAGTTATTAGGATCCTCTAAATATAAAGATTTAGTTCCACCTTTACAGACATGTAAATAGCACAATTTGACATGGTTTTAATGTGGAGTCTCTATGTACCTGTTTTTAAATGTTGTTCAGTGTTGCAGCAACTATAAGCAGCCGGAAAGGAGAGAGGTAAAGAAGAGGGAAATGATTCTTCTGTTGCTGATATTGTGGCTCACCAAACAAACAATATATAGACTTCAACCTAAGACATTAATATAAATATCAAATGTTGAATACAATTCGTCATGTCCGGTGGCGAAGCTTGGGCTTGACCATGGCGGTGACCGAAGTCACGGATCCAAAAATTTTCGGGTCGGCGATTCGGTTTGTGTCGGTGGTTCCAGCCGTGTCGGTGGTTCGGTTCGTGACGGTGGTTCGGGCCGTGTCGGTGGTTCGAGTCGGGTCGGATCAAACAATATGACATCTATATATCTAATTTTTTTCCATTCATTTAAAACGATTGTTCTTACAATTAAAAAAAAGACCTAAAATATCCATAATATGACAATAATACGAGAGCCGATAGGAGGGTGAGTACCTTTATTCATCATCTTTTTTTTTCCTGAAAAAAGAAAAAAAATTGTATCTTGCTTTTTCATGATTTACCTAATTAAGAAGAATCAATAGGGTAAGTTAGAGTAAAATTTCACCATACAATACCAATTACAAGCTTAATTGACTAATTTTCTCAAATCTCCAATTCACAATTACAAACCCTAATTTTATAATCCTTGATTTAACAACACAAAGGTAGAGGAAATAGACTATTAACTTGCGGTGGTGGATGAGCGGCCGCGGTGGATGACTGGCGGACGGCGGTGGGGCGGTGGGCGGTGGCGAACTCAGAACTCAGAAGGCATGGTAGAAGGGAAGCAGCAGGCATGGTGATTGTTTTGAAAGAATTCCTGGTTGTTCTTTTTTTTAAGGTATATTATGTAAAAATTTACAACAAGCCCCTCCAATTTGAGTGTTATTAAAAACTAAGTTTTTTATAATTTGAGTTAAGTGCCATTTTGGTACCCGTGGTTTGACCAACTATGCAACTTTAGTACCTATACTTTATTCTATGCAAATAACTACCCCAGTTTCAAAAAACTTGCATTTTTAGTACTTTTTTTAACTCCGTATATTTTATCAGTTAAGTCAAGGGTACTTTGGTAATTTTCTTAATTTTTTCTTTTCTTTTAAATGACTTCCCCCCTTTTAAATGCCGACGACATTCAACCCCACCGGAAGTTCACTGCCGGAAACTACTTCAGCTCGTCAGCAAACGCACCAGGTTTGCCGGAAATGTTCATGAACTCCATTGTCGTCGTCACTTCGTACTGAACCATCATAAGCATAATCCGTCGCTGCTCGTTCTTCTCCACCGTTGTCAGATACTGTGGCGGAACCCTTGCCGCTATAGTCATCGTCATCGCCACCAATTGAACCAGCAGCAACGGCGGCGACAATCTGGTGGTTCAATTGTCGGATACTGTGTCGGATACTGTCAGTTGAACCACCATGGTCGTTCTTCTCCACCATTGTCGGATAATGTGTCGGATACCAGGTTTGTCGCCACCGCTGCTACTGGTTCAATTGGTGGCGATGACAATGACGATGACGATGATGATGGCGGCTAGGGTTCCGCCACAGTATCTGACAACGGTGGAGAAGAACGAGCAGCGACGGATTAGACTTATGATGGTTCAGTACGAAGCGACGATGACGATGGAGTTCACGAAACATTTCCGGCAAACCTGGTGCGTTCGCTGACGAGCTGAAGTAGTTTCCGACAGTGGACTTCCAGTGGGGGTGAATGTCGCCGGCATTTAAAAGGGGGGAAGACATTTAAAAGAAAAGAAAAAATTAAGAAAATTACAAAATTACCAAAGTACCCTTGACTTAATTGATAAAATAGACGAAGTTAAAAAAAGTACTAAAAATGCAAGTTTTTTGAAACTTGGGTAGTCATTTGCATAAAATAAAGTATAGGTACTAAAGTTGCATAATTGGTCAAACCATAGATACCAAAATGACACTTAACTCTTATAATTTTTATAACTTTTGTTTATTAAAACTGTGAGGTTTTATAAAAAAAATCAAACGATATGATATTATATTAAAAAAAAAAAAATTGGTGGTGACCGGTAGCTTTTTGAAAAAATAAATTGACAATGACCGCGCTTAATATATTCCTATAAAAATTTTAGGAAAAAATCACGAAATTTACCCTATTAACAGAGGGACATGGCAGTGACCATGGTCACCCTCGGTCCCTTCTAACCTTCGCCCCTGGCCACGTCACAGTTCACATATAATAACAGGTATTTCAAATAAGCTATTTATCCTTCAATTTATTAATATTAACCAAAATTAAATTTCAAAATGTAAGTGGTCAAGTCTATTAGCTGCAGCCTTAAATGAGGTGTTCATGGATGACTAATGATGAAAGGGATGTCATACGGTGTCGTTACCCGTTCGTTTCAATCATGGTTTTCGTCGGAAAAGTCTCAATTTCCGTGTGCATATGTCCAACTTATGTATTTCAAACAAGTTCGAATCTCAACTAGAATTATAAACATTTGAAACTGAAAGAAGTTGACATGTTTTAGATTTATGAATTTATCATTTATCGTTTGGTTTAGCGTTCATTTTTTTACGGTTTAACAGTTTGTTTGACAATTCTGAAAACCGTTTTGGAACTTGGAATTCTTTTGTAAACCAAACTAGTTGTTTAACCCTTTTCTGTTTAATTATTTTATTTCATTTTTGTGACATATACTGTATAATGAAGCGACTTTTTCATTTAAACTTTAGATACAAACTAATAACCTGAAAACGAAAATAACAAACCAAGCAAACCACTAAAACAATCTCAATGAACAATCTCGATAAGTTGGACTGTAAACAATCTCAATGAAATTTATGAGGTGTGCATTCTATTTTAATTTGAAAACAGACATAATTGAACAGTTAGATGTCATCGTCATCGAATGTGAACGTGTTCATGTCATCGAATGTGAACAACATGTTAATCATTTAACCTTAAATTTAAGACCTTGCTTCCATTCAATGTTCAACACTATAATCTTTCAGGCGAGGTTGAACTCGGCTTGTCATGTTTACACCACTAAAATGATTAATTAATTTGCTTCAACTATTATAATCACCAATGAAAAAAGTAACTATAGAGTCAATTTTGTGTATTAAGTCTTTTGAATTTGTTATATTAGTTTACGATGTATTTTGTTAGCTTTCATATGTATCTTTTATCTTGTAATGTTTGGGGCTTGACCAATTGTAAACAAAGCCCTTTAAGGGCCCATGAATAGAAGTTGGCATGACATGCCTCCTACTATAAATAGAGACATGCCCATGCAAAACAATCTTTTGCAAAAACATTATCCTAACAACTCACACTTTCTCTCAACTATTCTCTATTTCTTTCTACTTTGGGAAATAACCAAACACAAAGTAAATTCTGAGATCTAGGTTGCTTGAAAGTGATTTCCGCTAGCTCACAAGTGAGAATGATTTAAGAACTTGTTGCTTGTTCCCGCATCTTGGACCTACAATTGGTATTAGAGCTTTTGGCTCTATTAGTTGAGGTTCTTGGGTCATAACCTTGGATTTTGGTCTTGTTTTCATGTTTGAGAAGTGTGTTCAAGTGTTCTTTGGGTTTGATAAGGTGTTTGAAGCATAAAATATGTGAAAAAGGGTGCTTGTGAACGAGTCCGTATTTAAACAGCGTGAAACGTTGTCACACCCCAACCTATGGCGAAACATGCCGGGGGCGAGACATAATATGTAAACTCAAAAGACACAAAGTAAATTACACGTGTCAGTATTTAAATTATTTATTCACAAAAAATCATACACAAATAGTTCAAGGAAATAGAAAAAAATACAACATTTAGACTGTTATAATTTTAGCCTAAGTTCAAAACTAATTATTCACTTCAATTCATTTCATTTAATAACTTGCATTATGCGTTAAAATAATTTGTCAACAACACATGTTGAGCGAGTAACCATGGTTTAACATAATAATAATAATAATAATAATGAAAATAAACAATTCTTTGCGTACGTGAATAGCACCAATTAATATTAAACAAGTATAAATGTCTTTTCAATCATGCCACTAGATTACGAACATATATCTATTTGGACGAATTCGCAACCAATAAACAACATAAAATAAAAATAACCAAATGTGTCTTTTCGAATATGCCACTAGATTCGGACATGTCTACTCGGACTGCGTATGATTATACTAGAGGATGAGAATGAGATACCAACCAAACATAAAGCAGTAAATACATAATTCATATAACAATCAACAATTAATTGAGCAATACCACATCCATGCAAATAATGGAATTGGTTTGAGTATAATAATAATAATAATAATAATAATAATAATAATGGCTCCAAAACAAAAATAGAAAAAAGGGGATGTGATTACTCACCTTAAAATAAAGGTGATAACGAGAAAACGGGTAAAACGGCTAGTTAGTTCCACGAGAAGCTTCGACGATGATTCCTAATTTTAAAAGTGTAACTAAAATGAACATTCTAACGACATAAACAAACAAGACATGACAATAAGGGTTTATAACGGATTTGGGAATGATAACTATATTTTATATAAATTTTATGGAAGTTAAAATGAATGCACAAATGATTTACAACTAATCAAATTCCTTTTTGATAACTAATAAGATCTTAATTTAATATTATTTAAACATATATTTATTAACAACTTTTAATGAGTTCTGGGTCGTAACAACTTTGTCTACTTGCTTTTTACATAGCTCGAACGTCACTCGTTCGCCCCATAACGCACCCGTTAAGTCATTTACTAAAAATTTACGTTTTTCTACCACTACAAAGTCCGATTTTCCTTCATATCATATCTTAAGACCAACTGATGTCTAAAACTTGCCTTTCTCATCAAAACATACCTCACGGGTTTCGGGTTTGGTTCGGATATGGACCAACCCGTAGATCTAGGCGTGATTCTTGTTGTTTGAGGATACTTGAACACGAAATCTTCCTTCCTTCAACTCGGATTTGTATCCGAGTTTGAAAGAGAGATTTTCTGTGTGTTCTTGAGGGTGTATGTTGAATGAAGGTGATGAATGAGTGAGAATGCGGTGTATCTAAGCTTCTTGGAGTTTATATACTCCTAGTCTATGGGCCTTAAGGCCCGTACCCATTCCTTAGCCCATTTCTAAATCCATACCCACACTAATATACTATTAAATTGACAAAATTTCCTTTATTTATTATTAACAAAAGTAAGATGTTACATTCGGTTGCCCTTTTGGGTCAACTTTTATGTAAAATCTAGAACCAGGAAGTCATCCGAGTAATAAAAATCCTCAACCATTACAATTACATCAGTCACAATTCCCCTAGGAAGCTTAAGTGTCAAATTAGCCAACACCACTGTGGTGTTGGCTTTTCTGAGTGGACCAAATCATATTGGTCATATAAGCTTCCCGGGATAATACTCACCCAAGCTCTAAGATCTAGCAACGCCCTTGTCAATTTAAAATCGCCTACTTGAATGGGTATTATTGGCGTTCCTGGATCTTGAAGCTTGGGTGGGAGGATTCCCGTCAAAACCAAATTCACATTGGCAGTTAAGTCAACTTGTTTAGGCAACTTGTTAGTTCGTTTTTGAGCGCGCAAGTCCTTTAAATATTTAGCATAAGCGGGGACTTGTTTAATAGCATCTATGAGGGGTAAATTAATTTTTACTTGTTTGAATATTTCCCACATTTCCTCCTGCCGTGGGCCCCTCTTTTTAGGTGACGATGAGGTTTCGGGATTCACCAATGGCCGAGGAAATGGAACGGTTTTACTCGTTGCACCCATGTCCTTGGCGGTTGGTGTTACTATTTTAATTACCGTTTCATTTAAGTTTCTAATAGTTACTTTTTTCGGTTTGTTAATTTGTTCAATTTCTACCTCATCATCACTTTTCCCATCTTTCCCCAAGTCCTCCACCACACCCTCAACGAAAGGTTGTGGAGTTACCCCATTATCGTAAACCTTACCGCTCCTAAGGGTACTAACCTGGTTGATGTGGGTGCTCTTTCTATTTGCTGAACTGCTACTCTACTGGTTTGGATTCTTCAATGTATCACTTGGTAGCTTCTTAGGATCTTTCTTCAAAGTCGACAACTCCTCAACCAATTGGCTCATATACTTGTTCCGTGAAGTGTTTGCTTTCTCTTGAATCTCCATTCTCCGACTCAGGTCTTTTAACAGTATCAGTATTTCATAATCTTGCGATGAACCTTGACCTTGAGTCGTTCCCTGACCTTGCTAATAACTCTTA
Organism: Bidens hawaiensis; assembly: GCF_021521415.1. Classification (NCBI taxonomy): domain Eukaryota; kingdom Viridiplantae; phylum Streptophyta; class Magnoliopsida; order Asterales; family Asteraceae; genus Bidens; species Bidens hawaiensis. Next base: position 309,623 of record NW_027493788.1, read on the forward strand.
TGATAACCCTTATTATACCCACCAAACTGTCGTTGATTGTACCCGCTCTGACCGTTACCTGCACTATTCCCATACTGCCTCTGATTCAACTGGTATCATGTTTTCTAAGAACTGCCCTGAAAATTCAGGTTTTGCTGAGTGTTCGGGTTTTCATAGCTGAAGTTTGGGTGGTTTCTGAGGCCTGGGTTGTAGGTATTTGAGTTCATGTTGTTGTTGTTGTTGTTGTTGTACCTCTTTTCCCCTTGAACAAAATTGACCTCTTATTTTTCCTCATCTTCGTCATCTTCCGCAACCCCATAACTTACCAACCCATGCCCTAATTTGCCACACCCTTCACAAACCGGGTATGCTTTTCCCGAGGTCCCTTTCTCTCTCGTACCCGCAACCATCAACTTATCCAACATTTTCTCTAACCTGGCCATTTGATCCTCTGAACCTCCTCTATCTACCGCTTTCACAATTTCCCTTTTTACCATTTGGTTTGACTGAGCCTGTCTCTTAGAATTCATGGCATGTCGCTCCAAGTGTTGCCAATCCTCATTCTCGTCATTCGTCAAAAACGACTTATTCATGGTCGACTGAAGATCACGCACATTATCATTAGACAAGCCATCATGGAAAGCTTTAATTAACTCCCACAAAGCTATTCCATGATGAGGACAGGTTCTCAATAACATCTTAAATCTCGTGAAGGCCTCATGAAACATTTCGCCCGTTTGTTATTGATAGTTTCGGATGGCGTTTCGGGCCTCTGAAGTTCTTTGTGGTGTGTAATACTCATCTAGAAACTGCTGAGCCAAGTCTTGCTACATGTAAATGCTACCTGAAGGCAATGATAAGAACCACTGTTTTGCTGCATCCTTCAAACTAAACTGGAACACCCCCAATTTTACTTCACCGCAGTAAACCCTTGACTTGAGATAGTGGCATATATCGAATTGAATTCACTCAAGTGAAGGTATGGCTCCTCTGTAGCTTTCCCATAAAATGCAGGCATCCCGGTCAAACTGCTTTGCCTCATTGAAAAAGTTATGCCATCTCTAACCAAAATAATAATAGGTAATGGGTTCGTAGCCACTTGTGGAATAAAATGGCTTTGAACCCCTCGAACTGGTGGTGGAACAAATGCTCTCAGGACACCATCATCAAACTTGTACTCAGGAACTGTAGCTCTTGAATAACTTGTCTTCTCTGTGCTTTGTAGTTTCTCGGTTGCTGAATTGGCTCTGGTGTTGTGACACTCGTGACAAAACCGTATACACCTCAGTATTTATAAACTGAATAAGCGATTAACCGCTTATTGTGTATCGAACAAACGATTAACGAAACGGGTCTGGTTATGACCCAGATATCCCGGGGGGGGGGGGGCATCTATAAGTGATATACGATTAATATAAGCTAGCATTTTAATATTATGGACTTAGTTCAATAGCAAACCAGTTAAACGAAAACATTCTCGTTTAATTACCCGCTATAGATTTAAACGTGAAAGATAGTTACAAACCGAGCATTGTATCATCCGTTAAGCCGAAAAAGATTTACCAAACACTTATTTGAAATGTTTTAAGCGATCAGTGAAAATATTTTCAATTTTTACAAAGGTATAATATGTTTTTATAAATTTATACAAAAATAGCCGAAAAACACTCGTTTTCGCGCTGTTTGTTGTACCCGGTATATTTTTCGTGTCAAAAACCAAACCCGAAATAAATTTGGACTCGGCATTTCACGTACGGGTATGTAAATTCAGAAAATTGGGCCAAATGGGCCCAAGGAAAGGCCCATTTTAATCCCAGCCGCCACCCACCTTAACAATATCATTCATATGTTTCTTATGTATTAAGACATTAGATATTTTCAAAGGTATTTACAAAAGCTTAACAATTAAATCTCTGATGTTCCAACAAAGAAAAGCCAAAAAAACTCAAAGGTAATATCATTAATTTGATCATTTAAACTAAGTTTAAGCATGTTTAATTCCATATAAACATAGTTTGATTACCAAAAATCATTCCTAACCATGTAAAAATCATAAAAATGGTCCAAAATTATTTTTTTATCATACACATGGTTAGGAATTATAATCATACTCTTTTTTGGCCATAACCACGGATTAAAGGGTTTAAATGACGTTTTTACGGCTCAAAAGTTCGGTTTAATACCCTAGCCAAAACCCTAAGTTAAGGGGTTGTTGTGTTCATGAAATTGCTTGGTTTGTGATATATTACCTGTATCTAGCTTTCATAGAAGTACAAGAACCCGAAAACTTGATTAGAAGGGCAAAAACAAACCAAAACCGCTAAGGTAATACCGAAACACTCGATTGCGGGCTGTTTAGGATTAGATTGTGATGTGAATATTTTTAGGTCATGAAATTTTGCAGGGACATCAGGGACCATATAATTGAGTCTCTGTTCCAATTTGGTAATTTTTCGACCATCCGAGAATATTTGGCGAATTATTTACCGAATTGGGGTGTTTATTTGGGAAAAATAGCTAAAATGCTTGAAAAATTATGAAAATTTTTGGAGAACTTATATTTGGTATATTTTGATCACATATGAAATTTAAGGTCATTTTGAAAAACCTAAGTATGTTTTGTGTATTTGTGTTTATTTGAATTTTCATAGTTGTTTTTGACTCGGAAATGATATTTATCAAGATTTTTAGAGTTTGGTATTTTTTCAGATTGTTTTGGAACATATTCTGGTCATTTAGAAATTTTGGTGGAATTTTTGGAGATCGTTTGGTATAAACGAACGATTTTCAGGCTAAATTTAGCAGATAAAATGAATTTTTATAAATTAATAAATCAGTAAATAATTCCAAAAATATTTTTATAAAAATATGAATATTTTAATTGATAAGTGAATAAATTTTCATATTTTAATTATTAACATATAACTAATTATACTAATTTGAAAATTAAACAAATTCAATTATGATAAAAACCGACAAGTTCATGATTAATGAACCTGTTGGAATATCAGAACACCAAGAGTGGTCAAAAATCATATTTTTGGATTAATTAAGTAAAAAACGAACTTTTTATGAGAAACCCGGACAATTTGGATAGATTGTGCGCGTTTCTTCTCAAATCAAACTGAATAAACGGAAATGAGTCACGTAGCGAATCCAGACCCCCAAATTGTGATATTTCTTTATAACTTAATCATTTTATCAACCAACACGCTTACCCAAGCTTACATCCCCATAACTGTTTTCTGAACGCATAAACGAACAACTTGACCAAACTGGGAAAACGGGGAAACTAAGCCAAGTTTGGCTTTAAGTATTAGACATCGAACAAAATCACAATCTAAAGGCACTGACACTTTCTAGGTATAAAAACTATACCCAGATTAGATATACAGCCCAGTTTAGTATAATGATTATAATAATATTAAAATATTAATATTATTATAATTTTCATTATAGGGACTAGTGATACGAGTCAAACGAACTACAAGCCAACACTGTACTGAATCCCGATTAAACCGTGAGTTTCATGACCCCACGTTAAACTGTTTTTACAAACTTTTGGGGTGAAAAACATGTTGATACATATCTATATACTTTGAATTGTTTGATGATGGGAATTATCTAAGTGTTAACACACAAAAGTCCCCATGAACACAGTGATTAACTTTGGGCCGTGGCTTGTGAATAGTACTATTGGTTTGACATACCCAAACGGAATCGGCCCGGTTGCCGTGTCACATAGCGCCGTTTGCACATGACTATACTTATACAAACAGGCTATGTAGTGTTAGACATAGCTACCGGGGCATGTTGTGGGCGGAAGGGGAGCCACAGTGGTTGATTGGGCGTGGGAAGGGGATGCACGCAGCACAGACAGTCAAGGTTTCCCTGTAACTTAGCATAATTACATCATAAACATACAAACAAACGTACTTATGAACGTACATATATACATACTTGCGTATTTACAAACTGTGATTGTTGTACGCACAACTGATTTCTTTAAACTCGTGAAACTCACCAACTATTTGTAGTTGACCTGTTTTAACATGTTTTTCAGGTACTGGATTGGATTAGAAATTCAATGTGCTACGTGTTTGACTTGCGATCAATGCTGGGTGAATTGATGCAAGTGTGCTAATAGGAAGTAAAGCCTCTTAACGGGCTGGATTTAGTTTGTATCACCTAGTTGTAAATGAAGTTAGATCAATGTAAAATATTGTAAAGTAGTTTGTATTGTTCTTTATAAACAATGTGGTTGATATGAGAGGTGTCTGTTACATTTCCGTTTTACGCTTCCGCAAATCGCTTAATGGGGTGTGACAGAAGTTGGTATCAGAGCCATTGGTTATAAAGGATTAGGTTATCCCTTAGGGAACCTAAAATATAACCGTAGGCTCGATTAACTCTGGAAAATAATAATTTAATATTATATACTGATGGATGCCGGGATGAACTTGTAGGGAAAGTGAGTTATTGTGGTCCGGAACATAATAACAGGCTTCCTTGTACGAGGGAATTCAGGGAGAAGTCCCGATACGTATGCGTAGGTAAAAAATGACAACATATGTGTATAAAAAGTAATACTGGGTATGTATATATGTGTGTGTGTGTGTGTGTAACACGCATATGTGCTTATCTAGAACAAGGTGTACGAATACGTGTACGTGCTGTACTGCCAATAATATTAAATCTTATTATAATGAATATTATATTTGATTATAATCAATATTAATTCTATTTATAATGAAAATTAAATTTTAACAAAAAAAATATTATTATTTATCATAATTGATATTATATTTGGTTATAACAAATTAAATATTTACGCCCTAAGTAATAATATCCCTTATTCTGATTCATACTATCAAAAAATATTATTTTTAGAACAATTCGTTGAACCGAAAGGTGTCGAAATCGGTAGCCTCATATCGGGTGAAGAACTAATGTTGCCTGTAAACGAGAATGCGAGGACGTTCTAGCGAGTCCAAACTTAACCTTATTGTATGATTGAATCATAGACCGAGTGTAAAATTAAGGCCCAGAAAGGAACCTCGGGAGGTGTGATCTACATACGTTCATCTGAAGGGAACACAACACTTCTCGATGCGGGCCTAATTTTTATCTCCTATACCAGTTTTTAGCAGTAAATTGAACTGTTTTCTAACCATCTCTCTACTTCCATTGTTAAAAATAAACACTACTCCCAAGAAAATACTTAGGAATGAGAATGGTTTATCAAATTATAAATATAACAGCTATCCTATTAATTTTCAATAATATAACAAACCGTGACCACCTACATGTATCATACACCAGCTATGAAAATAATAATTCCTCAATACCTCACTAGTACCACCAACCTTGATGAACCTTCTTAACTTATAAAATTTTCAAATCCTCTGTGTATGAGTACCTCTAACCACTCCTATATTGTTGCCACTCCAATTAGTTTATCATAAAAGAAAACCCTCACGCTCGTGGACCAATGATGTGTCTTGGATTATAGAGATCATGTTTACTCTCAATTAATAAATTATCACTTTTAGTAGACCAGCACGCTTGTGTATACTGAATGACCAGATGAAAGAATATTTTGTAATTATACGTAATAACACCCAAAGGTCAAGGGGAGTATACAAATGCCTCCCAGTTACAACATACTGTTTAAACTCATAACGAACAAATGCCTACTTATGGGAGAGACATGATAAAACAGTTACCCAATGGTGGGATTACATCTGAATAATTGTTGTATAAGTTGTGAACTATTCGTGATTGTTATAATGTGTGCTCGGATAGACAAGGATAGTATGACACTGTTGTGTATAGTTTCGATACCCCATGCAAGCATTTGGTAGTGTGCTATGCTGATATGAGAGACGGTTTGGATCTAATAATACAAACATTGACCCTTACCGGGCTAAAATTACTTGTCACGGGATGACAATTTTCGATATATATATATATTCAAACAATGGCCTTGTTAGGCTAAATTTATGTGTTATCCTGAGTATAAGGATACATGATTTGGTATGTGTAATACTAGTTGTAACAACCGTGATCCGTCACGAAGGGAATACTCATTTAAACGATTTGAGTATGCATATATGTAAATTTTAGTGGTACTAAAGAAGCAAAGGAACTAGTAAATTGGATCGAGACGATAAAGTCTGTTATCTGTACCAGTAGCTCCCATCAAATTGTATCGTTAATTATGTTACTATTACACTACTTAGCCACACCCTTGTGTGAAAAAAAAGCGATTATATAAATTCGGGAACAAAAGGCAATAATCCGCATGACTTGGGCAAGACTTAAAACCCTTATATTGAAATAATTTGTCCAAGGAATAAAATCCAAAATGAAAGGGTGGGTCAACTGGAATGCACAAACCGTTCTAAAAATTTGGTTCAACAAATACTATGGTTAGTAATCCGGAAGTAGAGACCTTAGCTAATCCAGTTAGCCACTTAACTTTTAAGAATATCGGGATGCAAGCTGGGGTGGTAACTTTGAATTCGGTCGGTAAAGGTGTGTTGAAAGTACCGGGAAATCATCTAGTACAAAACGAGCTAATAACGAAACAGGAGTACAAGAGCTACAACAATTTAAACGTGCACGCCCTATAACTCAAAACGATACGCCGATTAACTTTAGTCCTGAACGGAAAATATACAATGAACCATCGCCCAAGGTATGGTTATGTAATCATTATAAAAGAATGTCGAATAAAGCTATGTTATAAAAACGGGAAGATTGGATACTATACCTGTAGCTATGGAACCATTATAAGTACTATAGACAGACCATTCTAACCTCACCCTTCCCAGTTAACCCAATCGCAATCAATTCGCACGCAACCTATGACGAACCCTCATGCTCGTTTTGAGTGTGGAAGTACAAAACGCTTCAAAAGGAATTGTCCCAAGTTAAACTAAGAAATAATATTGACGTCTAACTCAGCTAGAGGCCACGATTAGTGATCGGACCCAATAAAACACGACAAAACTTAAATGTCGTGAAGAGTACATTTGTAAATTTTGATTAATATGTTTCAGTCACGTTTGATATAAGCAATGAGGGAAGTCTTACCCCCACTAACTTCTTATCCCCGGAAAATGTACTGGTTAGTGAACTAATAGATCCTTATGCTATAGACTTCACTAACGATAAACCTAGAACTGTTAACCAAATACTCCAAAACTATCTTATTATCCTAAATAACCAACCATTTTTATTGACCTACTCCCGGTCTAGTTGGAGAGCATCGAAGTACTTGTTAGTATGGACTGGTTAGCTAAATATAAGGTGGAAATCGTGTGTGATGACTAAATAATTAAAATTTCTCTCTTGGATGATGAAGCAATTAAGATACAGGGAGAGAAGTTTGGTGCAATATCACTTCTCGTGTCTTATCTTAAAGTATTAAAACGCTTTCCCCAAGGGTATATGGCATTTTTGGAAAATGTAACCATGAAAACCTCAACGAAACATATAGGAGATAACCCGTAGTACTCAAATACTTTAATGTATTCCTAATGAACTACCTGGAATACCACTATCTGACAAGTTGAACTCCAAACTGACCTAACCGTAGGGGTAACACCTATTACCAAGGCACCTTATTGCCTGGCATTCTCAGAAATTTAAGAGCTAATTACGCAGCTAGAAGAATTATTAGATAAGGACTTTAAAGAACCTAACTATCATCATTGGGGAGTACCGGTGTTGTTGGTAAAGAAGATGGATGAAATCTTCGGATGTGCGTTGATTACTGTGGAACACACAAACTGCCATCAAAGACCAATATCCTTTCCCATAATTAGGCGACTGGTCCAATCAACTCCAAGGAGCGAATTACTTCTCAAAAATGATCTCCGACCCGGCTATCTTCAAGTTAAGATCCAAGAGGAAGATGTTTCTAAATTGGTGTTTCGAGCTCGGTATGGTCACTATGAACCCTTAGTTCTGCCTTTCAGACTGATTAATACACCTGTAATTTTCATAGATCTTACGAACCGAGGTAGTAAATCGTACCTCGACAAATTCATTATAACGTTATTGATGATATCCTGATATATTCAAAAACCAAGAAGGAACACGAGCAATATTTATAAACAATATTTGAGATGTTGAGATAGGATAAATAGTATATCAAGTTGTCCAAGGGAGGATTTTGGCTACAAGGAGTACGATTCTTAGGACACGTTATTAGTTGACACGGAATTCACATATGCCAGAGCCAAAACTGGAAAACACCAGAGTCACCAAGAGAAATTTTCCAAATTGTGGGATTAGTTGGATATTACCGGCGCCATATTGAAAATTTTCCAGTATAGCCAACCCTTAGCCTTCTTAACCCAAAAAGACCAAATTTATGATTGGGAAGAAGAACCCGAAAAGATTTTTCAATTGTTGAAACAAAAACTATGTTCAAACCAGATGCTGTCTCCCGGAAAGAAATGATGATCTTGTAATCCATTGAGATACATTCCGAAAAGGCTTAGAGTGCGTATTAATGCAAAAATACAAGATTATGATACACGCTTCCCAATAATCAAAAACACACGAGAAGTATTATACTATCTTTGACCTGGAGTATGGGATGGTTGTTTTTACACCTAAGGCATGGGAATGATACCTATATGCCATTAAATGAACAATTTACATGAGTTACAAAAGCCTATGACCTGCAATTGAACGGTAAAAAACTAGATGTGGGGTAAGGAAGACGAGTACAGTCGTGAAACAATTGTAATTGGGAAAAACCAATTCCTTAAGTTGAAGAGATAAAGCTAAACATTGGAAAGTACTGGTATTTGTAATGATTGTTTAGACAAACATTATCGGGCATATTCATATCACCCAAAAGAAAGCTCTAAGAGCATAACATTTAGAAAACAACTTCTTGTACGAGGAAGATAAGAACTTTGAAAAGGAAAACCGATGAAATTCTATACCTTGAACAAACCGAGTGTAACATCCGTATTACGAGACTACTAAATAAAAGAAAATTATTGTTTCGTGTGTGTTGCTCGTTTATTTGTGTGCGTGTTTATATTTCGATAAGGATTGGGATTGGTGAAGGAAGTGGGTGGTGGGGTCCATAGCCCTCTATATAAGGCCATCCCCCGATCCCTTCACCATCTCTTCCCACAAAACACGCACACACTCCCTAGAACACACACATACTCTCTCAAGACCCGAATCCGGGCTAAAGTAAGGAAGATCTTGGTGATCAAGTGTCTTCAAACAACAAGAATCACGTCCAGATCCTCGAGTTGTCCAGATTTGAACCAAACCTGAAGCCAAAGGTGAGTTTTAGCCAACAAGTTTAAGTTTTGTGGTTGAGTTCGACATGCAAATCGATATCTTAGTAGATCGGGTTGAAAGATGTAAGAAAAAAACAAAAACTTGGTGAGTCATAGCCTCACGGGTATGATATAGGATAAAAAGGTGATGTTCGGACCTCATAAAACACGGGTATACAAAGTTGGTACGACCCAAAACCCATAAAAAGGGTAAAGTCGGGTCCTAAGGAGGAAACAAGGAGAAAAATGGCTTTAAAATGGTAAAAACGAAGAAAGGCAGGTATTTCATTTCGCTCAGCCATGAGAAGCGAAACAGGTATTTCGCTTCGCTCAGCCGTGAGAAGCGAAACAGGTATTTCGCTTCGCTCAGCCATGAGAAGTGAAACAGGTATTTCGCTTCGCTCAGTCGTGAGAAGCGAAAAGTTATGCGAAGCGAAATTCTATGCGAAATTCCTTCCAGGCGAAATTGTTTAATTTGTGACCCGATTCATTTCTGATGCGTTTTTGCTAAAGGACCTATTACCGAAAATAAAAATTTTCCCCTTGGACCCTGCTAGGGGCTCCGCTACCAGGGGCGTTTCCCCCGGACCCCCGTTATTTGAGGGTTTCATTAACTTAGATGTAAGAAGTAGTAATAATGGTTAAATGACGCGCGTAATGTATTGTACAATTAGCTGTGCACAGCTAAGGAAGGGCGTTACCATTGACGGTGAGAGAAATCATCTTCAGGTGAGCTCTAGCCCCATTTCTTTTTAAGATGGTTTCGGGGCTGTGTGCATACTTGTAAGAATAGTAACATATATACTTATGCGCTTAATGTGAATGATTACTGCAAGAATGAAAGAAAGATATATATATCTATGTGATTAACACAACTGATTAATGTAAGAATGAAAGAAAGAGGTTAGAACTTGCATATGTTAGTTGTTTAACTTAACATGTTTGTAAGAATCTAGAAGGAATGTGAAGTAAGAGTCTGGGTGGCAGCCCCTTCTAATACCTGGGCAAGAATAGAGTGGCCGACTCTACGATATCGGTGCAAGAAGTCAGGTGGCAAACCTTTATAATATCTGTGCAAGAAGTCGGGTGGCAGACCCTTATAATATCTGTGCAAGAATGTATGTATAATTGTATGTTTGTAAGAATGTGTAAGAGTAGTACAAATTATACTTGTATGGAAATGAAAGAATGTGTAAGAATAATCCTGTAAACTGTTTAACTAGAACTCACTCAGCATAGCTGACTATTAGTATGCACGCAGGTGAATAGGATGCGACGGGTTGCTTGAGGGAAGACACGTGGCAACAAAGTGAAGACTGGCATCGAAGAAAAGAAGATTCATGTGTCGTTTACGTTACCTTTTAAGACTTAATGTATTTTGTTTAAAACAAGCACTCATGTTATGTAAAAATGTTTAATATTATGTATTCCGCGAAAAGTTTTTAATTAACTATGATTTTAGAACTGTGTTTATGAGTAAATCCAACGCCAAAGTAGGGCTTCCGGGAACGGGGCCTTACACCGAGTCTAATTATAAATCTTGGTAACTTACGAGGCCTGATCATGGACGAAGTACGCAAGTCTAGATATTCCAATTATTCAAGAACCGATAAGAAGTACAAACATTCAAATAAATATTATTAGTAATCCGAATGTCTGACTCATGCTAGAATTAAAGCAGAGTATCAAAAACTCTTAGTAACATTATAACAACCAGAAACTCCCAATAAAATGAGGAACAAATTATAATGATCTTCACAACACACCTTCGTAAATCATTCCAAGACCTCAGTGTACTCTAGGTACCAATTGACCGGCTAACTTAAATTGCATACTCTCTCCCGATCAATAAAAATTACACAACTGAAAGGCACGCCTACAATTATGTCAACAAAATCATATCTCGACATGGTATGTCAATTTCGATTACTTCTGACTGAAATAGTCATTTCGCCTCTTATGTTCTGACAAATATAAGAAACCGAATATGGTTTAACCACGACCTGTCATTGCCAAATAAACGATTGATTTGGACAAACTATTCAGACACTGAAAGAATTACCAAATCTTAGAGAAATGTAGGATCAACATTTCCACTAGTCTAATCCTCGAATACTAATAGTTATCATAATATTATATGAGCGGCACTACAACCGGTGCGATACGAACAAGAACATGAATTGATGCTTTATTAGACTGAAAGTTGGCAACACTTAGAATGCAAAAATTTACATGATTCCAGAAACTACAAATAAAGCTCGTAAAATTCAAAAAACAAACTGAAAGTCGACTGAAATTGACAAAAGAAATATACTGATGTACGTAGTAACGGGTAGACCTTTGGAAGGTATTACTTGAGATTAAGAAAATGATGTTTTAACTTCAACATACACGGAACAGTACGATATTGCCTCGAAATTTAATCCCGTAGCATATTGACTAAAACTATATTTAGTGTCGAGTTTTAGTCCTATAAATAATTTTCTATATACCAAAACAAACAAGTGCCTTATTGACGAGGCGGAAATGATAACACTTGAAACTTACTTATAACCAAACTTGGTAAAGAACTAGTATGAATAACGGACGGGAAATTCAAACAGTTACGACTCGTCAAAAATTTCATTGATCTAACTTCGGTAAAATCCACAACGGGGAACCATATATATATTTGAAAACGAAAAAAATACTTCTTTTTGTCCCTAAGGAACTTATAATTGGCATATTGAATTTCGAGGACGAAATTTCTTAACGGGGGGAGAATGTGACATTCGTGACAAAACCGTATACACCTCAGTATTTATAAACCGAATAAGCGATTAACCGCTTTTTGCGTATCGAACAAACGATTAACTAAACGGGTCTGATTATGACCCAGATATCCCGGGGGGCCATCTATAAGTGATATACGATTAATATAAGCTAGCATATTAATATTATGGCCTTAGTTCGATAGCAAACCAGTTAAACGAAAACATGCTTGTTTAACTACCCGCTATAGATTTAAACGCGAAAGAAAGTTACAAACCAAGCATTGTATCATCCGTTAAGCCGAAAAAGATTTACCAAACACTTATTTGAAAATTTTTAAGCGATCCGTGAAAATATTTTCGATTTTTACAAAGGTATAGTATGTTTTTATAAATTTATACAAAAATAGCCGAAAAACACTCGTTTTCGCGCTGTTTGTTGTACCCGGTATATTTTTCGTGTCAAAAACCGAACCCGAAATAAATTTGGACTCAGAATTTCATGTACGGGATGTAAATTCAGAAAATTGGGCCAAATGGGCCCAAGGAAAGGCCCATTTTAATCCTGGCCGCCACCCACCTTAACAATATCATTCATATGTTTCTTATGTATTAAGACATTAGATATTTTCAAAGGTATTTCCAGAAGCTTAACAATTAAATCTCTTATGTTCCAACAAAGAAAAGCCAAAAAAACTCAAAGGTAATATCATTAATTTGATCATTTAAACTAAGTTTAAGCATGTTTAATTCTATACAAACGTATTATGATTACCAAAAATTATTCCTAACCATGTAAAAATCCTAAAAATAGTCCAAAAAGAGTTTTTGATCATACACATGGTTAGAAATTAGAATCATACTCTTTTTTGGCCATAAACACGGATTAAAGGGTTTAAACGACGTTTTTGCGGCTCAAAAGTTCGGTTTAATACCCTAGTCGAAACCCTAAGTTAAGGGGATGTTGTGTTGATAAAACTTGCTTGGTTTGTGATATAGGACCTGTATCTAGCTTTCATAGAAGTACAAGAACCCAAAAACTTGATTAGAAGGGCAAAAAAAAAAAAAAAAACAAAACCGCTAAGGTAATACCGAAACACTCGATTGCGGGCTATTTAGGATTCGATTGTGATGTGCATATTGTTAGGTCATGAAATTTTGCAAGGACACCAGGGACCATATCATTGAGTCCCTGTTCCAATTTGGTAATTTTTCAACCATCCGAGAATATTTGGCTAATTTATTACCGAATTGGGGCGTTTATTTGGGAAAAATAGTTAAAATGCTTGAAAAATTATGAATATTTTTGGAGATCTCATATTTGGTATATTTTGATCACATATGAAATTTGGGGTCATTTGGAAAAGCCTATGTATGTTTTGTGTATCTGCGTATATTTGAATTTTCATGGTCGTTTTTGACTCGGAAATGATATTTAGCAAGATTGTTAGAGGTTGGGATTTTTCCAGGTTGTTTTGGAACATATTCTGGTCATTTAGAAATTTTGGTGGAATTTTTGGAGATCGTTTGGTATAAACGAACGATTTTCGGGCTAAATATAACAAATAAAATGAATCCCGATTAAACTGTGAGTTTCATGACCCCACTTTAAACTGTTTTTACAAACTTTTGGGGTGAAAAACATGTTGATACATATCTATATACTTTGAATTGTTTGATGATGGGAATTATCTAAGTGTTAACACACAAAAGTCCCCATGAACACAGTGAATAACTTCGGGTCGGTGGCTTGTGAATAGTACTATTGGTTTGACAAACCCAAACAGAATCGGCCCGGTTGCCATGACACATAGCGCCGTTTGCACATGACCATACTTATACAAACAGGCTATGTAGTATTAGACATAGCTACCGGGGCATGTTGTGGGCGAAAGGGGAGCCACATGGTTGATTGGGCGTGGGAAGGGGATGCACGCAGCACAGATAGTCAAGGTTTCCCTATAACTTAGCATAATTACATCATAAACATACAAACAAACGTACTTATGAATGTACATACATACATACTTGCGTATTTACAAACTGTGATTGTTGTACGCACAACTGATTTCTTTAAACTCGTGAAACTCACCAACTATTTGTAGTTGACATGTTTTAACATGCTTTTCAGGTACTGGATTGGATTAGAAATTCAATGTGCTACGTGTTTGACTTGCGATCAATGCTGGGTGAATTGATGCAAGTGTGCTAATAGGAAGTAAAGCCTCTTAACGGGCTGGATTTAGTTTGTATCACCTAGTTGTAAATGAAGTTAGATCAATGTAAAATATTGTAAAGTAGTTTGTATTGTTCTTTATAAACAATGTGGTTGTTATGAGAGGTGTCTGTTACATTTCCGTTTTACGCTTCTGCAAATCGCTTAACGGGGTGTGACAGGTGTTTGGTTACGTCGGGGCTATTGTTGTTGATCTCTTTGATAATACCGAACCCCATTAACATCCTCTAACTCTCCCTTATCTTCAAACTCCTCAAAATCATCAAAACAACCTTCTTCTATTATTTACCCTCTCGAAATCAAATACACCCTGAGGGTTCAGTGGTTCAGACCTGATTGATCGGTCATCTCTCATGTGAAACTCTCTCTGATTGTGGTCACCACCTCTATGGTTTCTGTTGCGGTTAACCTTTGCATTCGGGTTTTGATTAAGTGGTGGAATGTCGTTATGTGAAGTGTGATTATGTGGAATTTGCTGTTCTTGGCTTTAAGGTTGGCCTTGATTTTTCGGCTGGTACACACGTGGGTCTTGATTTTCTGGATTATCCATGACTTCTTCCTTTGGTTTTGAAGTTTCGGCTTCTGATTGTGGATTAAACCCCTTTCTTTGAGCTGCTCGGTTTCTTTTTGTTGTTTTTTCGATTTCTGGATGAAACTGTAGCGGCTCCTTATCTCGAGAATATCTTGTATGCATGAACCTGTAAGATCACCTGCACACATGAAAACACACAACCCCGCGTAAAATCAACGAAGAAAAGCAAAAACTAAAATTTAAACTAAGCTAAGCTAAACTGAACTAGCACTTTATGTGTTGATTCCCCAGAAACGGCGTCATTTTGATATAGATGTCGCGCTCTAATAAAATACCAGTATATTATTAACTTAAATACCTATAACTAGTACGGACAAGTAAGGTCATCTCCTTAGAGAATCATAGGAAAATGCAAGTTGTACTCATGATTTCTAACTAACTAATTAATTAATTATTTTAAGCAGACAAACGATGTCAAGCAGATTAAAAGATGATTAACACACGATTACTTTTGAAGTTGTAAACAATAATGAGAAAAGGTATTCACTCTAGGTCCAGGTAATGTGATATTCAACTAATCGCAGATTCAACTGACTCGAGTGCGCAGTAATTACTAGACCTATTAGTTTGATTGTGATGACAAACGATACCCCAACCAAATTGTTGGCACAATTGAACCTAGTCTACCTAATTACCAGTTTATGTTATGAAAACCAATTATATTGCAACGATTAGTGATTATTAGTTCAATGACACAAGAGACTTAACCATAAATGTTGATGAACACAACCAAACAAGTTATGCAAGATTTGACAATCAATAATAAAAACTGTTTAAACAATCAAAGCATAAATTGAATAAGATCAAATCATAAAACTTAATCAAACTCTTAAACATTAAACACAATGAATCTGGTCATGAGTTGGTTTACACAAAACCCTAGCCTAGAATGAACACAAATGTTTAGCCTAGCATTAACATAATGATTAACTCGCTTATCTATGGATGGAAGAGAACATATGATGAATTGCTGAACCGGAAGCCTCGAGATGATGGAAATTCGTCTTAGAGTTCTTTAACAGCTCCTGGAACAAGTGGTAACCTGAAAAGAGGCTTAAAAACGTTTATATAATAGTTAGGGTTAATTTTCTTTATTTTATGGCGGTTCGTGTAACGCGAAGGACAAAATAGTTGGGCCAGATTTTTCTTGGTTCGCGCTACATTCTCCAAACTCCTTAGCGTCACGCGAAGGACAAAATAGGCAGACAAACTTACTATTTTCTTTATTTCTGCATCGTGAAGCGTGCCATCCAATCCCGCACTCCTAAGCCTTAATTCCAAGCTCGTAAATCATCCCAATAAGCATCCATAGCATCCAATGCCTTGAAACATATAAAAACGCTTGAAGTACCAATGTTCATTCATTTATTTAACTAAATCTAACTAATTAATATTATATTATACATAACTTTTACCCAACCATCAGTACTCACCAATTTGATATTTAATGCCTAAGTTTTCTTCAATTAGAGCGGCATTATGAGTTCTATAACGTTCTACTTTATCAATACATTCTTGAGGGCATAAGTATGTGTGTACCTCAGAAAGAATTGGACTTTCTTGACACCTTCTACCTGTAGCACACTCAAGAAGGATATGACTTGCTTGACTACTTCCGCTTGTAGTACTTGTCCCAACTTTATTTTCTTTGGACTAAAAAAATATTGAACTGCTTTAACTCCATCGACTGGATGAACTGTAGGATGAGATTGGCTCAGAAAAGCTGAACTAGCACCAGAGCTTGTAGAGACACTAGCATGATTCAGAGAACTGACATGATTGTTCATTCGGAGTTTGTCATCCATTTCAAAAGACTTGATGGTAGTAGCCAACTCTAAGAGTGTTATAGTATTCAAGTTTGTGGTTCTCTTAATGGTAGTCACACTACTGTTCCATGTGTAAGGCAGTGAATTCAACAGCTTCTTGTTGATCTCAAATAAACCATTGATGATACCGACACTTCTCATTTTATTGATGAGTGACTCAAATTGATAACAGAGACAACTGATTCGCCTGGAATATGATTAAACATGTTGAATTCTTCCTTTAACATTTTAATAATTTTTAATGTGTGTGTGTGTATTTGAGAAAGAAAAAAAATTAGCCTTTTTTTTTCTACGATAATTTGCTACAGTGCGTGCGACTCGAGTTGCTACAGTATTTTTTTTATTGAAAATATAGCACATAAACTCCCAATAAAGTCAGACTTTAGTCTAAAACTCATTAAATCGGCCTAGATATGAGTTTTTCAACCAAATCTGAACCGGACATAAAAACTCTAAACACCAAAAACATATATTTGATGATTTTGTGTATATCAAAGGTGTAAAGTACTCCAAAAGCAGTTAATAACACGAAAAAAAATCAAATCTAATAAAACTATGATCGAAATACAAAAAGTATGATCCGAAAACCACAAAAAGTTAAGCCAAAAGCTCTGATACCAATTGTAGATCCTAGATAATGGATCTCACAACTTACTCGGATTAGTCTGTATTGTTAGTTAGCGGAAATCACCAACAATAGTCGGATCTCAAAGTTTAGTCTTGTAAACACAAAAGGAGAGAAAAAGATGGAGTTTTTGAAAGAAGTAATATGTGGAGTGACCCTTTTATTGGGTCCACATTTCTCCAATGTTTTTATTCATGGGTCCAAGTGGGCTTGCCCAATAGGCTTTACCATACAAAATAAACGTACATAGTACGTAATACGCTGACTGTAAGCAAACAAAAAGACATACACAATCCTAATAATAATATAGAATATCAGCCCTACAGATACCCTATTGGTGACTATGATTCATTGAATCCTCTTGTGAAAATTAGGGACTACCGAATTAGCGATGGTGAGTTTCATTGAATACACCATTTTTTGATTCAACACAAAAAACGTATTCAATATTGTTTGCAATGGTGTTGCAATATATTCTGGGAGCGTGAAAAAGGTGTCGATTGTGGTGCTTCAAATTAGGGATTCAGAACCAGGGTGGATGATGATGGTAAGTTCGTGCAAATTTTTAAAAAAGTATAATAAATAAATAATACTGGTTGAAACCTCCTGCAATTACTAGTTACCAAATTGACAAATTTGTAGAAATTACAAATATGCTCTTCTACATAAATAAAAGATAAAAATAAAAAGAAAAATGGTTATAATGACTTTTGCCCTCTTGCAGTTCTCACACTAAAAACACTTTTGAAATAAACCAAATCATATATATAATCAGGTTGTTTTGAGAACCACTATGAGTAGTTAGAACTTTGAAACCACACAAAAAACACGTGAAAACAATTATTTTTTTTCATATGTAAGTTACATTTACTAGTAAATTTATAGCTTTCTTGTTAACACGAATCGACCATTGAAACACATGTAACAAACATTTACAGTTGCCGCATATGTGTAACGTAAATGCATGTAGTAGCATGTATAACATGCGATTACGATAACTTTTGTCGGCATTTTTAATAAACGATTCTCTTGGTGTTTTAATTTTTTTATGATAATACTCCTAAAAGCGTATAGAAACTCTTCATTTTATAAAAGAAAAGAAAAATGATACAAGCTTTTTTAGTTGTTCTCAATGTTCCCACTACTTAGAGCATTCCCAATTCATTTCCTACCCTATATCCATATATATTATATAATTACACTACAAATTACTGTTTTTTCTCTCTTCTGTTTAATTAAATAATACTTTTTATACCTTTATTATTATCTTTTCTCTTTCCTGCACTCACATCCACTTTTCAAAAATATTAAAAAATTATAGGGTATGAATAGTGAATTCTTAAATTTAACTTTCCCATATAACATTTTCTGTTTCATCTACTCACAACCACTCATAACCATACCATATAATTTACAAATCCTCTTCACATATTTTAAGGGAATGGGTTGAGAATGCTCTCATAGAAGTTTTCAAAATATCCTAACCCCTATTACATATATGCAATATAACACTGTTTTTATTTTTTTTTCTTTTATCTTTCTTATATATTGTTATTCTTTACTAAATTAAGTTAGATAAAAATCATAAATCACAATATTATATATATATATATAGGGGAAGGTTCATGTGCATTTTAATCTTAACATGAGAACGTAGGAAATAATACAAATTTATAAAAAAATGAGAACGTAAGAAACAATACCAACTATAATACCAATCTACACAAACAATTATTTATAATAACAAAGAAAAAAACCTAAAATTACAACAAAAGAATCAAAAATCAAGAACAAAATAATATCAAATACCAACAAATACTTATATCAGCAAAAGAAAAATCTAATAATAACAACAAAATATAAATAAACAAATACTTATAACGTCTCATAATCGAAAATTAGCAAATACGAACAAAAAATAACAGCAAACACGTATAAAAATAAACCTAATAATAACAGCAAATTGGTTCTCACTGTTTTCATGTTAAGAATAAAATGTATTTGATCATGTTTCTATATATATATATATATATATATATATATATATATATATGCAATTGTGTTATATTACGCGTATGTAATACGACAATATATTGTTATAAATAAATAATAAGTTAATGAAAATAAATTGTAATTGGGAAGAATTTTTTCTCGTATTTCTCGCACTAACAATGTATTCTCTCATGAACCTAACCACGTATCTCTGTGTGTGTTTGCATGCGCACGCAATTATGTGCATGCTCGTTAATATATAAATTGATTTTTTGTGTGCCAAGCGTAGGAAGAAATTATGATTATTTGCTGCATTCTCGCCGTTAAATATTAACCATTGAAATTTCAATGTTAGATTAATGTTGTAAAATACTTCAAAGGCTTTGCTTGAAAAGAATTCACTTCGTATTTAATCTTAATAACTGTTAATTTGTGTTTCCCATTTTTGAAAGAACATAAATACGGTGACATGTGTGTTTCTAGTTTGGTCTTGACGTGTCAATCTAAAGATGATTTAGGGAGAGTTGAGGCCGAAATTTCAATGTCAAACTGTGAATGCTCTAATTCAAAAATCTACACAACAACGTCCCCACTTATTCGCACCACTCAAATAACAACACATAACCTTGGACTTGACAGTCTTCATCGTACCTATTCATTTAATCAGGCAATATAATAAATCCTCCAGATAAGTCCACAGCCCTCGCACATGCCCATTTTCTTTTGTGGCGCATACAAGTATTTAATAATATTTAACCTACAAATTAAATTAGCATGTTAACGGTGAGAATCATGTAGTGTAATTATATTATGGTGATAATGCTATAATTACGCTACACTATAATTACACTATGTTGTATATATAATTAAACTACTTGATTCTCACAGTTAACACGTTAATTTAATTTGTATTTGATTCAAACCCTTACATGTATATCTTCCTTTTTTAGAACAACAAAATTCCACCTTTACACTACACATGCAAGGATTTGAACCTAGAATATCAGTATCTCACATTTGTAAGAAGAAACACTATACCACCAGACCAATAGTAACATCAAATGTGTTTTCAAACAGTATCTGGCTTGAGAACACATTTTGTTTGGACAACTTTAGTCCTCTAATATACAAGCCCCTGCATGACATTAAGCATTTCTTCAACCAGATTAAGCTGTTTTCTTTTTATGAATACATGGTGATAAGGATAAAAACTTACACCTATTATTAAGGCAACTTAGTCTTATATCAAACTACTACTTGTAGGGGATTTGAGATTTCCGGATGTCATATATAGGGGTTGAGTAGTTCGTGGCTATAAAACCGCCGTAATTATATCATTGGTAGTTTAATAACCGTCATAACTACCATTGGTAGTTTTATAACCGTCATAGTTACCAGTGACGCTACCTCATACCTTGTTACAAAAGTTTAGGACAATTTTAATTAAGTGTACATGCACCTCCTAACTTGTATCAGGTATGTTCTAATTTCTCATTTGAATCATAATTACCCAAATGACTTAATCACAAAAAAATCACCAACATGCCTCTCACATTTTAGTAATCCTTGATTCACTCAAAATACTCATTCGTGGAAGAAAAAAAAACTTGTGCATAAATGAAATATCGTGACATATTATTAAACTTATTGTAAAATGTAAACCAACTTTGGTCTATATACCTTATTAATATATCGTCTTATCACCGATATGGTTGAACAGATTCTTGTTGCGTGATTGACTTTATCATATTTTTCATAAAAATTGGTTGTATAAAAATATTTTGGACGTGTATTAATGAAGTGCTTTGAAGTTTACACGTGAAATAGCCACCACCACAACCAGCAACCACCAAACAAACCCTAAACTCCAAACGAATTAATATATGATATAAAATATGTGTTTTAAAGATAAGAAAAATCAAATGGGTTAAACAAGTCAATACGTGAACCCGAACGCGACACACGTATATGCGGATTGACCCGAACCCGACCTGTTTGACCCAAAAGTATATTTTTATTATATTTTGAAATATTAATAATTTAAATTTTGCATAAGTTACCAAACCAATTTAACTTGTTATAATATATTTGTTTTAGGAATGGCTACATGTCACATGGAGCCCGTAGGGACCGATGTCCTCATGGGAATTCGTCTAGGATCCATTGTGGTTGTGATGTGCTAAAAGTAGTTATAAAATTATTAACTAAAATTACGCTAATCTAGACAATAAGTAATAATTCTAGACTCTTAACTTAACTAAAACTACTAACAGGCAAGTGATCCGGTTGACTCTAGTACAGCTAAGTAAGTCCCGAAATCGAACCCACGAGACTCTTTAAATTACGTTAATTAGCTAATTAGACTCAACTAAACTGACACGACTATTTATTTATATTTGTTTTAAGGGGGCTTTATTAAAATATTAAATTTAAACTATTATTAAAAACTAAATAAGAAAAACGAGTAAATTAAACGAAAGAGAAGTTTGTTGATTTTAATCAAATGATAATGAAAAACTACCTAGGCTAGAATCCCCTGGTTTTCGTTGTTGATTGATTAGCACGTCACCGAATGATTCCGAGCCTTCAAACCCTTCAAAAACTCCTCACATGAGCTCCAATTTTTGCGGTTGATGGTTGCAGGGTATGCTTAGGGTTAAGTTTAGATGTGTTTATATAGGTTTTCTGGGCCCAAAACTGATAAAAAAACAAAGAAGGTTCTGGAAACTGGTTGTCCCTCGCGCCGCGCGACCACAAAGGGGGTTTGCGGTCGCGCAGCGTGGTGTCAAAAATAGGGGGCCGGCCGGTCCGGTCCAGTCCGGTTCGCCCTTTTTTGACCATGATCAAGTCCCGGAACCTACATTTATGTTAGTATTATACAAATTCTAATAAAAACTAATAAAATATTATACAAACTATACACGGGAATTATATATATTTAACGTTATATCAAATATCCCCACACTTATCTTTTTTTTCGTCCCTGAAAAAGTTTAGTTGCAATGGAATCAAAATTGGAGAAATACGGTTTTAAAACATATAGGTTATCTTAAAGCTTTAGAAAAACGCAAAAACTGCGATCACCGAAATTGTTGTTAACTTAAACTCATGCCTTTGTCTTTACCAGGACAAGTAAGATTCAACTATTTATTATTATTATTATTATTATTATTATTATTATTATTATTATTATTATTATTATTATTATTATATAATCTAGTGGAATCCACAGTTAAGACCCGTTTTATTTTAGATTTTATCAGATCAAACCACCCTAACTTGACTTAAACCTCACAAATAGCATATTAAAACTTTATTGCACATTTTACATGAATAGCTAAGACGATCAAGGATATTGTTTATCCACATAAGTTTAAGCATCAAAGTCTACCAAGCAGCCATAAGATACGATTAAGGTTCAATTATTCAACTAACTAGCTAGTGTTCCCCACTACATGACATAACCCCGTTATCAAGCAACACCTCGGACCCATTACCACCCGTGATTTTACAAATTCCATCTGTCGGTTTACATACGTCGTGTCTCTAGTTGATCCTATTCTTAATGGTATGGGACGCAAGTAAGAAGACCACGTATAACTAACAACGGGATGATCACTGGATCATATAGATTTTACTTCACTGTAGTTGATGTAAGTGAGTATAATTGGCAGTAAACTGCGGGTTTAATATGCTTAAAAGCTTTTTAATTAAATGTTTTTTTAAATATATGAAGATACCCAAATGAACAACCGTAAAACGACCCGTGGTCTCCAAACCCGAGGTATCTCATCAATACAAGAAACAGCTAGTAATATGCGCATGAAATTTGACGCTAAATAAAGTCTTCATCCATGAATGCCCTCCAATTCCAAACGTGCTCAGCAAACAGTATATCCTTTTCTTACACACGAGCGGAAGCGGCAAAAACATAACAAATCATATCTAATAATTTATCTTATCAAAAACCATTTGACAGATATTATACATCCAAAGTCTTTCACCAACCCAACCAATATATATATATATATAGGGGGACGATCAAGAGAAAACTCATCTTTAGAAAAAAAAACTTAAAAACTCCTAAAGAATTATTTTTAATTAAAAATAAAAAATATTTTCAAAACTCTGTTTTTGCCATTATTCTTATATTTTCTTACCCTTCACTCGAAAAAAATATAAAAAAAATTAAAAAAATTTAAAAAAAAACCGTTGTAATGCACATACGTATTACTGTGCGACACCGTTGTATTACACAAGTGTATTACAATGTATTTTTAAGTTCAAATAGTGTTTAATTGCATATATGCAATATTTGTGTGTTGTATATGTGTAGTAGTGTTGTATTATATGAAAAAAATAATAATAAAATAAAAGTGGAGCGTTAATGTTGTATTACACATACGTAAGAATGTGTACTCGATATGCGCATTAGTCTTATATTGCATATATACAATAGTGTGTATCAAATACATGCATTAGTGTTGTATTCTATGCAATACAATACTTTTGCATATATGTAATGCCCACTATTACACATGTGCAATACACTGACGAGGTTACCGACAAGTTTTTTTTTTCTGGAACCAATAACAACATATAAGAATGATGGAAAAAAATGAACTTCAAAAAAATTTTTAAAAAAAAGTTAAAATAGTTTTTTAGGAGTTTTTAAGTTTTTTTAAGAGGAGTTTTCACTTGAACTCACCCCTATATATATATATATATATATATATATATATATATATATATATATATAACCTAAATAACAACAGCAAATAAATAAATAAAAAGTATATGGCTCAGCTGCTACATCCCCACACTTGTCTTTTTCATTATACTTCTTCTGGGGATCCATCTTCTAGCTCACACAACCTGAAAAACTTAAAAATGCAAAAACAAAGAAAAACTACAAAAAACTACGTTAGTGACTCGACACGAATAATAAAAATGGGACAAATAAACAAACTCTACACTTTAGTTTTCACTCAAGACACTCTGCTGTGTGATCTACTTGGCTGTCTGAGTGGTGCTTCCTCCACCTCGGTAAAACTCCAATTCCCTCAAGATACTGCATCATGATACGATCACCCACCAATCCTGTTTCTCTTATCACCAACCTCTTCAATCTCCAAAACTCCCGTTTACCACCACCACTCTCTCTATCATACTCCATCATCACTCGAGGACGCGCGACCTTTCTTTCAATCTCCAAACTAACTCTGACGGAACGGAAGTGATCAAGACGTGGTTCCATGCCCAGAATAAAGGAATCTATCGAGTAAACGGGGTGACATGGATCAATGAGACCTTCTTGACCACTTGGATGTCTCATGGATTTAGCAATATAAGTGACACTATCGTCGCCGGCTCTAAGAGTGATCTTTCCTTTAAACACATCAATGAGTGCTCTAGCAGTACGTAAGAATGGACGACCTAAAATTATAGGAACTATTTCGTCAGCCTCCATATCAAGAACAACAACATCTACAGGGAAAACCAAATTATCGACCTTAACAAGCAAATTTTCTATGGTTCCCCTAGGGTACTTTACCGAACGGTCGGCAAAAGACAATGACATACGGGTGGGTGTAAGTTCTCCTACGCCTAGCTTCTCATACAATGAATACGACATTAGTTTTATGCTAGCTCCTAGATCTACCAATGCTTGGCACGTGGTATCCCTACCGAACAAACATGGAACAATAAAAACGCCGGGATTGGGTAATTTTTCTGGTAGCTTGTTGAGAACCACCACAGAACACTCTTCGTTCAGTGGAACGGTCAAAAGCTCCTCTAGACTTTCCTTTCGCTTAAGAAGATCTTTCAAAAACTTAGCATATTTCGGCATATGCTGGAGGGCCTCGATAAAAGAAGATTAATTCTAAGTTGCCTAAACATATCTAAGAAGTTCCCGTACTCTCTAGTGAATTTCTGTTTCTTAAGACGGGCTGGATACGGGACACGGTCATGATGTATAAGCGGTGAACGCCTAACCACTCTCGGTTTTTTCTCTACACTTCCTCCTACTATGTGCTCACTGGTTGGTGCAGTACTTGCTGGGCCTAGCCTAGTTGCACCCTCCTAGGAGTCTCTATCAGTATCTCTTCCTCATCTTCTCTCACAACCCTCTCTCCCCGGACCTAAAACCCTAACACTACAAGTGGAGATAGCTTTTAACTGAGCAGCCGGATTTTGCTAAGTGAAACCTGAAAACTAACTGGGGAGTCTCCCATCTAAACAACGGGCTATATCACCTACATACCTATGAAGATCTAAGAGTGCGGACTGGTGATTCCTTAAAAGCAAATCATGACTGGCAAATTTTTTCTGAGTTTCCTGATCTCTAACAAGTATCTGCTTCACCATCTCCTCTACCCTACCCATTCCACCACTCAAATCCTACCCATTACTCACACCTTGACTATTTTGATCCCTACTAAACAACTGATCCTGCCCCCGATTAGGATTTAGATTTGACTGGAAACCAGGGGGATGCACCGGAGGAACGCCAGTTAGAGTTATAATTATTATTTTTATAATTGTTCTAGTTTGAATTATTTCCATTAAATGCATTAGGAACCCTTTTCTGTCCTCCTATGAACTCTACCTACTACTGACTCATCAAAGGACAATCTAAAGTAGCATCCCCCCCCCTTTTACACAATTAACACTTATCTACCTTAGCCTTAAGTTCTCTCATCTCACGGGTTAGGCTTTCTAAGGCAGCAGCCACACTAGTATCCAGATTAACCAAATGCACACCTCGGACGGATGAGGGTGTACTAGTGATGGGATTTGAATTCCCGTTACGCGGCTTTTTCGCATATTCTGATTGGGCAAAACTCTCAAACATTTCATTACACTCAGTTACATTTTTCTTATCTATTAAATTACCTCCAGCAGCCGTGTCTAAACAAGCTTCAGTTTCATAAGTCAGCCCATTGTAAAACTTCTCAACAAGGGCCCAAGGAGTGAGACCATATTGTGAACAACGGGATAGTAAGTTCTAGAAACGCTCCCAAGCTTGATATTACGGTTCATCTGGCTCCATGTGGAAGGAGTGGACTTGATCACGGAGGTGAGAATTTTTGGATGGTGAAAAGTATTTCTTAATGAACGTTGTACTAAGCGCCTCCCAAGTAGTGAATGTTCCAGCTAGTTGCAAATCAAGCCAAGTGGCGGCACGACCTGCAAGTGAAAACGAAAACAGATGTAGGAAAATCGCATATTCATTAGCACCTTGCAGATTGAAAGTTCTGAGAACACGGGTGAGACGGTTGATGTGTGCTGGTGCGTTTTCATCTTCACGGCACATATAAAGCACCTTATATCCAAAAATCTAACACACACACAAACTCCTTTCTCATATATTTCGGCTTCCCCCTCTCTTGGCCGAAACACACCACAACCACACATATATACAACCCTTTCAATTTAAAGCAAGATTTAAGGAGTCCAAAGTTTGGTGTTTCAAGTGGTTCAAACTCATGATCATTTATTCTCATTCTCTAAACCAACTTTGCTTACATAAAGTGAGTATTTGGTAAATTTCTAAATCTTAGCCATGTAAAAGTTTTACTAGTTATGCCTAGAAATCTCACCCCAAGTAGTATGAGTCTCAAAAACGTTTAAAACTTGAAAGACCTACATCCTAAAGTAAGTTGTTTCTCTAAAGGCGTATGGTAATATATAAATGTTACAAGAGTTTTGCTAGCTCAAAAGATGTTATTTCAAGTATTTTACTCGTTGGTTTTGTAAATATACAAGTTAAGGGTTATAATAATGTTATATCACTACAACCAAGTATATAGTGTGTGTAGGACATTTCAAATTTATGAATCTTTATATAAATTGGGTGAAACATAAAGGTATTTTAATATTCTCAGAGAATAAAAGATCGATGTATTTTATTGGGGGAATATGTACATGATGTGATTTTAAACAAATATTTATTAATATTTCAAAAAATGAAAGGTTGTATACATGCTATTAAGTTAGTATAAAACCTGAAATTTTAAATATACATTTAGATATATATATTTTAATATATACAACTTTGGTTATAAATATTGTTAAGGAAGAATACGCACTATTTTCTTTTAAACAAGTATCCTAGTTAAGGTGTTTATAAATATTGTAAACATAAGTGTTTACAAGGGATATTCCTAAAAAAATAAGTATACAATATATCTCATAAATTTATTTGTTGTACAAAATGAGTTACAACATAGATTAAAGTTGTGAGCTATTTATAAAACCAACACAATTTTCAAACAAGATAAACATGAAATTTTGTGTTATATATATGTATATATCTTTAATATAAATTTTATATTTCAAAGAATACGATAACTTACCACCAGCGAGTCGTCAAAAAAATAATGTATGAAACAGCATTGACATAATAAACGAAACGACTAGTTGGGTGAAAGTAACAGGCATAAACCCACTTGCGAATCAATAATTAAATTTTATATGACACTTTGCGTTTAGGACACTAGAAGGTCATGAGAACTAGACGTAAACAAATATATAGCTTACCCAAAACTAAACTCATCAGGTGAGTCTCACGACCCCTTTCTAATATAATTGTTTTGAAACTCTTAGGGGGAATGTATGGAGAAATACGTGTTCGGAAACGAGTAGAAACGCGGTCTCATTTTGTTACATGGGATGGAAATAATAGTGCACCCAAAGTCCCCTGGAATATATGATCATTAACTATTTTAGAAGTGGCCAATGTGAATAGTACTATTCGGGATTAACACACCCCACCGTGGTTAGTCGCACTAAGTTAGATTGGAGGTCTAGCGGGTAATATTTGTCCAACAGATGACTTCGATGTTTTCGCATTAGAAGATCAAGAGAGGCGCTCATTGAAACGCTGTTAGATCTTGATCATAGAGCTCATGGTAAATGTCTGAGAAATTGGTTGACTCGTTGTTCAAGAAACACATATTTTTAGATGTCATATAAACATGTGAAACTCACCAACAATTTTGGTGACGTTTTTATGCATGCATTCCTTTAAACGGACCATCTCAAAATTGTAGGCGGATGAGAGTCTGTACGAGGCATGTAACTTTTTACTAAAGCAAGCTAATATACAAGCCGTCTAACTCTTCAGACGGCCTATCTAATCCAAACTTACATAAATACATATTAGACCCTAGACTTTAGCTTTGCCTTAATTACAATTTAGCCTCTCAACTTTCAAACTTATGACGGAAATTTCTAGGATGTTACAAAAACTTAGGGGAAGGGGTGAAAACATTTGGGTAGGTGTCGTAGCTAAAAAGTAGGAAGTAATAGACAAAGTTTGTTGTGTTCATCTTTAGTGAAACCAATCTCTACAAACTCTCATAAATCTTGTGATATCTCAACAATGCCCTCATTCTTATTCTTCAAAACTCATAAAGTTCTCCTTTAGAAACATGCTGTATAAATGAATTTGTTATACTAGATGCTAATGTCACATTACACACCGCAGATTTACGCAATGTACTAGAACCTGACCTTGTTCTGATACCACAATGTTAGGTAATACAGAGAATGTTTCGACTATGTTTATTTACTGAAAATTGATGATCAATGATTTATTCAATCAGGATAGAAAGCCTTTAAAAAGTCAACATACAATAAAAATCAAAATAAATATTCAATGAAATAAGACATAAAATTAAGCCCTCCAAAACTAGTAAGACATCTTGACACACTTCATTCTCCAACAATTACTCTCCAGAAAAATTAACCATGACTCTTCATAACAGCTCTCTCTCCCTCTTAGAATTTTTCTCAACAATCATAGCAGTTGAATGATTTCAGATAGGGCAGTGTAGGTTCCAAACGCTAGTGAGACGATGCCGATTGCAATGATTATCACACAAAGTGATCCCTAACAATTAAACAAGTAAATGAAATTACACATTGATTGGCTATAATATTTCTAAGGGTGTGCATAGAAGAGGCGAGCAATATATTAATCTCTTGCGATTATTTTGTTGCAAAAATTTTATTTCTCAACGTGCAGGTGTGCGATTGCTATTAATTTTGCCAACCCTGACCGGGAAGGGTATAAAACTAGCTTTATAGGGTTTCCCAAGAAAAAATAGACCATAATTTAAGTCAACTTGATAAAATTTTCGGTCCATAGCATGTTAAAGTTGAGGAGAGTTGTATGTGATACCTGCAATCGAGTTATGTTGCCCCTCAGGAGACACAAAAAGCAAGCACAGGGAAATATGAGTGACTGGAACCACAAAAGATTCATTAGTTTCTCTTGTGAAATTACTAAAGCAAATTGTAAACTTATGTTTGGAGAAATGCAGAGAAGAGATCATTTGATATGGCTATGATGATATGCAATAACTTACCACCAGCATTGTTAATAAAGATCCGATCAGCGACATTACCAGACCTGTAGAGAGAATAAAAAGATCATCAATATGTGTTCCAACATGGTGAATAATGAAAAAAATGCAGCTTTATGATAGTCAGGATTTAATTACATTGCCAGCACTCTCCCCATTTAAGATCATACATGGTCAATAACTTAAGAAAATTTATATCCAATTCCTTTGTTAATTGCATATAATCAATCGTTCTTTAAAAGATACAAGAAAACACTAGACTATCAATGAATGAGTATATAGCAGATCAGTATTTTTTTTCTTTTGCCAATTAAAACGGTCAATTTGGCTTCACGTTTCCATTTATTTTTTTATTATTATTATTATTATTATTATTATTATTATTATTATTATTATTATCATTATTATTATTTTACCAGAGTTACTCATTCTTACAAAAGAATCATACCATTTTTATGCACCTGTACAAGAAAGATCTCTTTAATGATGTGAATACTTAAGATCACATAATTGAAACAGAAGTGTTTTGTTGAGTGATGCTGATGACCTCAGTCACAGTGTGCACATAATGCAGCAT